>NC_049979.1:6300394-6646433 GCF_000003815.2 Branchiostoma floridae
TATGTTTGGTAGGACATGACTATGATATGATTTTCAAACATGATGATATCACTCATTTTGGAGTGAACGTTTTTAAAATCATAAGGAGGTTTTAATGGTACAAAATTTCAAATGTCTTACTTTTCTTCTTGACTACATAACTATTCATATAATCATCACTTCTGTTCTATTCCCATTCTATTTGAATGTAATAAAATAAGTGATACATGTCATGGTTGCACTAAAATTTCTATTTTCTGTTTCCAGCCTGAAATGTCAGTGCGAGAATTCGCTGCACACTCACCTGTAGGTATCACCTTCAGTCCCATGTTACAGGGATGTCTCCAGAGCCCATACCTCAGGCTTGCTAATCTGGGGAGGGCAATCTCCAGGCTAAAAATGAGCCATCCAACTTGTGTTGGAAAGTGAAATTGGACAAAATTTTTCCAGTAAAACTTGAACACCAGTTCTCCATCCACAAAGATTCATCCCCTAACCCTGTCACACAGTCCACAAGCATGGCTGTACATGTATGTGTTGGCCACCAGAAGGTAACCAAATTCAAAATCACCAGAGATTTTGGCACATTTTAGAACATTTCCCATCACCTTGGGCGGGTTCTGGGACCTGCAAACATCAGCTGATCTCTAGAAATCATGTGTTGATCAAGACATTTTCGCTCACAGACCCATCCACAAATTGATTTACGTGCTACGTGACAGGGACTTCTAAAGACTTTCTAAGCCTGGAGGCATCCCTGATGTAGAAACTCGGTGGTGGGCGCAACAGTTAACACTGCATTTGGTTCTTCTGTCTACAGCTCTCTTCTTCCTGATTTCAAGCTTTTTTCTTGTACATGTAGATTTACATCCAGGGGGAGCAGGTTTTTCCAATCTTGCTGTGGAAAACTGCGTCAAGGATTGATATCTGTTACCTGTCTTTTAGTAACTGGTGTTTTAAGCAACAAAAGTGGTTGGAGTCTCCTCTTAACTGACTATAGTAGTGTGTATGTGATGTGCAATTACATTGTAGTAGAACATGCAGTAGCTTCTATATTATTTTGTTCCTGTTGCACTTTTTCTTCTGCTTGCTAGGTGATGCTGTCTTGTTGCAGCTTTCTTTTTACAGCCACTGTGTGGAGTTGACAGGATAATGGCTAAACATAGGGAAAGCTGCCTGTTTACATTATCAACAATGCACTTTGTTATTCCTTCTATATGCCGTACATGTGAATGTGTCAAAGTTGCCTTTGGAAACTGTAGAGTGAATGACATACAGCACTTGTCTTGTTAACATTGTAAAGCAAGCATTTTGAAGGCCTAAAACAATGATTTGATATTGGTAACCCAAAATACATTTGTCAGTAGAGTTTATTAAACCTATAGATATACATAGTAAAATAATAAAGAATGATCCAGTATGTTAAGAAGAGAAATCTAATGCAATAATTTTTCCTCATGCTCAGTAGCCATAAGCACAATATGTTGGCAATATTACATGTAGCTTCTGTAAATGCTAACTTCAAAGTGTTGTTCGTCTGACGAAGCTTGACGACAGTATCTTTTCTTTGTTTGTTGCAGTTTCTGTACACAGTTATTCCATACGAGAAGAAAAACTCCCCCATGACAGCGGAGGATCTTCAAATACTTACTAAAAGTAAGTGAAGCAAATTGTCTCACCTTGGGATTATAGATAGAACTGATGCATCAACACTTTGGTCAGGCTGTTCTCCTAGTGATGGTAACATATGATGTATTTGTCATGTCATGTGATGTAGAGAATTGTACACATGATGTGTAGATAGTCATCTTGCAGTCTTGACTTGACTTTATTTGGATCCACATTTAGCTTAACAATGTTGTTATTCTTCCTGTGGTCCTCCACATAAAAATACATCAATATACACATAACGGACATGACAGAAATATATAGGTCACATTCTTGATGTGATATAGAATAGACCCTTGTTTCTAAAGTGACATTTATAAATGGTTAAACAAAGAAAACATTCCCATGATGCGCAACTATAACAGCTGTAGAGTACTAACATAGACCTTGTCTCCTCCAGTACTGGTAGCCATGTCTGAAGACAGTGACAAGGTCCCCAGTTTGTTAACTGACTACATTCTCAAGGGTGAGTTGTCCATATCTTCTCCTGTATTTAGTGGACTCCACGCTTGCTTTTTGATATGCATGAAGTTTATTGTTATTGCATCATGCTACAAAGTACAGCAGGGTTTAGAATATCTTTTTATTTCTTGCATTAAATGTCATGATGTTTTATGCTATATTGCATGAATTTGATTTGTATGCACATTGCATCTTGCATTTTTGTAAAATCTTGTAATGCTT
Source organism: Branchiostoma floridae (assembly GCF_000003815.2). Lineage (NCBI taxonomy): Eukaryota > Metazoa > Chordata > Leptocardii > Amphioxiformes > Branchiostomatidae > Branchiostoma > Branchiostoma floridae. Next base: position 6,302,726 of record NC_049979.1, read on the forward strand.
GCATTGGTTTGATTAAGATTTGTAATATTTCTCAATTTTGAATTGTTATATTTGCATACCATTTATTGTTTATTATTGCATCGTGAATTGATAATTTGCTTTTTGCATTTGTGGCTGATTAGCAAGTTTTGAATAAAAGTACCATTTTATGCTTCATTCATTCATTCACTCACTAAACTACTCAATCACTAGCACCGCATGGATCAACTGACACATCATATGTCACCTATGATGTCATTGGTCATGTGAATTCATTTGCCAGTCCAAACTTAGGTAAAAACACTGTCAGGGTTTGCACAATCATGGAAAATGATGATTTTGTGCAGTCTTCAAATTCCTTGAGATTGATGAGTTATGAAATTTAAAAGTGATGTACATGGCAGAATCACTCTGCTTATAGGAAAGTTCTTTAATGTTGTAGCCTTATATTACAAGAAAAGCTTGATGTTTGATTAACAGGAATGTATTAAGAGCTGATTGTACAAACCCTATGATGTTCAGACCAAGATTTTGGCTAGGTCCAAATTTGTCATATATAGTCGTCTCATCTTTCATCGCAAATCTATGCTCACATTCTGACATTTTTTTATTTCTTTCCATACCATATCACCATAACACATTTGTATTGACAGGATGATGAAATTGCCAAACCATTTGCACCTCATGCGCAGGGAAATTCTGTCAAGTGACAGAATTATAAGCACAGGCTCTTCTGATTCAGATAGTTACAATGTAATGTTTGCCACTTTAACCAAACTTGATGACGCTGTACTCATTCTGTTAAGTTCTAACCTCTAACATCATCCCAGGCCATCTAACAGGGGCAGGTTGGTGCAGGGGTATAGAGCTGCCACTGGTGTTTGATCTAGTTTCTCATGGACCTGATTTTTGTCACACAGTGAAATTTCAATTTGATGCTTTCCTGTTTTGTATTCAAAGTGTATTATTTGAGAGATCAAAAGCCACAAAAAAGTGTCCAGTATTTTTACATGGTCATAAGAAGAAGAAAAAGAAAAACCTCAAGTTTAATTGATTCTAACTCTTGTAATTCTAAAATGGTTCTTCAAAGAAATTTTAGAATTAAACCTGGTTTTTAACATACCAATTAACTCACTATTGTGCTTTCTTAACTTAATATAGAAAAAAATAAGATGCATCCATAGTGACACTGAAAGTCCCCATGATGGTAGTTTTATATCCTCTGCCCATCCCCTCTGCTTTAACCCAGACCACCTCTAGTCTACTTCCCTGCCTGAACTAACAACATCCTCCCTCTCCTGCTCTGATGGAATATTCTTGCTCTTAAAACCCAGCTTGCATGCACAGGGGACCATCTCTGGGGTTTGCATAGGTTTTACCTGAAGTCTACCTATTGCCTAATTTGGCAACCCATTCCAACCCATTTGGCAGCACTTACCTCATTTGACCCCTCTGTTGCCTTATTTGGTAATCGTTTGCCTTTTTTGGCAGGCCTGCCATATATGGCAAGACTTGCCTTGTTTGGCAAAACTTTGCCTTATTTGTCAAACAGCTTGCCTTATGTGGCAAAACATTTGCCTTATTAGGCTACCACCAGCCTCTTTTGGCAGGTGCCTGACTGACCTATTTCCATCTTATTTACACCATGCCTTCAGCCCTCTTCTGATGGAAAACTAAGTAACAATCAGCAACATGTGAGTGCCTTGTAGACTACTACGATGATTTATGATAAAATACCTTCCCTATAATAGCACCAACCTCAAATCACAAAGTCACTAATCTTACAGATAATCCCTCACCTGATTCAAGTGTGGAAATTCCTTCTGCATGTCTATTTACTGATAATAAATGATGGGATATTAATCAATAATCATAACTAATTGTTGAGGCTGGGGGAAGCAGGCTGGAGGTTGTGTTAGAGAGCCATTGCTGTAGTAAACCTTTATTGAGTAACTGCACAATGTTGTTCTGGTTAGTCAATAGCTTTGCACGTCTAATCATCTTGTTGCAAGAGGCCGTGTGTCGTTGTCTCAGGGTTTCATTGTTGGGACTGAGACTGGAGAAATCACAAAGCTGATGCACCCCTTATATCCCTGGCTTATAGTAGCCAGCTTTTTAAATGTTTTCATCACAAAGAAAGCTTCCCTGTTTCCTGCTTATTGCTCTCTCCAGGACCTCAGCTTGACAGTGAGACCCCGTTTAATTGGATAAAGCACATCAAGCTTGCCGTGCACTCTATAATAAAATAGTTAACATGCACATGTACTGTAGCTGTTTTGTCAAGTGTCCTGTCTCACCGGAAAGAAGAAACCAATTGGAAACAAAACCTACAATGATACAACAGTTTGTTTTCATGCAAGAAATCACAACACATGATCGACATGCACTCTGCATATGTTGACAATTTCTTAAAAACGTTGTTCTAGTCTTGGAGAAGATGATCTGTACACATTAAGAAAAAAACATAGTTCCCTTTGTTAACTGATAAGACGACAATTGTTATAGTTTCCAAGGACAACTAACTCATGATACGGCTGGAAGTGTGACATAATTATCCAAGATTATTTTTGCCTTCTTTATCAAGTGAAGATGCATGCAAATATCATCCAAAGAAATTTCTATCACAATACAAAGATATCAAAGAGTAAACATTGATGAACCAAGTTAAAAGAACAGTGGTTATAGATTGTCCAAATCCACAAATCTAATTGTTTTGCACGAATACTGTTCCAAGGATTCAGCCTGATGATAATGTATAATGTACTTCTGAGATACTGACTTGGTTTGTGTGTTTTTTGCAGTGTTGTGTCCATCACAAGACATGATGGTTCCAACATGAGACCTGCCTGCCACCACACCTTCCAACCCTGCACCCTGAGAAGCCATTTGGAAGAGCTCCACCACAGTCAGAACTTTCTCAGGACCTGACTCATATTAACTGCTATGGGAAGACTGAAGTTGTAGGAGACAGCTGTGTTTGCATTAAGTATCAGATGTAGCAAGAGCAAGCACCACAAACTTTTTCACAGGATACTGGAGGAAGGTATTCTGCAGCCTGCAACCACAATTGCTATTGAAATGTGGAAAATGCAAACACAGGTGCTGTTGAAATGTGGAAGATTGAAACTCATTTCAGTTGATTCGGGTCAGGTGATCAGCACTAGCAACAAATACTAGAAGTATCTGCACAAATTGAAGAATTCAAATGTCTTCTTGATTAGTCCAAATTTGGTTAGAGTAGATAGTTCCTTTTGCAAGGTCTCAGCTGATGCTAAGGCTGTTCCAGATGCCTTGATTAACTATGTGCAAATTGGACTCAGTTGTGTAAAACTTCGGAAAGAAACACAGCTATTGCAAGTTGTATTAATGGGTATATCAAAGTTTGGTCCTGTGATGAGCTTCTTGAGATGCAGAGAAAGCAGACGGTTGCTATGAACTAGAAATATGTAGACAAATGTTGTAACCTCTTTATAAAGTAGCTAGAGGCTAGGCAAAGTCAAGACGTGGATGGCTGCACATCTTCGTCTTCTGTGTTAGAGACCAACTCTAAATTTTATACACCCCTGCACTGAGAGTGAGTCACTCCAATAGCCTGTCACAATGTTTCTGGTAACAAGTCATTCCATTTACAGTGCAGGTACTTAGTTTGGTCTTTTGTTAAATATAGAAAGACATCAATTTAGATGGAGGCGAGAAACGTGTTGACTGCCATGCTCTTTTCTAACTCTGGAGGAAACAAATGCTCATGTATAACCATGGTGTAATAATTCAAGTCTTCACAGTGAGGATGATTGTTGGCTCTGGACATTGTAGCATGTATGTGTAAACTACGAAATATTCCTGCTTCTAGATGCTCATGCATGAATCCCCTCCCTAGCAAGGTTATGTGTATAACTGGTGTGAAAGTTTGTATATGGAGAAATAAGTGCAAATGCAAAGGTATCGTACAGCAAGTCATTGCTATGGATGTGACTGTAAAAAATGATGGTGCTACGGTAAATACCCTGGCCTGCCATCTGGTAGTTAGCTCACCTGTTTATTAATGTCAATCCAGCCATGTAAAAATGCTCTTCCAGTATTGTGGATACATGTTAGTCATAAAGAGATGTGAGGGTAAGTTAAAAGGAGGAGATGGCCATTGGAAAATGCAGTTCAACAGACAGACTAAGCGTAAGGTAGTAGGAAGTCACTATGGTGGTTCTCACAAGACTTGATAGGTGGCACTTGTGTACTACTCAAATGACTCAGGTTTTATTGTTCCAGTATGTCACATCAACATCATCCCCGGGAATAAGTCTAATGCGCATTCAGCCTGTTGCAACAGGATATAACTCTCACACAACATGGTCTCTCACAAAAATACTTGAAAGAACAACAAACATTGTGAGTGCCACTGAAACAACTGTTTAGGGATCATGGAGGCACAAAAATTATAACAAGAAGAGCCACAACCGACATGCAAATTGGTCATGAAGTCTGAAGTGCCCACTGTTGGTGCAGCTTTGAAGAGATGTTGGCTGAAACAGAAGAGAAGAAGTATTATAATGAAAAGGAACGCTGGTTTGGAAAAAATCAAAACACAGGCAGTAAGAGCAGTTGCTTACAGTGCAAGTTAGCAGGTTAGATGATCTTTGCTACTAGAGTTAAGAAGAACATCCATGTATGCATGTAGATGGTAACTATCAGTGAAAACAAGCTTTCTGGGTAACTAAGTGCATTGACCATCTAATGGTGTAAAGTTGTCTAGATTATTCTGCAATGCTTAGAAATTTTCCTTTTGTAAAAAATGTACATTACTGTGATTATGTTGATTGCAAGATTTTATGTTTTGTACTTTTGTATTATTTATTGTTTTTAAGCGTTTGAACTGCCAAATTGTTGCAATGTTATAATGTAAAGTGAAATGAATTCTACTTTTAATCTAGAATTTTAGTACATTTAGATTCCTTCATAAGGAAGTTTTGTGGTCTTGGTTTTAAGAACTCCTAATGGGCCAGATGTAACAAAAAACTTCGCCACTTGTAATTTTGTATTGTTGCAGGGTCATGTTTCAAACTTATGTATATTTTGATGGTGCCTCTGTTTATGATATTTTCATGGTTGGATATGAACATGTTAACATGGTTTTGTAATAATTAAAATACAACTTTGATGGCCGTTAGACAAAAGGGACAGATTAGAGTGTACATACAGTTGTTGTGACAGCAGCTAGGAATGACTTGATAGGCATACCTATAATGGTGAAGCCATCGCAAGTTGCAAGACATTAATCATGATACACACATGCTGGGTAATAAATGGGCACTCTTCTAAAGGTTCAGAGTCTGTCTGTCTTTTCTGATGCAAAAAACAAAAATTTTCAATGACACAAAGTAGAATTTTGTTTGCAATGATACATGGTGATACCAGGTGAAGAGACAACTTGCAGAAACACCTGGCCACAGACTGCAAGATGCAGAAGAGTCTGGAGTAGTTGAAGGGAGGGGTTCCTCAGAGAGAGTGACAATGCCCTGCCATGAGAGTGAGAGAGATACATAGAAGTCTGAGGCCTCATAACAACCAGATTTATGCACCACTGAGCATACATGTATGGCTCTAACTCAACAACAGTTTACATCTTAGGCAAATTTCCTGTGAGAAAAGGCTGCCAGACAAGTCCTGCTGTGTAGAGTGATTATTTTAATGAAAATGTCAATCTGTAAAATATTACATAGAGACACAGAGTGGTTTGCAATTTTCTTACATTCATATGCTGAATCATATTACTTACACAAGTGATAAGTGCATTGGAAGTCCCTAATATTCAGAAAAATCGCAAGAGAAATTTCTCATTAGAAAGCTAAGATATTCTTAACAGAATCAATACTAAGTTCTTATGCATTTTCTTTTACACTGACATGCTCACACTGCCTAAAGGCTACCTCAAAATTCTCATCACCATTTTTCAATTCTTGGCGTCACAAAGATAGTATCGGCATGGCACAAACATATTAAGAAAGCTATACCCAAACTACTCAAAGTCTAACATGTTTAACATCGATGTTATATTTTGTCTCGTAAAAATCTCTGCATCTGCATTATCTGTAACTCTTACAAGCCCTATGGAAGAAAGCGAGAATATGCTAACCTGAATGCCAGCCTTGTTTAATCCCACTGATTAGCAAAGCAAACATAGAAGCTAAGATTTTCTTGTCTTTCCATAATTTCATATAACTTTTGTATGCTATATTTTCCACAGTAGTCTAATAGATTTTATTTGACTCTTTTTAATACAAGGACTGGTATACTATCTTGATATAGAATTTTAGAACAGATGTCACAGGCCACACAAGGTTGATACGCTCTACATAATTTTATCTTCGCAACTAGACATTTGAAAGTTTGTAAATTTTGCAACTACGATTGCAGTAAGACTATATTGTCATAACATGTCACTCATTGTTATAGATTGCAACTGTAAATGGATATGGCTCCAATAAGCACAAAAATCTATCATTTACAGACTCCAGTTGCCTCCTTGACCATACAAGTTATTCCAAAAGCTGCATGGATTTGGCCTTTTGATATATTATCTTGATGTAGAATTTCAGAAAAGAACATTTCCAATGTCACAGGCCACACTCTTTCCATAGTTATCTTCTCAAACTAGACTTCCATCTTCATCTGAAAGTCTAAATTTCAACAAAAGTGCAGAAATCAATTTGCAACTACGACTTCAGTAAGACTATATTGTCATAACATATGTCACTCACTGTTATACGAGGGGCGTGCAATTAGTAATGGTCCTGACCCATTTCCCATAGCAGGAGATTAATGAAACTTGGCACAGTTATTAGTCTTTCTCTTCATAGGAATCACCCAGAGTTATGCATTTCTCCCATCGTTTGATGCAGCTCTGGACACCGATTTTGTAGGACACCCCAGGTTGGTCCTCCAACTGATGCCTCATCAATGGCACAAGAGGGACGACCAGGTCTGGGAGCTGTTTCCACAGACTTCCAGCCACGTTTGAATTCAGGATGCCAGCGTTTTACAAGGTCATATGATGGGGCATCATCACCATAAGTTTCATTTATTTCATCAAAAGTCTTCTTTGGTGTGCGTCCTTTCAAATACAAAAACCGGATCACTGCGCGACACTCAACTGGTTCCATTTCACACCTGGTCCATTTCGCACCTGACTAAGTTCAAACACCAGTAAATCAGAAACCACAATTAGTTCAGAGCTGTCTTTTGCAACATAACCCATAGAGATATGAATTATTACACATACAAAATTTCATTTAGATCAGACAACTGGAAGTGGGTCAGGACCATTACTTATTGCACGCCCCTCGTAGATGGCAACTGTACAAAAAATGTGAAAGGACACGGCTCCAATAAGCACAAAAATCTATAATTTACGGACTCCTGTTGCCTCCTTGACCTTACAAACTATTCCCAAAGCTGCAAAGATAAAGCTAGGAGTTTTGATCCTTGAATGTAAGTTTATCTGTGATGGTACTAATTTTAAGACCCTATATCCGTACACAAAATAAAGCGCTTACCAACAAGCTTTCGACGTCAAACTTCTGGTCTGGATGTGTGACTTAGGCTTTGGGAAATTTCAACTTAATATGGACTGATCAAAAGCTTGTTGGTAAGGCTTTATTTTGTGTACAGATATAGGGTCTTAAAGTCGTAACGGAAGTTTTGGTCCTGTTGCTGCTGCCAGCCTGTGGAAGTTCTTCTTCATCAGTGTCACGGAGCTGTCACAGATCTGGCACCTCCTAAAGCTTGATAGCCCAGGGTCTGAAGCTTCCTGGCTCAGCTGCAGGGAACTAAACATAAGCAGTGAATAACAGTGTTAAAAAAAAACATTGCAGTTTACTTTTCTCAGACATTTGGTAGCAAAGCAGTATAAAACAAGATTGAAGAACTCAAGATATTGAACCCAAAAGTTCTGGTGCAGTACTGTAACAAGCCGATAGGGGGCTGAAAATCTAATTGTTTCTAGGTCTCATCAATACCTACCCACATACCAAATATCAATGCAGTCCATTCAGGCATCTAGAGTTATGCTGGTCTTTTATATACACAAATAAACTTACACACAAACGCTACCAAAAATATAACCTTGGCAAAGGTAATGATTCTCTACCTGAGCAGTAAACTGGTCCTCGCAGGCCATGCGTATGCACTCAGCTGTTGCTGGGGAATCAAGTCGGAACGTGCCCTTCAACCCTGCATCAGCCCTGGCAGAGTAGATAGCATCTTTGATGGCAAAAAAGACAGATGAAGCCAGGAAGAGTGGAGGCTCTCCAACAGCCTGGAGGTGGAGGAACATGGACAGGAGTTATGATCTTTTGTTAGAAATTCTTCAGTTCATATCTGTAATTGTTGAATGCTGCGATGCTCGGACAAAAAAATTGTATCACAGCATCTTTACCGGTACCTAATTCTACAGCTGGATGACGTTTTGTGCATCAATCTAATTTGTTTTGTTTCACTTTAATACCATCCCCATCAATTTCCTGCAAACATCATAGAATCAAGAGACAATATAAGACAAATAAATTGATTACCTTGGATGAGAATATTGCCTTGTCATTTGGTGCTCCCCTCAGCAGGGACACGTTGAAGTGAATGGGAATGTCAGCAAAGCCTGGAATCTTGTACATGCCAGGTCCTCGTGAGTACAGCACCCCGTCAGGGGAGTACACCTGCTCTTCCATGGTGAACAAGCCACAGCCCTGCACAAACGCTCCTTCAACCTGGAGGAAAATACAGTGAAATTGATGCAATCCACAAATGACAGGTAGAAGGTCAACAAGGCCCACAACTCACTTACCAATACTGGTACAACAGTTGTGGAATTACAGTAAGGCACAGTACTTAAACCAGACCTCGAGATATGAAAGCAGGAATTTCTGCTCCAGTACCGTAACAAGTTGCTAACTGGTGCAAAATCTAATTGTTTCCAGGTCTCATCAAGACCTACCCACATACCGAATATCAATACAATTCATCTATTAGTAAGCGTTCTCAAGTTATGCTGCTCTTCTACACACACACACACACACACAAATGCTGCAAAAAATATAACCTTGGCAGAGGTAATAATATGTTGGATTAAACATAACAAAACTACTTGAAAGCATACAGTGACAGTAAACACATAAGATTAGGCACTTCCTGCAGGCACTCACAACTTGGAAGGACTGAATGTTGCTTTAATGATAAGGACTCTGCCACCATACCTGTCCAATGTCTATAGCAGGGTTCAGGCTGTCCCCCACGTCCATCACAACATCTGTACGCAGAACCTGTGGAGGGTGGCAACAAGTCACTATGTCAAGGGAGCAATGTATACATCTGTATCTGTACGATACTATTGTTGGCATCCATCTGTCTCGGAAGACAATGGTAGACAGACTGCCTGTCCTGCATGTGACTTTTTAAGGTGACTTTTTAATGTCTCACAGGGACAAGAACTGCATGCCTATGATACTATATAAAACATTATTAAAGCTCATCCAGTGTCATCCACTTCAGTTATCGGTGTAATCAGCGACTGTGACTCTCAGGTGTTGGCCCTTAAAAAGAGTCCAACTGTAACGCAGCTAGTATTACAGTTGGGCTTTTTTTTTGTAAGGGCAATCACCAGAGGATGAAGTCTTTCGTTATCTTCATATTACCAATAACCAGTATATTATATATATAGAAAACTTGCAAGTGTTACCGTGTGGTCCCCTGTGAGGCAATCGATCTCGACCTCAGACACAGCCGCTCCATAGCAGAAGTAGTTAAAGGGTCTCCCTTCATTCTTCTGCATGTCATACTCTAGTCCTGGGGTCCTGGACAATTTGCAACAATGTATTTGGTAAGTCTTCTTGAGAAAAATTTAGATCAACCAAAGGAAAAACAGCCCAATATTGCTGTATAACTACTCTCGATCATCACAATAAGGGGCGGTATAATCCCGCTGTGATATGTGCGAACATGTGTGTATGGCGACTTTGAAAAGGTGTCCTTTGACACCTGTTCCGCCATACCCTCCATTGCCATTGTATATGGAGAATTCTAATAAATAAATAAATAAACAAACAAACCTGTAGAAACCAGTGGCTGACAGACCAACTCTGTCAAAGTACGCTGCCCGTACCCAGTCATCCCAGGAACCCTTCCCCATGTAGGGCTCCAGTCGTTGCAGAATGGTCTCACAGCCAATCTGAGAAACAACATGATATGCAAAAGATCAATTCCCTCACACAAGCACAACATCATTTTGAGGATTATTAACATGTCAACTTATCTACGGTACATGCCATTCATAAGTATTAAATCAAATTGGTATGCGAAGAGAGCCAGCATATCTTGACTGTGAGCAAGAATTGCTCCAAAGATTTATCATTCTATAAAACATGTAACAAGATGTCTTCAGACCCAGACCTTGACTGCCATTCCATAGAGATCTGAGCTGGCACTGGCAGCAGTAGGGGAAGAGTTAGGTACAGTGTTGGTGCTGGTCTCACTGATGTGGATTCTGGTGGTGGGAATCTTCAACACCCTGCTGGCCACCTGGACCATCTTGGTGTGCAGACCCTGCCCCATCTCTGTCCCACCATGGGTTAGCAGCACAGACCCATCCGTGTACACATGCACCAGGGCACCAGCCTAGGGAAGATAATACACTCAGACACATCACACAAGGAACAACACTGAGATCTACATGTACATGTCATGTAGACACCCTGTGAAAAATCAAGATTCTGTATTTACATACATTAGTAATATTGTTGTGAAAACTGAAAATGTATTGGAGCTGCAAATATTACTGTTCTCTGAAAGACAAAAATTAACTAAATGTTGAAAGTAAAGACCTAATCCTACCTGGTTGAGGAATGTTGCAGTAAAAGAAATGCCAAACTTGGTTGGGACAGCTGCCAGACCACGTTTCTTCCACCTGTTTTCCCTGTAAACCACATGAAGATGTTATCGCTTAAATCAATTACCCGCCAAAATGGTCGTCAGAGGATTCAAATTATAATTAGTATGACGTCAATGAAAAGCCTGTATATGAGCTCAATTCACTCAAAGATCATTGACCATTCAATACAATACAGCAGCTGCACATTCACTGTCCTCAAAGACAAGTGAAAGTTTTAAACTCACCCATTGAATCTGTCTACCCTTTTATTATTGGCTCAATTTACTCCAAGATCATTGACTATACAATACAGCAGCTGCACATTGCTAGGAAGTTCACCATCCTCAAAGACACGTGGAAGTTTTAAAACTCACCCATTGAACCTGTCCACCTGCCTGCGCCTGGTGTGGAAGTCAGCCTGCTTCAGACACTCCTCCCAGCAGCGCCTGATCTGACACCTGTCCAGCTTCATATTGTAATGAGTCAGGTCGCCCTCCCGGTGCATGTTTATCTCTCGGACCTGCAGACAAGGAGACAAGGATTTGTATGGTAGAAGGAAGTCAAGTGTATCAAATTCTGTCAGGTAAATGATGTTAACCATGAGAACTACATGTGCTGTACATGTAGTGTGGGGTTAACTCAGGGTTCCATTCTCTCTGTCCGCCCATCATATGGGTTCAATACAACATAGTTCATATGCCAAAAAGTAGTTACTCAAGCAACTGGATATGAATTTGGTAATGGTCAAACGTTTCAACTAGCATCCACTAGTTTTCGTCAGTGAAATTGTTCATACTTTCACGTGAGACTAGTAAAATTTAATTCTCTACATTTTAATTTTTACTGGCAATTGCTACATCTGATATATACCTTAAGTTGAGAGATCCCACACTTGACAGCAACGTCAGACATCCAACACTCTGCAAAGAAAAGCCCCTGGGGACCTCCAAAGCCTCTGAAGGCTGTGTTGGATGGAGTGTTTGTCTTACAAACGTAGCCAACAGCACGGACATTCGGAATGGTGTAGACATTGTCTGAGTGGAATAAGGCTCTATCCATGACCTGTAAAAACATTCAACACAAACTGCTGAGAAATTAAGATGTTGATGTCATAAATTCACAAAATTATGATGAAGACAGATGATTCTCACATGTCCTCTAAGTCCACCTCGTAGTATAGGTGGGTAGATTTGCTACTTACCCCACGTGACAGGTCCAAGGAGTTTCCTGCATTACTGTACAGACTGATGTCCAGTGCCAGAACTCTCCCATCACTCATGAAGCCGACCTACATAATAAAGCATCAGAGTTAGGCCTTACTCCATGAACAGTTTCATCAGGTTGGTTCGTCACTGAATAAAGAGTCTCTTTTTACACACCCATTGCTTTATTCTCACCAACATTTTGGTGACCGTCTGTCACCTTCTTCAGGGCAATTCTGACTTGTCCACATTGGGATAGGTGAGCAGCTACACCTCTCCTGCATCACAATGGGAACCAGTCAGAATTGCCTTGAAGAAGGTGACAGACGGTCACCGAAACCTTGGTGAGAGTTATGCAATGGTTGTGCAAAAAGAGCCTCTTTATTAAGTTAGGCCTTACTTTTTAGATGCATAATGTCTGTGATTACTAAGCAACATGACATTTTATCATTAGATGTGCTATTAAATGAGAAACACACAAGTGTCATAAGAGAGACCAAAAGACTCTTCCAAAAGAGAAACACACTTCTTTGTTTCATTTCTTCCACTCAGGACCAATCACTGCCAAACATTCCCGGCCAAAATAGAACATTTTCTCAGCTTGAAAACAACATCAATATGGCTGCATAACTTTGTGAAATTTCATACAAGAATACAAGAAAGCACAGCATAATAAAAAGAACTTGTATTTGTTCCTGAAGTTTAGATCTAACTTAGCTAAAATTAACATAATGAGACACCTTGTATTTGGCCAGAAAAGGATGCCTTGTTCCTGTTATCACCATGTCCTCGTCTCTGTCAAGCATGATCCTCACTGGTCTCCGCACCCTGGCATGGCAGAGACAGAATAAGTGTGATCATATTGAGACAGATGTAGGGACCTGTACTGTAGTTCCTTATTCTACAATCAAAGGATATCAAGTAAGAACTGAAAATGATGATCCCTACCAAACCAAATGCTGAGTAGAATTCAAATCTTTCCATGTGGAGCCCATTACAAAGAAATGATCAAGACCTTTGCAGTACACAAGCTAGTGGTACTGTTTGGGTTATTGTCCTCCAAAGGGGATGCTGCTAGCCTTTGATGATGTATTAATTACCATCATCTACAGTACAATAAGGTATCTTGGATGACATGTGGATGACTTACTTGTGAGCTGCCACAGCACAGACTGAAGAAATGACACAGGTTCGTGTCTCCTTCCCTCCAAATCCTCCACCTATACAATATACAGACAGATCATGGATATGTTAGTCTTACACACACGCACATACGCACACACTCACGCGCACACACACGCATGCACGCACATACAAATGCACGCACACACACACACACACATACACAGGGAAATGTGTGCAATGTGCATTTTAATGAAAATTACAGATAAGAAGTCAGTGAATTTCTAGACAAGGAGTAACAAAAGAAATCACCTGAATGGAATGTTATTGAAAAATCTTCTTTGTGCACCTTGAGCCATGTCATGTCACAAATGGTGTCAAACACCATCCTCTACAATTCAATACAACTATGTTTTCCCTTTCAGACAGTTGCTTCAAATAACCCTGCTAAGAAAACATAACTAGGTTTCCTCACCCATCCTCTTCATCCTGCAGACCACCCTGTTTGCTGGGACACCCAGTGCCTTGGCTGCCAGCATCTAGTGAACAACAGTATCACACTTGTTTCTGATACTTTTGGAAGTGTAGAACACAAACAAACAAATGTGAAGAGAAGCTTTCAATGTCATGTTTATGTACCAATAGCGCCACACATTTCAGCACCAAGGACAGTTGTGTCGTTATTTCATTCTTTTTCTGCTCCCAATGCTGAGTGGCACAAAGGGCAGCAAATCCTGTTTTAGATAAGATTCTAACTCTCCCAGCCTGTCCATTCACACCAATGAGATAAACAGTTCCTGTGATACTGACCTGTGTCTTTGTGGGGTTCTGTGTGGAGCAGAAGATCTCCATCTCCCCATCCTCTCCATGAGGCACCACAATGGCGGCACAGGTCTCCAGGTAGAAGTGCTCCTGCCCACCGATCCTCAGCTCACCCTCAAGGATCTGATACAGAAGAAAGTAAATTTGTTGATGGAAGAGTTAAGTGTGTTCTGTACAGATCATGGACTGGATGGCCAATGAAACTTCCATCTTATATGCTCACCCCCGGGCCTTGTCACCAAATCTATCAGGAGATTTTATGTGGAGTTTGGTATTGATGCCAAGGTTTGAATAAAGGAAGGCCATTTGAACATATTCCTAATATATCCATGTACAGAGTATCTGAATCCTTATTTGATAGACAGTTGGTGCCTGCAGATGACAGCATCTGTCTACATGATGATATTTTTTTCGTTATTGGTAAATTCATATAGACAAACAATCAATACCTGGTCGGCCTTCTCAAATGCCTCTTCCAGATTCCCTTTTTCTATCTTGTTGATGGGATGAAAGAATGACTGGTGCAGAATTGCATCCTGGAAGCAGGGAAGATGAAAACAAAGATAACTCAGTGCAGTACACCTACATTTGTAATGGTTACCTTTGTCAACTTCAACATATTATTTAAGTATTGTCCTATTAGTCACTACTTGTGGCCAACTTTGCCAAGTTTTGTATAATTTATGTATTTAACTTGTCTCTAAACAACTGGAGGGTCAAAGGGAAATGGCTTCAAAACTGCTTAGATCAGACACTTTTCTTGCACATGTTCTGTAGGTACGTCCTACATTTGATCCACAGACCTCAATTGTGATGATTTTAGGCTCCAGGTCTTCATACTGCACCACCACTGCTTTAGCTGCCCGTTGCGCATGTGCCTGTGTATCTGCCAGGACAGCACCTACTATTTGGCCAACACAGGTCACCTACAAGGACAAAAAGCACATACTAAGTTCTAGCAAAGATCAGATGAAAGCTCCTTGGTTCCAGACTGATGTCCGTTCTTCTACTAAGTACGGTAGCTCAGTCTAATCTACATGTGCCTTATACAATGCAATATGTATAATTCATAGTTAAGCAAAATCTTGAAAAGGTTGAATGGCTTTAATCACTTAATAGTTCTGAAGTACAAGTCTAGTAGGATTTGTAACATTGCTAGAAGTTAAAAATTTAAACCCCATAGCAATAATGCTCCTGTCACTGCACTCAACCCTGCTTAGAAAAAGTTCACTTTCATGAAAAAATTCAACAATGCTAGCTAGGGCACAGCACGAAAACAACTATTTAAGCAAAGTTTCAGAGATACGTATAAAGCCCTTAAAGGCGGAGAAATATTTCAGAAGAGTTTAAGATGTATTAAAGGCATCGGAAACATACATCTGGCATTTACGTAAGATTTCAGCGTGTGTAAATGTAACTTAATCTGTCGTGTTTCTTTACGTGAATTTTACGTCTATTTTAGTATGCCGAAAAGACAACTTAAATGTCTTAAAAAGTTATAAAAAATAATCCGTATTACTGTTTTAACACTGTGGTTATATTTTCTGTCAAAACTCACAAATACCGTTTTTCTAGATCTGTTACAAAATACATGTTTACCAAAATTACCTCGGCTATGTCAAATATAATAACCCTTTATCTGGTGTTTGATAAAGCATTGCGTCATCTTTTTTTAAAACAGTGGCAAGATTTACAGTCAAAACTGACAATTGCGTTTTCCGGTACAAAATTTTATGTTAATACCTCAGCAAAGTCAAATACAATACTCTTCTGTGTTGTTTGTTCCGAAAGCATGTGACGTATATATTCAATCTTTCTGTGCGCAAGGTTTAATTCGAACAGGAAAGACCTCTTACGTTTGGCTTATATGCGCTCCCTTACGTTATATGAAACGTTGCGTTTTTCTGTTGAATATACGCCATATATGATTTATTTCGAACCGTCGTGTACGCAAGGAAGACCTACCCCGTTAGCTTATATGCTGCCAAGACGTATATGAAATGTTGCGTTTTACTGTTGAGCATACGACATGTTTCATCTTTGAATCCGTAAAGTTTAAGCGAACTAGGGCAGACCTCCTCCGTTTAGCTTATATGTTGCCAAGACGTATATAAAATGTTGCGTATTTCTGTAAAACACACGATATGTTTAATCTTTGAATCCGCGCAGTTTAAGCGAACAAAGTGAGACCTCCCCCGTTTAGCTTATATGTTGCCAGAACGTATTTGAAATGTTGCGTATTTCTGTGGAACATACGACATGTTTAATCTTTAAATCCGCGCAGTTTAAGCGAACTAGGGGAGACCTTCCCCGTTTAGCTTATATATTGCCAAAACGTACATGAAATGTTGCGTATTTCTGTTGAACATACGATATGTTTAATCTTTGAATCCGCGCAGTTTAAGCGAACTAGGGGAGACCTCCCCCATTTAGCTTATATGTTGCCAAAACGTATATGAAATGTTGCGTATTTCTGTTGAACATACGACATGTTTAATCTTCAAATCCGCGCAGTTTAAGCGAACTAGGGGAGACCTCCCCCATATGTTGCCCAAACGTATATGAAATGTTGCGTATTTCTGTTGAACATACGACATGTTTAATCTTTGAATCCACGCAGTTTAAGACTTTCAGCGAACTAGGGGAGACCACCCCCGTTTAGCTTATATGTTGCCAAGACGTATATGAAATGTTGCGTATTTTGGTTGAGCATGTGACATGTTTAATCTTTGAATCCGCGCAGTTTAAGCGAACTAGGGGAGACCTCCCCCTTTTAGCTTATATGTTGCCAAAACGTATATGAAATGTTGCGTATTTCTGTTGAACATACGATATGTTTAATCTTTGAATCCACGCAGTTTAAGACTTTCAGCGAACTAGGGGAGACCACCCCCGTTTAGCTTATATGTTGCCAGAACGTATATGAAATGTTGCGTATTTCTGTGGAACATACGACATGTTTAATCTTTAAATCCGCGCAGTTAAAGTGAACTAGGGGAGACCTCCCCCGTTTAGCTTATATTTTACCAAAACGTACATGAAATGTTGCGTATTTCTGTTGAACATACGACATGTTTAATTTTTGAATCCGCGCAGTTTAAGCGAACTAGGGGAGACCTCCCCTATTTAGCTTATATGTTGACCAAACGTATATGAAATGTTGCGTATTTCTGTTGAACATACGACATATTTAATCTTTGAATCTTCGCAGTTTAAGACTTTCAGCGAACTAGGGGAGACCTCCACCGTTTAGCTTATATGTTGCCAAGACGTATATGAAATGTTGCGTATTTCTGTTGAACATACGACATGTTTAATCTTTGAATCTTCGCAGATTAAGACTTTCAGTGAACTAGGGGAGACCTCCACCGTTTAGCTTATATGTTGCCAAGACGTATATGAAATGTTGCGTATTTCTGTTGAAAATACGACATGTTTAATCTTTGAATCTTCGCAGTTTAAGCAAACTAGGGGAGACCAACCCCGTTAAGCTTATATGTTGCCAAGACGTATATGAAATGTTACGTATTTCTGTTGAACATACGACATGTTTGATCTTTGAATCCGCGTAGTTTAAGCGAACGGGGGGCACCAGCCCCGTTTTATTTATTGGCTTATACAGTCTCAAAGGTTTTATGAAATGTTGCCTTTTTTTCTGCTGAACATACGGCATGTTTGAAGCGCAGTTTATGCGAAAAGGAGGAGACTCTTCACTTTTTAATATACCGCATATATGTTCTGAACTTCCAGGGTCTAACTCAGGCCGCCTGTTTTTTTGTGGCAAGTTGAGCCGAGAGCTAAGCGCCGGTAGAAATCCCGACTACTACACTATTAATATCTCAACCTCTGCTTGAAGAATACGGATGTAGTAGACATAGCGTTTTGTGTAGTGAGTGGTGTTTTCTCTATGTTCTTCTTACTATTAAACGGCGAGCTTCTCTACAAGTAAATGTACGAATGATGTTTTCTTCTTTATCTACAAGCAAGCGTCAAGAAATAACAGTCTGGGCACACAGACAATGTCTTTCCATGTTGCTCGTTTTTGTTTTGGTTATTGTGATATGCGTGGGCAGGCTAGATGTAAATTTATTCAGCGTTAATTCGTACGCGTATGCGCCATGGGGCGCGCCTCCGTCTGTGGCCGGCATACTATACATACACAGCGGCTGTGTCATGTGATAGGATGTATCCAATGGCAGAAAAGAGTGGGGGTTCAAATTTACCGGCACGGAGCGGTTATTTTCCAGGCGTTTATTTGAAGAGAAGTATTGAAGAACGTTTGGACCTGTTGTAATCCGCAAGTTGTGGCCGTTACCGCCCAGGACCCCCGTTGACGGAATTTGACGCAAAGAGAGGAGGTGGCTATCATTCTGTACAAGTTGATGCTGTTGGAAATCGACACAGAATGGGAAATCACGACCATTGTACCATCCGGATTAATAGAAGCCGAGACTGCAAGCTGAACATGTTTCGCGTCCAAATGATCCAAGAGTCCAAGACCATCCAACAACACGAGTCATATCGGCCACTACTCTAGATCTTACCGGATTCTTATTCCTGTGGTGGCCAGATGGAACTGTGTGCTCTTTTTAACTTACGCCGAGACGCTTCGTCCGACACTGGACATGTTACTGTGGACTTGGATGCTGCACGGAATTGCGCAACCGTTGTGATTGCTTCAACTGCCGACTACATCAGAATAATAGGCCACAAATACCTAGTAGGCTGTAGTTTTTTTTTTACTTTTCCATGTAATATTTTCTCGTGATTCAATAAAATTTCAAAGTGTCATCCATTGTATTTTCTTGCTTTGAAATTATTCTGCTAAAATGGCACTTATCCACACCTTATAATCAACCTAATGCATACGTATGTGCGACGTACAGAGGGAACTTTAAACATGTCTTAAGGGTGTTTTAGTGCGTATATATGACAACTTTTAGCTGCTAAAACGAAAAACATAGACTCTTAATGCACACGTATATGAGACGTAAATAGGCTTTAGATCAAATAAACGTGAAGTTTAAAGATGTCTTAAGGGCGTTTTAATAAGTATTTATGGCGAATTTAAGCTGCTGAAAAGGCACATAAACACACGTTATAATCCACTTAATGCACACGTATATGAGACGTAAATAGGCTTTAGATCAAATAAACGTGAAGTTTAAACATGTCTTAAGGGCGTTTTAATAAGTGTTTAAGGCAACTTTAAGCTGCTGAAAAGGCACATAAACACACGTTATAATCCACTAAATGCACACGTATATAAGACATAAAGAGGCTTTAGATCAAATAAACGTGAAGTTTAAACATGTCTTAAGGGCGTTTTAATAAGTGTTTAAGGCAACTTTAAGCTGCTGAAAAGGCACATAAACACACGTTAAAATCCACTTAATGCACACGTATATAAGACGTAAAGAGGCTTTAGATCAAATAAACGTGAAGTTTAAACATGTCTTAAGGGCGTTTTAATAAGTATTTATGGCAACTTTAAGCTGCTGAAAAGGCACCTAAACACAGGTTATAATCCTCTTAATGCACACGTATATAAGACGTAAAGAGGCTTTAGATCAAATAAACGTGAACTTTAAACAAGTTTTTAAGGGGGGTTTAATAATCATTTACGACATCTTTAAGCTGCTGAAAGACAACTGGAAAACCGGAAAATAAGGACTAACACGGACCTACGGAAAGACCACTTAAAGACAATATTTACGTACTCGTATAAGTGGTGTATAGGTCCGTAAAGAAGGAAAATACGTCAACATTACGCATGGTTTCAGCACGCTTAAATACCGTTTTTCGTGCCGTGGGGCATGCAAGAATAACAACCTCAACAAGCACACATACTGTAAATGCATTTAAGTTTGCGGGGATTTAATCTCGCGATAGTGGGGAAAATGACTTTACGCGGTGGTTTTAAGTTCGCGGTAACACTGTAGACTGCAGTCTAATACCATTATAATAGAAAAATGTTCGCGGTGGATTTAAGTTCGCGGTGAAGTGGTCACCGCAAAAACCGCAAACATTAATCCACCGCAAACATTTCTGCATTTGCAGTAACAGGATACACCTTTCCCCTAAGTTGTGACATTTACCTTTTCAGAGGCAAAGACCTCCTCATCCATTATAGAAGGCCCAGTGATGTTGGAGCCTGGCACATCCTCTGCACTGACAAACATCTCCACACCAGCCATCTTTAGGGCCTCACTGGGGTCAATGGACCTTGAGAAGGGTGAAATGGTATGAATTGTCATTAATGCAAATAATCATTGCAACAGATCCTTGTTGGAACTGTGTCCGTTTTGGGGCTCTTGATGCTGAGACTTAAAATGATGACATTGTTTCTAACACTGGCGAGATGATGTTTTATCATGCATGTTACTGTCTATGTCACATGTTAGTTTGTTGATATTGCTGACTAACAGTCCACATATTACACAAGACATGCTCTATCCTATTACAAAGGGAATTGCAATATTAGGCTGGTACATACAAAGACAACCAAATTGGATCATCACAAAATGTCTTTCAATGATGTGAGTTCTTAGAAAAAAGAATACTGCAGCTACATTTTAAAGAAACCTGAGTCACTGAACCAACTGCTGATTGGTACAGGTATCAACAACTTACACAATTTTGGCGTGAGCCTTTTTGCTGAGGACCAGTCCAAGATACAGCTCACCTGACAAAGAAAGTCAGTGTGTTAGACAACAGGCTAGGCATGTACATGCATTACTTACAGTTATTTGTAGTAACATTAGTAGGTTAGCAAGGTACCTGTTATGTTGTACCTACATAACGCTAGTTCACCTTTATCCGCAACTGTATTTTAATTTACTTATATCCATTCTTCTTAAGAACAAGGTATTTAGGGATATCAAGTAGTGATATCAAGTAAACTGCAAATTTACATTTAACACACACAATGCTATTTATTTTTCTTACAGTCCATACAGAATGTTTATCAATAAATGATCTCAACAGCTAAAAACATCATCAGAAGTCAGTAAACAGCCTGTAAAGCAGGCATAGTACTATGGTTCTACAATCCTAGATCCTCACCCTGTATGCGTGGCATGTCGTCAGTGTACACTGCCTCCCCAGTCACCTGCTTTAGTGCAGACAGGTGCATGATGGGACGGCCAACAGCATCCTCCCTTGCCTGACCTTCAGGAACCTCCTGCACATACAGTCGGTGAAGGTCATTTCAATTTCCTATAGACTAAGTCTCAGCAGGCGTTTTGATTTTAGAACTTTAATTTCTTCCACTAGTCATACTAACGTAGTGTCATTTGTTGATTTATCATCAAGGGCCTGCATATTCTTCTCCATAGACTCAGCATAAGCAGCCTATTTTGATTTCCTGCTATTCTTAGGGAAAGCCACGTTGAAAGATGACTGTAAAACTATGATGCCAGTTCACCTTTATCCATTGGGTAACCTATATCCATTGCTTTTAAAACAGGGCATTTAGGCACATCAAGCCGACGGGTGATAGTTGCGAACTGCAATATACTGAAAACATTGCAATTTAAAACTAACATCCATCGACGTGACATCCCCAAATACCCAGTTTTTAAAAGCAACGGATATAGGTTACCCAACGAATAAATGTGAACTACCATTATCATAAATACTGCATATTGTCCGACATGAGACCAATGTTGTTACCTGGTACATCTGTGTGCCGTGTGGTGGCTCCCTGTGGTACAGGCTGCAGGCACTCCTGTAGGGTGGGGGGACATCCTGAACAGAACAAGAGCAGATGGTGAAAAAACAGTACCTGGGTGGCAACCATTTTGAAGCATACTCTTTTAAAGCAGGTGTATTTCCCCCTGGCCCATGCCAAATTGCACCAGACATCTTTATAGTAGGCTGGCACAAAATGATGCACAGTTTGGTGAGGTTTCCAAGTCTAAAATGTTACACACACACACATGCATTGCTAATTGGCCTTTATTCAATGATGTTCAACAATGTTCAGAGGAATATTGTGTTGGTGAAGGTGTGGATGTCAGTACGTTAAAGGCAACAATACGGCCAGAAAAATGAGAGAGCCATTATTTAAATTTATCTGGTGTTTTTGCAGCCAGTGCCATAGGTAGGTACCCAAAGTGAGTAATGAGGCTGATTAACGTGATCGAGGCACCTCCTCGAGTACAGGACCCCCGTTTTACGTCCCTCCCGGAAGACGATTTCGTGGAATGGCCATTCTTGGTCTGGCTACAGCATCCAGTCATCCTTGGTAGGTAGGCCATCCAAGGACTAACCGGACTACGCGTTCCTTAACTTCCGAGATGGAGGGATCAGGTGTATCCAACTCGGTAGATGGCCGTATAGATGAACCCACCTTGAGATTCAGCCTCTGCTGTACAGTCAAGTAGAACTTGAAGAAGAAGCTGGTGGTGAGGGTGCGGCGGAACTCCACCATACCCCCCGGGACAGACGGGGGCAGGGGCAGGTCATCCTCCAGACACGAGCAGGCCTCGGGAAGTAGATCATTGTCCCACTTCCTAACAATACAAACAAAAATTCCAACTTAAAGCCTAAAAAAATTTCCTGCAAATATAACAACAACAAACCAAGATGCATTTAAGACTACCGTATATTCTCGAATAAAGTACGCACCCCAATTAAAGTACGCACCCCTGATTTTGGAAAAGTCTTAGACAGATCTTTGGGACTGAAAGGTAAAATGGAAAAACTCAAATAAAGTACGCACCCCTTCTCCATCAATTTTGAACAGACCTTTAACTGGATAAATTCAAATTTATGATGTTTTCCCTAGGTTATTTTGCATGAAATACCCTGCATTTACACTGTCATTGTCTCTATAAACTTGTGAATTGCCTACTGCAAATTATAAAAATCACTGAGAACTGGTAGAAGAAATCAGGGAAAACCAGTTGTACAAGTCAAAGTCACTAACTCAAAAGGATTGTATGCAAATGCAAATCTTATGTAAATCATGTTTAGACAATTTCTTTGTTTCATGTTTAGACAACTTCAAGACAACAACAATGTGTATGTTTTGAAACATTACTAGAAGTGTAGCTCCACCTTGCTTTATTTTAGGCTTTTTTACCATTTCTCTGTGCAGTGACCTCAAATAAAGTACGCACCCCAACTTTGGCAACAACTTGTAGCACCTTTTCAATTTTGAAAAGTTAAAAAAGTGCGTACTTTATTCGAGAATATACGGTAGGTTAAGGAAGAGTAGTGATCACTAATGAAGATCAAAATAAACCAAACCACACCAAATCAAACCAAACACTCAGGGAGATAGCAACCTACACTGTATTTATATTGTTCTTTTTCATAATATAATAATTCTTGTTATAATCTTGCACTTTCTTACTTTTGATGTCAATCTAACACTCTACTCATAGTGCATATATGCAGCAACTCACAGTCCGATGAGCTTATTGGCAGTATTACGAGCCATCACGGTAGTGGGCGCCATTCCTCCAAATGACAGGGCGATGTCCTGAATAACGTTTGTCCCCTCCTCAAACTGGACCCTGAACGCTGCATTCACTATGGCGATGTCATCATCCCTCCTCTTTGCTTGCTTATAAGCCATGAAGTACTCACCCTGAAGATAGTAGATTACATGTAGATAAGAAAATTGTGCAATGTTGGAGCAAAATTGAAACTGATTCATTTTTCAAATCTTTTGTTCACTTGTACGAACCCATGGATGTAATTTCTTTGTAATGATCTACAACAAAACTGTTAATGATCTGCATCTTAAAAAAAAGCCAGTTCTTTAATGCAATTTTTGTATGCTGAAATAAGGGCAGATTAAGTGAAGATCTGCCCAAGGCTATGAAGGATATGGAAGGATGGAGGGAGAGAGTCATGTCCATGCGTGCAACCAGCACGCCCAGATGATGATGATGAAGTGAAATGAACTTCTGGCAATAAAAGCAGCTGCAAATTGAGAAGAACCAACCTCCTTGGTGAACGGAACATCCAGGGACACCATGACCTCCTCGGGAGTGAGAGCAGTCTTCCTGTAACCAGGGAAGAAGGTGTGGTCCATCTTGACGACACGACTGCCTCCCTGGTGCGACATGACAGTCATGGTGCAGCCAGCTGACAGGAAGATGGGGTTCAGATCAGAGATGGGGCTGGCAGTCAGGATGTTTCCTCCAATGCACTGTTGTCAGAAAAAAAAGGGTTTCCAACTCATTTTTACTGTAGGTCACACAACTTTTTAATCTGACAAATGACTGAAACTGAAACACCCAGGTTTCTGGGTAGGAAACAAGGCTGTTCTGAGGGACGTGTCTAAATTGTTGTGATGAATCCTACCCCAACATTCCTGATCTGGTGGCCTGCAAACCACCTCAGCATCTCCACTATGGCAGCAAACAGTCTGGTCTGATGTTCTATCAACACAACAGATAAAGGGTTAGACATGGGGTCAATCTTACTCAATACAGGAATCCAGGAAACTTTTAAATCACTAAATCAAACGCATTCCTTAGCTACATCTGCTTATACTCTTCTGTTCTTGATAGACTGCTTAATAGTTTATTACTACAGGTATCATGACAGAACTTTTTCCCCAAAGTGAAAGTTAGATAGCTTTTCATACTGGATATGATGAAAGATTCAAAGGAACTAAACAAGATTGAAATACTAGGCATATCAGACATTTTACCTGGGAGATCATCTATGGCCTCTGCCAGAGTGTCGTTAAGGTAAGTAAGAGTGCATCCAGCTCCAAATGTGATGCCATGTTCTGTGTACTTGTGGAAGTTGATCTCAGGCAGGTGTCCGGGTGCGATAATCAAGGGATAGTCACAGTTCTTGAATTTCACCTCCACACCTGCACAAAGGCAATCATTCTTATTTACAATGTACTTAATAATATTTTGCTGTCTAATCTATAGTCTACTCTACTGTCACGTTATTTTTCAAAATATGCTTTCTGAGATTCTTTGCGCAGCTTAAAAATTTGATATGTTTGAACACAAGCCAACTGTTATGTTCAGGATGATCCACGATTAAGCCTTTAATGTTCCACTGTTCCACACCTCAATGTAGGACACCTTAAAATAAAAAAAAAGTATTTCTTTTGATACTCACCGATTTCTGAATTCCCAACCACCAGCTTGGCATGTGGAAGTGTTGCCTTCAGTTCCAGAACCTCCTTAAAAGTTGCAGGTTTGATCCAGGTGACTCGCTCTCCCACAAACTTCAGAGTTGTTTGCTCACTGCCCCCAGTTTTCTATCATACATGGGGCATTAAACAAAGGGTGTAACTTGTGATATTTAAACGTAGTCTAATGAATATGACCCAAATGATTGAACAAAATACATGGCAGAACATTGCCCTAGGGCAATTGCATTGGTACAAGCAACAAGACACTGGCTCTAAACAAGCAGATGCAACTTTCATAATATGAATACTAAAAACGATAAATGATAAACAATGATGCCATGTACCATGAGCTCTGGTGGAAAGATTGGTTCTTGGGTAGGGTCAAGGGGCCTGAACTCTGACACCTGGAACAGCTCTTTGGAGACCTGAGGAGTAGATTTGAAAAACAAAAACAAGTAAATCACTACAGTATGAGAAAAGCTGAGCTGATTAGCAGTGGAAAACAGCAGAATAATTCTCATCAACACCAATTTTGTCTCAGCAGCATGACTCACATCCTCATTCCATCCATTCCCAGTATCTCCATTGGCTGCCTGTCCATTGGCTGTGTGTCCATTTGCTGCCGGTTCATTTTTGCCATTACGGCAGCAGCCATTTGCTGTCATCCCTCCACAGCAGCCTTGGAACTCCTGGAAATTGTTTGAAAGTAGTCAGTGCATGAATGCCTTCTTCTACCGTTTATCACCATCCAAGATACCTGTCCCTGGAAATTCATGTACACAAAATGGAGAAAAATGTCCCTATTATGAAATCCATCTGTATACAGAAAAATATTCATGAATCTGATGTGGACAGCCATCAACAAACCATACTCACCTGTCCACGGTGCTGAATGTTTGGTAAATGTAAATAGACCCCATCCCTCATTCTTAAGACTGTCTAGTTAAAATAAATTCCAACAAACTTGTTCTTTGGAACAAAATACCACATACAAACACACACACACACACATACACACACACACACATGCATACACACACATAGATAAAGCTGTCCCTGGTACTGAATGCCATCCACACCTAGTTACAACAAAGCCACATAATGTCTGTACCTTGGTGAAAGTCTTGTAACCCTCCAGGATAGGTCTATATCCAGTACACCTGCAGAGGTTACCTGGAAGGTGAAAGTCATATAGAAGCATTCCACAAATTGCATCTCTGTACTTCTGAAACTATTATCATAGATTGACATCTTTCTGGTTAGAATGAAATATTGAGTGAGCAGAAGTGCTGAAGAAACACTTACAAGAGGACACTACAGAACTCCAGGAAAGTCCACTGCCAAACAGACAGGAACACATAAAGAAAGATGTCATTTCATGTCAAGAGTTCCTTTTAACAGAAGACATCTGAAGTGACAGATCTTAACTGACAGAAAAGTTGTGGTGAAGTGCACAGAAGAATCAATCTGGCAAATTTTCAAACTTCAGATAGTAATGACAGATCTCATCATAACTTTACAATGCACTATTCACCCTGAAAAGCTGCCTCCAACTGCTCCATGTCAGGGGTAGGGTGATTACGCAGTAAGGTGTACATTGACATGACGATCCCCGGGGTGCAGAAGCCACACTGGGATCCGTGAGCCTTGGCAATCCTCTCCTGGAGGGACAAGAATTGGGAAAATCAGTAACTGGTTTTGATACACTTGTAGTAAGCCTTAGGTTATTCAACACATTGTTAACTGTCAGACACCATCATATAGTTAGACTGGCTGGATATGATTCACGCTGCTACTTTACTAGAATCCAGCCATTCTAACCCTGATAACGGTGTCTGACAGATACCAAAACGTTGGAAATACTAATTGCAGTTTTGTTTGAAGAACTCTATCTATGAGTATCTTGTACCATCCTGATGAAACTATTTACGGGTAGTTACGATACAGTTTATGGGCCAGTAAAACTACACAATTGATGACAATGACAATAGGTTTACCTTCATATGAGATTTTGTATTTACTGTTGCAATGGTTTCACCAGAGATTTACTAGGTAGAACAAAAGAAGATGATCATGACCTGTACAGGGTGCAGCCTGGTCCTGGTGCTGCCGATCCCCTCCACTGTTGTGACAGCTGCACCATGTAGGGAGCAAATAGGTGCAAGGCAGGCATTCACAGCAAGGTGACTAGACAATAGTCAGGAAAAAACACATCTTTTCTCCTATGTTTATAAGATTTACAGCTTTTTTTTGTATCAGCACATTTAGACCTTAAATTTCATGAATGTACAGGCAACTGGAATAGCAACATTGGAAGATAATTATCATCAATGGTAATGCCTAAAGCAGAATTATTCACAGAGATTTTCTGGAAGGGGTGGGGTTTTTATTTGTCTGCCCATCAGGACAGTATGTAAGACCTTTTACATAACATCCTTATGTCTTCCCTACTGTGTTTGCCAAAGAGAGATAAGAGGCAGGTACCGCAAATATGTGACACTAAAAACAAGCTGGCTATATTGCCACTCCTGCCTCTAACTTGGTTATAGAATCAACAAACACATCCTGGTCTATTTGGATAAAAGAGTTTAAAGTATAAAACTGTACACAGAAGTAGGATCAAAGTCTACCTCATTATGTAATGACAGACAGACATCAGCAGTAGGAGTCATGGGTTAGTGAATGACCTGGTATTTGTAGCTCCAGGTATTTGTATTTCATCCCATGCCACCTCACATGCATGTATGCCTGCTGACACATCCCCCTCCCCAATTCTATTGCACCAAGGAATGTAACTGATACGGTACTGTAACTGCACTTAAGCTCGTGGGGATTTAATTTCGTAGAAACGAGAAAAAGGACTTTTCGTGGTGGTTTTAAGTTCTTGGTAGCACCATGCGCTATAGTCTCTTACTGCCATTGAAATATGTTTGCCGTGGTTTTAAGGTCGTGGTGAAGCGGCCACCGCAAAAACTGCAAACATTAAACCACCGCAAAAGTTTCTGCATTTACAACACATCCCTGTATGAGGTATACTCCTGTGTATGTCTTGTAAGTGGTATGGGGTAAAAGGATACAGCACTTTCCTCTGTGTGGGGTTGTACCTGGACACCATGACAGTGCAGGCTCCACACCCACCTTCACCACATCCCAGCTTTGCTCCTGTCAGGCGTACTGTTCAACTGTTAGGGAATCTCCACAACAAATTCATCTTCTTCCAGAAAATATCTAATCCTAGAATTTTGCAATGTATGATGGATTAAGGATGACAATGGACAACTATAAGTTTAAAGTGTTAGGAGCGATTTATTCAGCCAATATATGTATATGTTAAGCTATCATTCTATAATAGTGGACTAACTATGTACAGGGAGGGTTACGAAAAGACATTTGTAAGCCTCTTCTGAGAATTTTTCAGTTCAAAAGGATACATTTTGACCTAAGATAGGTCAGCAGTGTCATCTCCGGATCCACATCCTGGTCCACAACCTATAGGGGAAATATAAGTCAGATATATTGTTCCACCAAAATATAACATCCCCTTACCCATAAATAGGGACAACCAGGGGTGGGTACCGGTACAGAAAATTCAGGTTCAAGTTCGTTTCAGGTCCAGAGGAGAAACCAGCTCAAAGAAGCTTCGCAAAGAAGAGTTGCCGATTCCCGCCTGCCTCACGCGCGCCCTCCCTCAACTATACACCCACCCCACTACCAGCTGGCCCCACTCACGCCGACCCAAGTTACTTATAGTTACTTATAAAGTTACTTATAATTCCATTTGGCCTTGATTTCATCATCAATTCTTCTCTGAGTTTTGCATTACACAATGTATCCTTTTTGCTTATTGACATTATGCCCATTACAGCTATGGGTACAAAGGAATGTTTGCTTACCACCCTATTCACATGATGCTCTCTTGTATCATCAAAGGTATGGGTAAGACATTAACAACATCAACTCCAAAGGTCTATTTACCTCAAGACTCTTAACTTGTCAAAACATGTTTGAAGACATCGACTGGAAGTGATGCAAGTTGATATGGGATCAGGATGATTCAGCTCTTTGCCACTTCAGCCCAACACTCTGGTCAACTCAGCCCAACAACCTTGGCCAGTTCTGCCCAACACCATTTATATATTACCCTAACTCCCTATTAACCTATTTTTAAAGCCGGGCTGAATTGACCATGTGTTGGGCCGAGCCGACCAGTGTCGGGCCGAGATATTCTCCAATCAGAGGTTGAGTCGCAGAGATATAGTATTAGTGGGGAAATTTACCGGCTTGCTCCTCTGAGAGCCGGTGAATCTCCCGACAACTGCTATATCTCTGCGACTCAACCTCTGCTTGGAGAATAGGGCCTAGGTGGTAAAGAGCTGAATCACCCTGATCCCATATCAACTTGCAACAATTCCAGTGGTTGCATCACCACCCAAGGTGGTCTGGTTAGCCATAGGCCGAGTTGGCAAAGGACTTTCAGTTTATTCATATCATAGTTTTCAATATTCCTAGTTGACAGCTGAAAGGCAAAGTTTATTGCACAACATTTGTAAAAGCTCCTTGGTAAAACAGGTACAAAGTAAGGCAAACTGAATATCATCCCCTAACTGCCTAAGTCACTTGAAAGGAACAGAAGTCAACAACAGGAAACTTATTTGACCCTATTGTGCTGGGATCATCCCAGCTCCACCTAGCACTCCTCCCCTATTTATCAAGATTGATTGTGTTTTTGTGTACCTGGTGCCCTTAAGGTCCCTGGTGACCATGCTACTGTAGTGTTTAACAATCAGGTAATTGGTAACAGATGAGCAAAGAAGGAGCTAAACATTGCATAAGCCAGTCTACCAATGATCTTGACATTGGAGGACAATGGTTACATGAAAATCACACATCCATTTCAATATAATTCAATGAAGGACAGTGAAAACAGTAATGAGCACCTCGCAAATCAATGCTTGTTTTCATTTAGCTGCTGGATTGTCATTCGTTGAATAGGCGTGATAACAAGGACAAAACCCAAGGGAGGTAGGGGCGGGGCAATGCCTTTTGGCAAAACTTCAACTGGGAGGTTTCAATATGAAAGCACTCAATAAATTCGGCTAAATTAAGTTTACAACTGTGTTGAGTGCTAAAAGGGTGTCTTGCAACCACTAACTTGTTGTTTAAAACATTTTTCAGGCAAGTAAACGGGAATTGCCAGGATAGAGTAACAGCTAACACGGACCCGTTAACGTTAATGATTTTAGTCCTGTTGCTCTTGATCAGAGCAAGGACGTTAGACCTATCCAATGCTGGTCATCATGAAAAGTGTCATTGAGTATAACCAAGGTCAGGACGATAACGTCTTACGTAAACTAGTCCCAGTAGGTCACTGACCGCTCACCAAGCGGCTATTCATTATGTGTCAGTCAACCTTGAAAGTTTCACAACATGTGTCGTAACTTACCCTTCTGCCGTTCACGAAGAAAACAAGCTCCGATTTCCCCCAGTCTCCGCTTGTTTCCGTCTCAGTCATGTTTTCCGCGGTTGTCGACTGCTTTATACCGACCTTTCGGCTAAAAAATGACCGCTAAACCAGTGCCCTGGTAAATCCAGCTTCAGGGAAGGGTAAACAATTGCCGATGGGCGGTATACTGCACTGGTAACGTTGCGTACCAAAGTCTGGAACTGGGTCGACCACTGCCTGAAGCGGAACAACTGACTTTGGTAAACAACATGCACTTTTGGAAGGTACTAATTTGAGAGGACGGTGGGGACAAGAATGCCACCGTCACCGTAGTGCTTTGTGATTTTATGCCTTCGCTATCGTCCCCATCTAATCTATGATATAGCATAGATAAACAATCATATAACTGGCCCATGAGCAATTGTGATAACCATACGATTGTGCTTCTTTAGAGAAATTTGGATAATCCAACGCACGGTTGGCCGCCAGGGTTAGAGGCAATGGTAGAGTCTGCTGGAGGCGTGCCAATGGGCGTTCACCTGTGTCGCACCTGTAATTGGTCAAACGTGCTATATGGCACCGACACAAACCTATCAATCACTAAAGCATGGAAAATAAGTCTCCGGCCAATGGGAGTGCCTGCATCTCGCGGTTAGATGATCTGACGTTGTTAGTTGCATTTTTATGTTTTCATTTTTGCATTTCTACGTTTTGACGGAGGTGGCCGGATTCAGGCAGCGGTCTCTAATAGTTAACTGTTAACGTTAACGTTACCGTTATTAGGAGCACATATGGATGTCACAATGTGAGAAAACAGGAAGATGACCATTGGTGGTCTTATAGTCCATACTATGAGCAAGACAATACAGCACATAGGACTCATGGCAAGCATTAATTAAAACCAACATCATGTAATACTAGTATATGGTGCGATATTCTCTTATTCTAGCTATGTACTGTGGATTGTGGGGCACCTTTCTTGGTGGCACATTGAAACCAATACTAACCCATGAGTAATTCAGAACATTACTGCCCATATAACAACATTGGAGAATTGTTCAACACACCAAGATCCAGATGCTACATGTATGTCGCTCTTTCAGAGAGCTACTGTTGCAACTGGTAAAAAGAAAACCAACAATAATTGGGAGAATAAAATGTTACTCAATGCCATAATAACACAAGCGATTAAAAAACGCCCAGCTACCCATTTAAGCTCAGCTACATCGAGTATGACTAACTTGAAAAGTGTAGGGTTTTGATCATACTGTATTCTCCTTTGGGTCTAGTGTATAGTGTCAGGATTATCTGCTAATGGGTTTGATGTTCATATTACCCTTTCTCCACCGTCCTACTAGTACTAGAGTGAGGGAGATTTCCAGCATATAAGGGTTTGCTCTATAACACCTTAAATTTTGTTCTCAGAACAGTTCAAGCCAAATAGTGCTTGAAGTAGTTACTGATCTAATGGGAAAGTTGGCAGTGTTTTAAAGTTATCAATGTACCATACATTTACCTCCATTTTTAATTGTTTTGTCCTTCACAAGTGGCTGTAGGGTGATAATCTGTGAACTATGTGCAAGGATAAAATTTATGTCCTGCAGGTGCGTTTAATGAGCAGGCACAAACTAGTTGACAATAGTCTCTGAAGGAAACAAATGTCAAGACTCACAGGCTTGCTATAACAAAAGGTGCCTTTGTCCCAGATGTCGTGCCTTGCAGGTTGGAACTAGCCTCTTCTGTGGCCTTTCTGTGGACGTTCCTGTGTGTGTTGAAGGTGGTGTTTGTGTGTGTGGAGGGCATGTGTGTGTTTGTGTGTGTAGATGGACTAAAAACTACACAGCATTTATTCCTTTCCCGGCACAAGAACTTTCCCAATTCAAAAATTGCCCAGGACGTGTTGAAAATGGCGAAGCATCCCCCCCCCCCCCAACAACTCACGAACGTCAACAGAAAAGCTTGTTGCCGGAGGCTAGACCGGGACAGCATTCTCCACACAATGTGATTTCTTAATGGATTTAAGCGGAGGATTTCGAAAAAAAACCTATTCAGGTGGACAATGCTTCAAAACAATAGAGTAGCTTGAGTGATACAATTAACATTACAATTACTTTGATGTGATGAATCAAACTATTGTAAATGGTGATTCAATTTCGCAGGAGAAAATGGAGTTTGTGGTAGTTTTCAGTTTGTGGTAGCACCATATCTGCATATTGTGCAGTACTGGAAACACCGGCTTAAGTTCATGTATGGTCAAGTCCTCACTATGAAAACCAGAAAAATAATACCACCGTGAACATTTCAAGAGTTCAGTATTTCAAAGACGATATCTATGAAAGCAGTGTCTACATTGGGATTCACAATTATCCACCCAAAGCTCATTTGGACAACTTAATGTGGGTGTGGCATGATAACTGCCATAATTGTGCACATTATCATGACAACATCTTATGTATATGGTGTCCTACATGTATGTAGACGAGTCATTAGTGCATGTAGAAATCTTGAGATGTAATGGGCAGAAACACACGTTTGCAGGCCATGTTGCCGTGTTGTGAAGGTAATACTTTGTCAACCTACATGTAACATTGCATTCATTACACTTGTTAACATCTTTGAAGAATGAAAAGTTTCCATCAGTGTCCTTTAATGAGGTAACATCAACCAGCACCCTATGTGTCTAGCAACAGATGAGGTATATGTATGTATATACATATATAGTTGCCAAGCAATAGTTGCCAAGGTGGCGGTAGTTCAATTAATTCAACTAAGTCAAGGCAAGCAACTTTTCCCAATCCTTTTACAGTACAAGCATTTCACAAAAAGAAGATGATTGTTGTCTTTCTTCACAAGGAAATCTGCTTCAACTTTCATCATACATAGAGCTGAAACTGAAGTTGCCTGAAGAGCTGAAACGACACTGAAGTTGCCTGATCAAAGGCTGTGTGCTGCGTGAAAAGTAAAAGGTTACAGCGCGATCTTTCAGGTACCCAGAAAACAAAACAAAACAATGCCCAGATTCATTTCATTTGATTCTTATCCCATATCCAGGCAGTTTTTAATTACAGGTGTTTGTTTTCATTTTCAGGTCATGTAGACATCCATATGCAAAATGGAATTCCCCTGGCAGCAGCTGATAAGTACTATATAATGTTGGAGGCAGCATTTCTTAGAGTACATTTAAGTGTAAACTTAACATGATGAAACAGTGTTGTGGCTCTTTAAATTTCAAGTTTGCAACATTTCACTCAACTTCAGCTTCAGCCCGTGACATATCCATGACAATCCGACACACATCATGCCATTGCAGCATGTGGCTACTTTTGGGCACACCCAGGAAAGAGTAGCCCAACATACGACTCATAGCACCAAAAAATGGTTGCAGACAGCAACACATGCTGTATGACAATTCTCTGTGTGGCACCACACACACAGTTCATGAGGTATTCAGAGTTGATCCTTTGTTTTTACATTCCTATCTATGCAACATCATTTGACAATACCTTGTTTCAAACTTTTACCCTTGTCAATGTAAATTTAAAGGGGTGTGCAAGCATACAGCAGGGAGTGGACATACCAATGGTGGCTTAGTACAGAATATTTGACACATCTAATTGTCCTATGATGGGAATAAATATGATATCTTGACATATTTCTGTTTTATCGTGGTAATAATCGACTGCTAAATCCCTAAAATGTGCCTGCACTTCCCTTTATGTTTTTACTGACAGATTCACAACATGATTAACTCTTTTTCACAAAGCAATAATAAGTTCAACTCATGTTTCATTTTTCTTGGCTGCAAACTGCAGTTTTCATCTTACAGTTTTCTGCCTGCCTTACATCATCAGAGCACATGACATGCTTATCAGCCACACATTACATCTTGCTGCAATTTCTTTTTCATAGTTCAAAATACAGCTTTACTTGACGGCATTAAAAACCTCACACACACTATCAACAGGAGTCACCCGGAGGTAGCAAAGTTTCAGTGAAGGCAAATTGACATTCAGTGCTAAAACACTCAAAGTTTAAAAAAAGCAAGCTGGTTAAATCAGAAGCATTTAGTTCATGCTGGCTAACAGTAACACATCCTGTGGAACGGATAACGCTTCCAACCTTCTTACTACTAAAAAGACTAAAAGATAAGCTTCCACATACCAAGCTCTTAAAATAGTTGCACTGACAAGTTATTAACCTGATACGTAGACGAGAGTGTGGAGAGTGACTTGCACACACACACACCCTTCACCTTAAAAAGTCAGGTGCCGGTCAGGCTAGCAAATCGCAAAACAAGTCAGGTACAACTCAAGGTCTTCATGAGGAGCCACCTTGGCAAATGACTGACTGTTTGCCTACTCATCTGTCGACACAACAGGAGAATCCATTATCTGTTTGATCAATAAGCTTTTGCAGAG
Source organism: Branchiostoma floridae (assembly GCF_000003815.2). Taxonomy (NCBI): domain Eukaryota; kingdom Metazoa; phylum Chordata; class Leptocardii; order Amphioxiformes; family Branchiostomatidae; genus Branchiostoma; species Branchiostoma floridae. Next base: position 6,337,737 of record NC_049979.1, read on the forward strand.
ACTCCAACCCCTTCAGTTATTGTTTTGGAAGTTGCATGTTCTAGATTTTGTACCTTGCAAAAGTTACAAATTGAAGAGAATCTTGGTCAATTCGTATTTGTAGTTTTTTTGTTCATTCTGATGAACATGTATGCAGGAAACGACTAAAAACCAATGATTTAAATTGTGATATCATTTTGCAAGGACTGATTGTAAAGAGTACCATTCCTTCAGATATATAGGGTTTGGCCTGCCAGGTAAATAACTCCTCAGTGCAGCCATTCTATCATTAGCCTGTCTGAAGCTTTGAGCTGGAGTACCCACCGGGCTGGTGGGACATCCACTCTCTCCATTGTGCTCTGTATCTTTAATTCTCAAGAGATTTCTCGGATTACCAACTTCACAGGCCAATAGAGATATTCTAATTATTAAAAAGTGTTGCTCTATCCATTCTGACCTGGCTTTAAAACTTATTCCTAAAGTACAACAAAATAACAGTTTCCAGACAGGACAGTCTGCAACACTTTCTTAATTTTAAGTTAAACCTAAACCTAAAAAAACCCACTGTATTTGACATGTACAGACTTAAAGGAACTCATGATAAATGTAACTTTTCCTTACAATGTGATTGTAAAAAGCACAAGCATTAATTCTAGAAGCAACATGAAGTGATGAATGACATCAAATGTCCAAGCAATACTTCTAAACTTTCCGATAACCTATACGTGATATGTTAGAATCTTGTCTCTGGGTTATCCATTATACTTCAAATTCTGTTGCCAGAGACTGTAATAACTATTTTCATATGTTACAAGTTTGATTGTGGACCATGTTTCCCATTCCTTTGTCTCGTCATGTCAATCAAGCAGTGACACAACAGCAAACACCATTGCAATAATTTGCTGACAAGGTACTGAGAGAAAAAGAGAAAGCTTGGAGACATGTGCACTTCAAGTCTTTAAGACTTCTGAACAACTGGTAACCTACAGACAAGTTTCAACATCATAAGATATATTCCTCATCATCATCTGCCAGTAGCATGATTTCTGGACAATGATAGGAAGAGGATGTGCCCTTTGAAAGAACTGTTGCTATAATATAATTAGATAGAAAGGCTCAGCCTACAGATGCAGCATAGAAATGAACAAGCAAGCTTAAGGCAATAAAACTCTGATATATACACAGCGTTTTAACAAGTAGATAGCCAAACGCTTATGAGGTAGAGGTACAGATTGCTTGCTATACCTACTGCTGCACAGTCAGTCTACAAATCTTCCAGCTTACAGCATCCATTATCCTCTATGGGCAAATACCTAATTCATGTGCTTCACTTTTCCCTTTCATGACAAAGCTACTGCTCCATCTTTCTAGTACATGCAAGACAGATGACCCAACAACTAACCTGGCATCCCAAACAACTGTCTCATTTGAAGTGGAACTGAACACCAAACACACAAGGCAACAGGTCGTCCACCAAACTTTGGAATGCCGATATGCCCTAAATCCCCCTACCTTCTCTTTTTTAGTCCCAACCTGGGCACTTTCACACTGTGAGGATGTGCACGTTTTCCATGCAACTTAAGAGTTAATACCATTAACCATGATGAGGTATATGAGACAAAGTAGCAGCAATCACACCAGAGGTTGCCAATTTCATGTCTTGTAGATAACATTATCCCATTGTATAAATCTCTTGTTGCATGGTGACTACAGCCACCCAAATATGATCCAACCAGCCACAAGGTGCTACCTGTAAGCCTCCAGCCTCCAGAGGTAGTTTTCAACAAGCCATCCACCCAGGTAGTCTTGGTAACATCTATGTTGTGTTTACTGAATGATAACCTCACACTACAGTTTGTTTCCACACCAGTCACTGTAACATTGCAGGAAATGTGTGACATTCAATGGAGCTGCTGTCTTCATATTCACTCGTACAACCATCATCAAAATAGTTGGTGTATGAAATGATGGGCCATCACCACACAATACAGTGCTTACTTCACAGACTCACCCTAGATTCAACACAATTTGTTTGTGTCAGAACTTCACACATACATGTGCTTGCACACCTACACCATGGCTTTGCTTGATTTACAGTACAGGTCACTGAAGGTAAGCACTTTTTAGATGCATGGTACTCCCCATTCTGTTAATATCGCCGGAACATGTACCAGAAATGTTTGTTGTGTGGCTAAGCTACCAGCCTTACATCTCTCAACCCAACCCCAACTCCACAAGAAAAGCGAAGCCTTGTGCCTACTGCTAGACTGTAACAGGTGAAGATGCAATAGCGTACTCTACAGGGGGACACAGGAAAATCCACATCCGATTAGATCTTGGCTCCTTTGAGTGCACGTAAAGCCTTGCGTGCTGCGGCTGACTTGGCGATGCGGTAGTTGCGGCCGACACCCTTGAACTGCCCCTTCCCGATGACTGTGACTGTCACCCTCACTTTTCCATCGTAGGTTCTCTCAGATGGACTGTCATTGGAACAAAACAAAACAGCATTATGTCACTGTAATCAGTTGATGTATTCATCTTTTTGAGACAGTCCCCATGAGGACTACGATCAAACTCTTAGTAATGTCAAGGGGTGAACAGATTGAATTTGAATGTAAATTCATCTGTGATGGTAGTCAACATCACAATTTTAAGACTCTGTGCACAAAATAAAGCATTATTGGTAAGAGCTTTATTTTGTGCACGGATATAAAGTCATAAAATTGTAACATAAGTTTGAATTTGATCTAAGGCCACAACAATTTTATTTGTTGCTTCTCCGATTAAGCTGTCCTATTTTTCCCAGTTGGAAAAAAAATTGGCCACACCTCCTGCTGACAAACTTTCACTGCCTCTCCTGACTTCCAAATAAACTATGGGCCTCAAACTTCAGTGCATGTATGTGGTTATTTTGGATGGTACATCTGAGAAGCAACAAATTAAGTTGGTGTGGCCTAAAACTTGGCTAAAATACCTACATGTAAGTGAACATACCTGAACTTGGCTGTCTCCGGTTCCATCTCCAGCAGCTCACGTACAGGGGAGCGGGGCACCTTGGCAGAGAACTTGTCTGCAGACAAGGGTAAAGCAAGCATTGTTGGATACTAGTATTTAATAACAAGACATTGTCACCCCCCCCCCTAACATCCACAGCTATACACTGCTTGCTACCCAAAGATGACTAGGTTTTAGTATTGAACCAGATATACCAAGGACATTACACTTCAGGATGCCTAACATCATTCCTATTGGATTTGAGCCCAAAGCACTGAAGAAACCAAACAGTGAAACACATTTGCGTGTTGGCTCAAATAAAGCTCCAAACGGAGAATATGCGGCTCCAACGTCTTTTCTAAAGATGTGGTTTACATGTAAGTGTTTGCGGTGGCTTGAGGTTGTTCTTTCCCATGTACTCTAACATCATTCCTATTGGATTGTTATATGCATGGCAAAAGATCTTTATACAAAAATTTGTGTGGACATTCAGTAGTGGAGCTGCTGTCCTAATCTTCAAATTAATCCAAACACCTGTAAATACTACATCCGAGTCACTGGCAAAAACGATGAAATTACCTATGAGAGGTTTCATCATCCTGTAATACACCCTCCAGACTGTCTCCAGGGACATGCCACTGTCCAGGTATATTGCCCCTGCCACAGACTCAAACACATCTCCTAAAGCCTTGGGCACCTCGATGTCCTCACTCTCTTCCTCCCCTTCATCATTGATATATGTCTTCAGCTGGAAAACAAATCACATCGCAACATTTCAGTAAAGGACCATCTTGGATGAAACATTTCAGAAACAGATTGGTCTTTCTTTCTCAATATGGCAGCAGTTCGTGTAACTCAAATACATCTGTAGGCAAAATTAACAACCTTTAACAATTTCAGTGATAACGAGGCTTTGACAGTACTTTAATCAAGATGTATTAAGCTGGCGGGCGGTGTCTGTGTTGAGCAACAGCTAAAGTGTTGGAATCAGAATCGGTGGTCCCGAGTTCGATACTCGCCATAGCCCTGCCCCCATATCCACCGAACATCACGGCTAATCTGTCAAAAAGGGTGCCAAAAACACCTACGGATTTGGTGCACCAGCTTGTCAACATCTGCACAGTTGCCACTAAGACCCGCAAATTTTTTTTATATTAGCTGGTGTATTATGCAGAAGGGCGGCTATATCGGCTATATAGATACAGATACTAGTTTTCTGGAAGCCCATCTCCTTAATTACCTGAGAGTCCATGCCCTGCTCCTCCCCCTGCTCCTGCTGAAACTGCACAAAGTTGCTGATGATGTTGAACAGCTCCGGAGAGACAAACTTCAGGTACTTGTGATAGTCGTACTTCACGGCCAGAGAGGCGAAGATGGTGTTGTTGACTAGAGCAGAGCGGAGGTCGGTGAGTGCTCCTGGAGAGTGTTGCTGGGGGTCCTTGAAGAGGTGGTTTGTGATGAGGTAGTCAAGGACAGCATCACCCAGGAACTCCAGTCTCTGGTAGCAGTCAGTGATGGTGTTGTAGTGGTAGGAGGGGTGGGTAAAAGCCTGTAGCACAGAAAATTGTCAGTCAATAGGAATTTTTCTTCTAACAGTGACATTCTTTTAAAGCTTAACACACATACCTCCAAATTTTCGATAGCTATCTGTCCATCTTGATCATGGAGTGACCTAGTTTTTGGAGAGTTGCGAGAACTAGGTCGAGACTTGCATGGATCTTCTGCCCCTCACAACCGCCACCTTGCAGAAGATCCATGCAGGTCTTGACCTAGTTCTCGCAACTCTCGATGGACAGATCAAGATGGATAGATAGCCATCGAAAATTTGAAGGTAACTTTAAACTATGTCACTGTTACAAGAAAAATTCCTATTAACTATGCTCATATGTGACTAATGAATCTCTTCAAAGAAAATTGTCAGTCTTTAGAATCTCCAGCTTCATGTACCACTAGACATGCGTGCTGTACACATCATGTGGGAGTCAAACTACTGTTAGAAGTCTACTGCCCAGAGACAATAAGTTTATTGGTATTGAACCACATTGGCCAGTACTTTAGGGTACCAACCTTTTGGTATAAGAAAAGGTATGAGGCTTTATTTGACCTATAATGTTCATGCCACCATTAGCATGGACTTCTCTCCGTAATGTAAATGTAAAATTAAATAATGTACACACCTGCAACATGTAGGCCTTGTCATTGAAGTTGTACTGGACAGTTTCTTCAAACTGTTGGTACCCAGACAGCATGTGGGATAACTTGTCTTGGGCATGTGCTACATGGTGAAACAGTGGGGGCTTGGGAGGTGCAATGTAGCCATACTCCTCTGCACAGCTGACCTTCATGAAGGTGTCAAGGTCACATACAGTACTGGGGTTCTGATCCCAGTCCTCGTAGGATGAATCTAACCCAGACAGGTCATCGAAAGGGTCAGTGTCAGGCTCGGCAAAGTCAAACTGGTCCAAATCTTCCGTAGGGTCAGCGTTGGTTTTGGGCAAAACCTAAAATAGAAGAAATGAGACTTTAATGCAGACAAATATTAACAGTTTTTTTACTAGCATCAACACTTAATTCAAGCTTTCTCATAACAAAAAAGTAGCATATCAACCAAAAAGCATTTGATGACAGATCTGGCTACAAATTACCTTGACTCCAAGCCAACACAGGAAGAGCTGTGCTGCTCTAGGCCCACATGTGGTCAGATAACAACCGAGCAGTGCCTCCACACAGTCTGCAATGCTCTTGTCTGCAATGCAGTGCTCCATATGCAAGTCATAGGAAAGAAGTCGCTTTGTAGCATCTCCATTCACCAGTACAGATGCCTTCAAAGGGGTAACATCGTAGCCAGTCACTTGGGCAATAGGATTCTTTGAGGTAGTCATGCCATTTCCCCCTGGCTCCACGTCCAGGCTGGAGTCCTTGCTACTGGAACCTGCATCCTCTTTGTCCTCCCTGTTATTCTGGATACAGAAGCCAGGAGGCAGCCAGTTCACAGCAGGGTCAAAGATGGAGGCAACCATGCGCGAGGCCAGCCCCTTACGCTTGCCAAGGCGATACAGGTTGAGGTTGGATACTTGGCGGCTGCGCATGTAGGACAGTTTGCCTTCATGCACACGGGAGTACGTGCAGTAAAGAAAAGTAGTGATAGCGTGCTTCAGGAAAGAATCTCCGATAGTCTCAAGTCGTTCTAGGTTGAAGAAATCTCCAGCATTGGACAGAGTGAGAGCTTGAAGAATGAGGCTGGGGGAGGGACCAGGGTGGCTGTCCAGGTCCAAGTCAAGCATAGGCTCCAGAAATGAGGTAGATTCAGGGACGCTATTGAGATCAGGCATGTTGGACAAGGGACTAGTTCCCTCACCACTGATACCATTGCCTGAGGTAGCATTGTTGCCTGGGGCGATGCTTCTGTCCGGCTTCACCTGTCCATTGTGTACTGGTTGCTCCCCCTTTCTGCCTTCCTCTGGCCAGATCTGCCCATTGCTCATACTCGCCTTTGAGAGTCTATCGCCAGCTGGTGGCAGGTTCTCCCCAGGGACCGTGAGGATGGGAAAGTCGTCATCCAGGAGACTTGCCTTGGACAGATCAAGGTCATTCAGGTCCAGCCTGTTTGTGTGATTCACTTTGGCACCATTTTGTCCCTGTCCTTTCTTGTCTAACGCTGGCACTAGCGGCGTATCCAACAGCATCACGTTGTCCTGGAATGCGCGCCACTCCTCCTCTGATATGTCCCACCTGTCCCCAAATTCGTCTTCCATCTCATCATCATCATCCACGTCGTCGGGATTCCACGCAGAAATCTCAAACCAGGACTCCTCCTCCTTGTCCTCCAGTGTTGTGCGGCTCTTTTCTGACCTGGCAGGAGCTGGCTCGCACGGCTCGAACACTTCCTCAACTTTCTTCAGGTGCGGAAACTCCAAACGTGGGTGCGCGTACCCCTCTGGGAGGACTGCCTGCCCAATCCCAGCCTCCTGGGCTATCTGCACCCGCAGTTCCTCTGCAATCAGCAAGGTGGTGACTCTGTACAGCACACTGGGCAAACAGACGGCTTTCCGCCACAGAGATGCCGGGACAGGGTGAATTTCACACAGCTCAGGGACCAGGATTTGCTTGCTCTAAAAGAAACAAAGAGTAACATGAAATTATAAGAAACTAAATGAACATATCAAATGAAAGTCTATCATCAGTATTCATTAGTGAATAGCTAAGTCTAAGAAGCCAGCCTTATTCATATTAAGGATGGTAATAACTCTTTTCTCATGCACAATACAGTAAAGGCACTGAAATCTGTTTGTTGTAAACGTTGCTCCAGTAGACAAAGCAGCACACCTGTAAGTTTTCCCGTTTAGCTTTCCTGGTCTCGGCACTGCTGGTTGGCAGAGCCTTCCCCTTCTGGTTGAGGTGGCGAGGGGTCAGCAGGTTCAGACGCGACGACGTGTGATCCACATCTAACAACGGCTGGTCCAGGTTCGTAATGGCCTCCCCATAACGCTTCAGGTAGTACTCGTCAAATGTGGCATAGTCAGCTGATGGGAACTCACTGCGTGGGTTGAGGGTGTAGCATATCTCAGCAACGTAGAACCTCTGTGGTTGATCTGCATTCCTGAAGAGAAGGCAGCAATCAGCACCATCATCAGCAATAAGAATTCACACAAGAAACATGGCACTTCAAACCCTCCAGTCAGCATATTCAGGGCTTGTTGACCTTTATTACTAAACTAAAACTAAACTTTCTTTGAACAATACTTAAATGTAAGTTCATCTTTGATGGTAGTCAACATTATGGTACAATTTTAAACTCTATAACCATACACAAAATAAAGTGCTTACCAACAAGCTTTCCATCAGTCCTCTGATCCTTATCAAGTTGAAATGAGCCAAAGCCTAATTCACACATCCAGACCGGAAGTGTGACTGATCGAAAGCTTGTTGTAAAGCACTTTATTTTGTGCACGGATATAGAGTTTAAAATTGGAACATAATTTCTTTGAACAATTTGTTCGAGGGTTCCTACCTGTAGGAGGGCGTGACTACAGCATCTATGAAGTCAGCTTCTTGGAACTTGAACGGATTGTCGTGTGAGTACTTGGGCTTCTCCTTGTCCAGTGATTGGTCAATATGCTCCAGGAAATTGAAGTCAATGAACAGCTGGTCAGCATTGTCAGCCAGGAGACCTTGAAGATTAAAAAGAGAGGGTGTATACAAAGGGAGGGTAACAACGCTATGGTCTTAACTTTGTCTCAGCTAATTTTTGAATAGGGAATAATACAAAGGCAGTCCCAAAAATTTGATACGTTTTAAGGGCATGAACATGCAGCAGTGGTAAAGGCTGGACCACCGACAGCTCTAGACAATATTGTAACTGCAGAAACTTTCGCGAACATTTTTCCATGGCAGTAAGAGACTACAGGGCATGGTACTACCGCAAACTTAAAATCATCACAAAATGTCCCTTTTCCCGCTACCGCGAAATTAAATCCCCGCGAACTTAAAATGCATTGACAGTATTCTGAAATGGTACCTTTGTTTAAGGGCACAACAAAGTACCAAGACTGCAGGTCAGCTGGGACGTAGTAGAGTGGTTTCTTCTCCAGTCGCAGCACGTGGGAGAAGACATAGCCGTGGAAGTTCTGGACGAGGCGCAGCTGGTTCTGGTTGACGTTGATCCCGCTGGCACAGAGCCGGAGGGAGATGGACACCTCACCAGATCGGGTGTACACAGGGAAGCAAGGGATCTGTTTGGAAGAGGCACATCACACGGGTTGGCTAGGAAAAATTGTTTTTACTACTAATTCTAGTCACAGAACTACATATTCCATGTATGTACAATCGTCCTTCCACTAACAAACTGCAGTCAACATGTTTTTTATGTTGTACAAATGTACATAAATTTATGCACTTTATTTACTTACTTATTTATTTGGAAATGTGACAAGTACATTACATTACATGACAAGTAAATTACACACTTAAAAAGACCTTTTTGCATCCCCCTATCAACAACTTGCCTACTTTAAAGCTGATATACTAAACTAATAGCAGAATGTGAGTACAGCATACCTGAGGGACATGTTTGGAGGTGAGGAGGCCAAAACAGCGAGTGGTGGCCTCTGGAGGGTGAAGTTTTCGCCCACGGATGTTCAACTCTTCGGGCAGGGGCTCTGTCAGAACCATGTCGATGATGTAGAGGTAGCAGGAAGCTGCTGGAACTGGCAGGCTCTGCTGGAAGGCCTTGGGGATCTGGGGAAAACAGGCATTTGAAAAAAACCTCAGTAAACGTACACTCAAAAAACAATGTTAAACAATACATTCCTCTCACCACTGGTTTAAGTCAAACCGGTGTAATGGCTGAGTGGGGAGAGTATTAGGCCTTGGGGATCTTCAGAGAACAGGCATTTTTAAGAAAACTCAGTAAATGTACACTCAGAAAACAATGTTAAATAGTACATTCCTCTCACCACTGGTTCATCAAACTGGTGCAATGGTTGAGTGGGTACATTATTCACCTTGCACTCAGTAGGTCGTGAGTTTGATTCCCGGCAAAGACTTGAAAATGGTACTTGCTGCTTTCTGCTCAGCACTCAGTATTTGTTAACGAGTATGGAAGTTGAACACACACCTCTACCAGTGGACTAGCCCCCTGCTGTTGTGATTGCACAAAGTTGTGTGGCCCAGGGCTACTGAAATGGAGATGGGCTCCCACCCTATGTGCCATAAGGTGCAGAAAGGACTTAAACTAACTGGTTAAATTTGCCTTGGATTTTGTCCCAGCTGTAAGGTACAGTACCTGCTTCTTGTAGACCTGGTGGCGCTTGGTTGTCCCAGGTCGGGCGTGTCCATCACTGTCCTCCACCTCAAACTCCTCCTCCTCCTCCTCATAGTGGATCACCTCTTTTCCCACAGGAAGGAGGTTGTCATCCAGCTCCCCTAGAACATTCAAGTAAAAACATGATACACAAACATCAATCTATCTCAAGCCAGGTCATGGATTGCATGCAATAGAATATTCCATGATCAAAGAAGATGTGGAAGAACAAAAATGAAAAACCTATTGTTCAATATACTATATTCTGTGTCATTTGTTCAACCTTCCTAACCACTTAGATTTCATAATGAAGGCAATTTTTTTTGGTGAAACCTTTTCTTATTCGCACACTCGCATCAGTTTTGGGGTTTCTAGAAGATGTCATTCATATAATCAAATCAACATGGCCAAAATGTGACAGACTTAGATGTGCCAAGGACACAGGTTAAAACTAAGCCAAATCTACAAAAGAAGATGTGCTGAAGTTTAAAAAAGTGGGGCTTTTCGTGTTCCTCTTCTTCCAAAAAAAAAGAAGTCAAACCCAACCTGTTAGAAATAGCCAACACTAGTGTAAGAGTAGTCTCTTTTTACAATCATAATATTTATCACTATCCATTGTCACATGTATGTTCCCTACGTTTCTACCATGTACTAACAATTGGCCTCCGGGCATGAACTTGCAAATAAACTTTCTATATTCAAAGCAGAATCTTACAAATCTGACTGGCCTCATCGATTTGATCATATTTTCTGTGACATTGAATGCCTGGATGAATCCACACAGATCACTTCTCTCTGCAACAGTAGCCATGTATCTTACCAGCCTGGTGTAGTAACTGACAGGCCTTCAGAGCCACAGCCTTCTCAGCCAGTCGGCGAGTAGGCATCACAGGACCTTGGATGGGGTCACGAAGGGAAGAGTTGATGGGAAGGTAGAGAGTTGCCATGTACTTGTTACCATCAGCGTCACTTACGCTGTCAACCCGAGACTTTGGGGTCAGGTGGGTGAACACATCACTGGGTAGCTTGGAGCAGTATCTGTTTGGAAAGAAGGGAGAGTCTGTATGAGAAGTGCAAAAATAGGTTTGGGGAACATTACTATGTAATGTAGAGGAAAAATAGATAACATGACTAACTCTCATGTTTAAGGCAATCGACAATCTCATTGCCATACCTATTTACAGTATTCTCACAAAAAACAACACAAGAGGTCACCACCAGCTTCCACACTTAACCATGTAAAACTGAAACAAATAGGGCAGTTGGATTGACCTCTTGACCTCCTCCAAACCTTGAACCCATGAAAACCGGCTCTGGCCGAAGGGATTACTTTGTATGTAAATCAAGGCTAAATAGAGGTTTCAAAAAAAAGTTACTTCCCCCGCACAGTGATAGAGTGGAACAGCCTGCCCAAACACCTGGTAGACACTACTTCTGTGGAGCAATTCAAAGCTGAGGTACCGTAGCCAAGCATTACAGCTACCCCAGCTTCACGCAGCTGTATGACCAACTATGCCCTAGCATGATATGATGTATAGCACTGCAATTTTTTTCTTTTTGTTTGTTTGAAAGATTTCACCATTTTGTTTCACCACCACCAGTCATGCTAGGGAACCTCAATCCCTGGGCACAATGTCCTGCGAGGGACTTTCCCAGTATCATGTAGAATGATGTAGATGTACCCTGGTCAAGTGAAATTGAGTTTATGTTGGATACTCCAACAGATTTCTTTATAGCGAAATGAACCATTGTTTTGAGTATTGCCCATTCACAAGTTTTCAGACAATTAGGTCCAGGCTCAGGTTCGGACCTGGACTTGGACCGTATCTCACTATCTGTACCAGAATGTTCTGTACCGGTACCCACCCCTAGTAGAACCTGTTGCAGCATCAGTCATCAGAGTAAGCAGCTACCTCACCTGTTGACCAGCCCGATGGCTGATGTCATGGTGACCCTGGGACCACCGTCCACCTGACGTGGCATGTAGGGTGGGACCATGTCATCACACAGGTGCTCCCAGATCTCCTCCTCCTTAGGAACCTCATGCTCTGCCCACTTCTGCCGCAAGATCTGTCAGGGATGCCATCATAGAGATAATTACTACTTTATGCAAAACTGATTATCAAGGCATCAAATGCATGCTATTCTCTTTTTTCCATGTCTTTTTTACGGTGACATATTTCAAATTCTCCTCTTACTTGTCTTAGAGATCATTCCAACTTCTCTTCTGCAACTTTTTCTACTGGCATATACATCCAGCTAAAGGTTATGAATATAATGTGATGTAGTAGTCTATCACCATCTATAGGTTTCACGAGAGAAGGAAAAAAACTACAATTCTGAAATCATTCCATACACAAAATTAAGGCATTGTAGAGCATTTAATATTTCTACCTTCTCTATTCCTTTAAACTGCACCAGATCTTCCTTGAAGCTATCCAGCTCATGTTGCTGCACCAGCATCACGTAGTGCGACCCCTGCGCCCGCGCTCGGCCCTTCGACTGGACGTAGGACCGGTAGTCCTTGGGCAGGTCGAACCTCACCACCAGGTTGCACTTGGGCACGTCCACGCCCTCCTCCACCACGCTGGTACCGATCAGCAGGTTGTTCTCGTGCATGCGGAAGCGCCGCAGGATCTCCTCCTGCCGCCGGAAGGCCATCTCCGTCTCCCGGCTGCGCATCCCCCGCGAGCTGAGCCCGTGGCCGGTAATACAGCTGCTGGAGATGTAGGCCAGGTCAGGGTCACTCTTGGCAAACTCCTGACATTGCAAAAAACGAACAAGGGATAAAAAATCAATAAAGGTTGTTTTCAGCACATCTAAATTGTGTAAATTGTGCAAAGAAACTCCAAGACCTAAGGAAGCTTGCAGGATGCAAAGCCCAATGGAGAAAGATGAAGAATGACTGTATGCAGACTACAGACTGTAGAGGTAGAACACAGTGGATGATGATGAAATTGTGTAATATTGAGTATCATCTAAGAATATGCTAAAACTCTTCAAAGTATGTATGTATACATAGCTTCATTTGTAGCAAGGAGCTGAAAGATTCAATGCTTTGTGTCACATATCTGTCTGTGTGGCGCAATGGCTAGAGCGTTGGAATCAGAATCAGTAGGTCCTGTGTTCGATACTCGCCATGCTCCTGCCCCCATGACGGTGGAGTGACGCCCACCGAGCCTCATGGCTAATCTAAAGGTGCCAAAAACACTGAAGGATTTAGTGCTGGCAGTGTGTCAACATCTCCCTTTTTTTTTTGTCTCACGTATCTCGTAAAGGATTTAGATAAAAATATACAAATGACATGGATTCACCTGCAAGAGCTTGTTGAGCACCACAGCGGTGTATCTTCGCTCCACAAACACAATCCCACACAACTGGAATGAGGTATTTGGGTCCTGATTATCGAGGTTGTCCCGTCGACGGGAACTGTGATAGTGATTCTTGCTATTCATATTGCTCACACTCTTCGAGTTCTGAGGTCCATTGCGGGCATTGTTCGTCCCCTTGTAGCCGCGGGGCCCGTTCCTGGGCGCTTCAGGGACTCCCAGGCCGTTACTCTGAACATCTGATTGCACTTCGTTGGGCTTGCATTCCCGCAGCACCTCCAGCAGACGCCGGACTTTGGGAGTGACAAACTGGACGTCGACATCCTCCACATCTTTGAATGCCTCGTCACACAGCAGGTGCACGTGGTGCATGACTGTGTGCACCCAGCGCAGGAACAGCTGGTGCTGCTCGCTCCACTCATGCCTGAGGAGAGACAGGCACAAACTAAGATGTCAGAGAAGGTTTCCACAATCTTAAGGTCTATAGTATATAGGCTGTTTGTCAGAGCTTTTTCATAGGAAGTACTCTGGGATCTATGAATCTAACTGACTTAAACATCACTCCTCACTCCAACCTAGCAGCTGGAAAAGAGTATCTGCTGGGAGTTCAGAAACTTACCGATACATTTATCATTACACAGGCATGATTTCAGCTTCCTAAAGTGGGTCAGATATATAGGAACTGATCTTCATGCGGACTGCCAAGGGTGTGGTCACCTTGAAATCAACTCAGTCACGAACAAAAATCTGACCAGCAAATTGAGATATTCCAGAAAAAGATCTATGCCTTTCTTTATCTTTGAGCCAAATTTTGATAAAAAATGAGCTTGTTATAAAATTGCTTGCATCACTCGGCCTTGTATAATGTTATACGTTCTTTTGTTGGGGTGTAATAGAATATGCAGAGTTGTCTTGGAACTATGAACACACTTCTTAATACAAGATTTTGCAGATGGGATCTCTTTTTACTTCATCATGCAGGATTGAAAACGTACTTGATGAGTTTCTCCAGCTCCCGGTTGATGAGGATGGCAGCCCTGCGGGTGGCCCAGGTGCCCAGCACCTCCAGGATGGCTCTGCACTCCTGTATCGCCTGCTTCGGCACCTGGCAGGGGTCCCGCTCCCCCTCCTCCACACTAACTCGCACTTTACAGCTGGAGATAAAGGCCAGGGCATCATCGACCAGAGTCTGCAGGGCCTGTCGTTGGAGATGATAAGAAATCGAAAACAATTATCATCTGGAAGTAACAAACATTACATCTGTCTACAAAATGTATTTTCATTCATGATAGAATCAGCTGAATCTGCTAGATACCTGAGAGAATGTAAGATTCCACCATTAAGTGAAACATATTGAACTTTTCGGCACTTAAGATTTGGCGTTCCCACCTCTGAGAGACAACATTAGTTCCTGTAACAAATCAACAGTATGTAATAGATTCATTTGCATCAGCCTTGTCTTGACATTGTCTTATTTTTGTTTCCTGTTGGACTATCCAAAACTTCCTTTACATATCAATTCATAGTTACAGTATAAAACTGTCTGTTCAACAAATCTCCTGAATGTCACTGACAAGAAATAGTGGATGCTATCTTTAACATCTGACCATTTCCAAATCATATCCAGTTTCTTAAGTAACTGCTATTTGGCATATCTTATTCGCAGGATGTACTCAACCTTCATCAACGTGCTAAATACATATATATTCTTTGGTCAAAGAAGAGCAAGACAAACCTGACTAAGGCCAGGCTCATTCTGGGCAGGACCAGATTCGATGACGACTTCATTGGGCTGGGTAGTATACCTGTCCACTCCCACCAGGTCTGTGGCCGTTTCTGCTGAGCTCCTGATGGTAATATGGGTAAGACAGTGATTTCTATGACTCCCCAATCAGAGGTTTGGCTCCGGTTGTCTTCATTTTTTTTAGTCGTTTTTTATAGGGCTTTCTATTTGTCATGTCTCTTGATGTTAGACTAATTTGTCATGTCTCTAGATGTTTGACATGAACAAACATAGAAAGGACGATGAAAAACAACTACAAAAATGTCAAAAAACAGCTGGAGTCAAATCTCTGCTTGGAGAGTAGATTTCAAAAACATATTGTACATGGTCATGAAATAATATAAGGCATTTGTCATGTAGCCCATTAACTTAGCAAGTGCTACATGTTTGGTGTGGCCAGGAATGTTATCAATGGTTGAGATGGTGCCTTATTTCTTTCATCTGCTCCTTCCAGAGACAAGGGCCAATGGCTTATCACTGGTTATTAATGTCTACAATCTTATTCGAATATGAAATAGTGTAAATGCATTTAAGTTAACAGGGATTTATTTCGCAGTAGCGGGGGAAAATGACTTTTCGCGGTGGTTTTAAGTTTGCGGTAGCACAAGGCTGGACAAAGACAATTTGCACTAACCGCAGGGTGACCTCTAGGTTTCTGACCCGCTGGAACAGACTGTCGGGTGCACACTTCCCCTGGAGGATGGAGGCGGTGAGCCCCAGCACCCGCGGGTAGTCCTGCACCTGGCATGTGTCAAAGGTCTTCATGATCTCCCTGTAAGGGTGGTGGCCAACAGCATGGTGGCACTCATCAATGATCAGCAGGTTGACTTTGGACAGAGGTAGGAAGCCGTGCTGCAGGATGTCTAGGAAGATCTGGGCGGTCATGACCAGCACGTGATGGGTGTCAAACTCCTGCTGCCAGCGGTCCCGCGTCCAGAGGTCCACACCCATGGCACCAACGTACTCCCCGATGCTGAGGTTGGTGTGGGTGGTGATGACGGCAGCTTGCTGGGACACCAGGGGAACTGCAACGTTAACACAGGGAGGCTTTAGAATAGTATAAATGCATTTAAGTTTGCAGGGATTTACATTTGCGGTAGCCGGAAAATGGAGTGTTCGTAGTAGACACACACTATAATGGAACAATGTTCGTGGTGGTGAAGTGGCCACAGCAAAAACCATGAACATAAAACTACTGTGAACATTTCTGCATTTACAGTATTAATAACTCTGGGTCTTCTCCATGGTTTTGAACTCATGGTTATTCAGTCTGTTGATGTTTGAGTTTAAAGTGTAACTAACCAAATGATGGCAAAAGTTTTGATTTTTGTCATCACAGAGAGAAAAGCATTTCTCCTCCAGAACATGTGAGAGTAATATATATTCATGACTCATGTGTAGCAACAAACTGACATGGCTTTACATGCACTAAAACATGTGGGAACTGTGAAAAATCATGGCATACAAAATCTTGGACAGCACCACAAGATTACCCTGTAAAACGATGTCAAATAAGCCCATTACTGTTGCTTATTGCCATCCAATTTCCACTTCAAAGAGGCACTTACATCAACACTTATCCAATTTGAATGGGATTAGGGTGAAATGACTATCATTTCCCCAGCTGAACCATGCTCATCATGATACTAGTCATCATATGCTGGGATGTTTCCCAATTGCAGTGTTGCAGCTACAGAACATATCACAGGTAGTCATCTCCTGCTTCATAATTGAGTCAATTCCTTTGGCCTACCAACATGACCAAATGGGCTGCAATCAGTCCATAGAAATAGGTACCATCTATGAAAGTCTGCACTTGCCTAAAGCAGTTAATTTTGCTATTTCCACCTCTACTGTAGTTGATACAATTTCTGTGTGACATATAAAGCTTAATGGTTTTGAACCTTTTCTTTCGCAACATGAAACCCATTAGCATGTCCAAATGTTAGCAAAAAAGGAATTTTCAGTTTGCCAAGAAGAGTCCTGGTCAAAACCAATGCACCAGAACTGATTTGTTAAAATCAGTTGCATATATTGCTGAGTAAAGTTTTAAGAAACTGAAGGCTATTACACTTAATTAACATATCCTTGACACAAGAGACTAGGGTTGATGTCATGTTAAGTAAATTCTAATTATGCTTACAGTATAACAGTAATGCGTAAATGCGTACTTATATTGCTCGCGAAGCAATGGCAGAAAAATATAGTACTCCTTCTTCTTGTTCTTTTCATCCTGACGGACGTTCAGTTCCGCTGGGCTCTGCTGTGTGCAACTAGTCCGGCTCTGCTCTTAGCCTGCTTTAATCAAGCTTCTAGCAGCCTTACGCTAGTCAGGCCCACAAACATGGCTGCCTAGCAGTGTCAGGTAATTGCCTAACTAATGGTTCTGTCTTCACAGCCTCCAAGTTGACTTATGAGCCCATTATCTCCAATGGCTGGCAAGACAGTTGACTGAGTTGTCTTGTCAGTGGCAGTCAGGGTCAAGAAAGCGATAACGGCGAGGGTGACATATCACCTCTGTACAGGTGAAATCTCACTGGTAGACTCTGAGGTAAATTACTGATAAAGGACCAGACAAAATGGAAGTATTACAAAATGTGACAATATAGCAGAATATGCAATGCCATGTAGTCTGGATACCTGTATCAAGAGCAAAATAGTTCTATACTCTGGAATACATGCATATGCAAGGAAGGGAAGGTCTTATCTGATCTAACTAATTCTAAGCCGTCATTGTGGGCCCATTAAGAAAAAAAAGCATGTTACGGCACATACCAGTTATCCCGCCATACCCAACCATTTTCATCTTACCTTATTTGTTATGTCACAAGTAAGATATTGAACATTGGATCTTTCAAAAATTGTCCAAAGGAAGGGAGAATGAAACCATGTTTTGAAAGCTAGTCAACAAAATTTTCTACCAAATATAAAATACAATATGGCCAATAGATGTAGATCTTGGCTTTTAAAAGCTACCAGGCAATACAACTGTACTACAGCCTTATAATTGACAGAGCAAAGTTGGTCTCTGCACAATACATGCAGGACAATACAAAACATGAAAAAGCCTCAGTTCATCCTCTGACTCTGAGAAAGCCTAATTGACTGCATAGGTCAAAATATAAAAATTCTGATAACAAAAGGTTCCAATGGTCCTGTATGAATTGGTGGACTGCCCTACTCACCATTGTTGACAAGGAAGAAAGTCCTCTTCCCCCCATCACTAAGGGCTGCCCTAGTCTGGCTGCTGAGCTCTTTGATCAACATGACGGCCACAAATGTCTTCCCCGAGCCTGTCCCCAGACACACTATGGTGTTCTTTTCCAGGGCTGCATCTAAGAGCTCCATCTGAGGAAATAGGACAGAAACAGTAAGGAAAGCTGCTCCTCATTCCTCATTTTGGATTTCTTTCACAGGACACTGATCATGTTTAAATGGTCACCTCTCCACCCTTCATCAATCATCTTAAACAGGGCCAGTGTCAGAGTCCAGGGAATTTTTCTGTCCTAGCCTCTGATACATGTTAGGTCTCCTAGGAGATCAAGTCTGGTTTCATCTTACTAAAAATCTATGAAGGAAATTCAATCAGGAAATTCAAGATATGTAGAAAGCCATTTTCAGAGGAAGCCAATGTTAAAGTGTTGCAAATGCGCCAGGGCAGTTTGGGATGTTCAAAGAAAACAAAATAAGGAGCCAGGTGACAGTTATCATGCACATATTTTCCAAAATTGTCAAGACTCAGCCTTTTAATTTTTTTATGGTCACCTTGCCTACTTTGTTTCTCTGGATAAATCCCAGCCTCCCGTGACATTTTTAAAAAAGTAGTCATCTTTAATTGAATAGAAGTTTATTTGCAAGTTCATGCCTGAGGGCTAATTGCAAGTGCATGGTACAAATATAGGAGATATACATGTGACAATGAACAGTAACTTATAAACAATATTTTACTCTAATACTAGTTTTGGCTATTTCTAAACAGGTTCATCTCTAATTTCTTGCCCTCCTGACCTGGTAGAGCCTTGGTGTGAAGATGGACAGGTGCTGAGGTTCCCTCTGCAGGTGACATGTCTGCGGCTGGCTGGTGTGCTGGGCTGGGGCGGGGGCCATGGAGGCAGGGAGGCCCGCCCCCTCCCCTCCTCCTCCTTCTGTCAGATTATCTGACATGGTTTATAGGCTCACCTTGTCTAGTCTGGAAGGAAAGGGAAGAAAAGGATCTCATCAAAGTTGGTAACACATCTGTTGCGATATAAATTTCATACACAGCAACACAGTGATTTCACGTCTGGGTGTTGCTTTGGCATGATAATTTTGTAAAACCTTTACAACCATTGGCTGAGTGGTATTTCTGGTTCATAGGATGGATTAGAATTGTATCAGGAAACATTACACGCAGCATACCAACCACCAAAATTAGTTGATGACCATGACACAAATCTGATTAAAGAAACAAACTGACACTGATCACAAAATCTGATGTGCGAGGCAGTACAATCATGATAATTCCCAAGCATTTACATGTTCATAAAATGATATCAACATGAACAGTTAATGGTAACAGGAATCCCTGAAAGGCCACAAGCTGGAACTTTTGTCTAGACCTATATCAATGCCTGACTGACTGTCAGACAGTACATGTTATCTCCTGTAGACCAACTTCCAGGACAGCCAATCTACAAAATAAATGGTCTGCATTGTCAAGTCTGGCGTCCTCCTGTCATGGCAGAGATTAACACTGGCCCAGTGACATTTTAGGGGCACAGTGTGGTGGGCATCAAGCTGCCCTGGGGCACCCGACTGTTGTTAAGGCCACAGGATGACAGTAAACTAAAGGATTTAGCCTCAGAGTCAGACACCAGACAGACATTGGGTAGATTCCCATTAATTTCCATCGATTTTTGCACATCGTATACATTGAAATGAATTCAGGTTGTGTCCTCAGACACTATTCAAGGAAAAAGACAGAAACAGTTTGAAAAGTACATATTGTGTGTGTATTACAGAACATAGGTGTACAGTTTGAATATATTTTTTGTATACTGAATTCATTTTTGGTATAATATCATATTCTTATGGAGATAAATATCATCATTGCTACATGTACCATCAACCAGTATCCAAATGTATGTTCTAGCTTTAGCATGTTAATACAACTAGAAACAAATGCCTTTTATGATATTCCCATAGATTGTACTTGCAAATTGAAAGGGTTACGTAAGTCTTCTCTGGACCATTTTTACATGCAGAGGATAGTGAGGAATAGAAACAGTACCGCTGAAAAATAGATATTCTCAAAATGTAAGGATTCAATTCTGAACATGTGTGAAAAAAAGCCAGCTGATCATCACAATTACATATTGTGATGGGATAGAGTCTCAAAAATGTGACAAATAACACATTGTAATTGTATAGGCTAACAAGATGTTTTTTTTACATTTGGTTTTTTTAGACCAAAGAGCCAATGTCCAGTGTTCCACTCTCCATGGACTGTAAATAGGAGACTATTTAGGCCACTTACTAACTACCTTTCTCATATTTTCTGTCCTTTGATACTTTTCATCATGTTTCTTTCTTTGCAGCCATCTTCTGGTTGGTAACTCTGTATATCTGAGTCTGTAAATCATCAGAAAGTCTGACCAGCACCATCCAACACAGCTGACCATGGGGGCATGGCCAGCAGGGAATAGCTATCAGTTACAAATGAGAGGTCATCTGTCTTGTCTGGAAATGGTGACAGCTGACCAGCCCACCTCATCAGGCCTCACTAATCTAATACTGCCAGTACTTTGATATCTGCCTGCCTTCCAGGCAAAAAGAAAAGGAAAGGCAAGTAAGAAAGATTTATACATGCAGGGCTGTCTCCAGCGTTAACTTTAACCTTTTTTACGTCCAAACAATGTTGTTGCTCTTTTCTTGTTAAATATGTCATTATCACACTCAGTGAGTCACTCACTCACCATCCGAATAAGGTCATGAAAATAGACTTTTAACAGTTTCATGTCATGAAGTTAAGATTTTTGGGATGGATGGGGTAATATTATTTTCGGTCCCAACAAGAAAAATTTCAGTCCTGGGACGGAGGGACAGTTCATGGAGGTAGTCCTGAACACATGTAAGACTTCACAAAGTCACATTGCTTCTACATTCTATAAGAACAGAGGGTCATTGTATGTAGTTAAAAAAGTACTGCTACTAAGTTGTTAAGAGCACAATTGTTGTACACCTGCCACAAAAGAAAAACTGGAATCAAGAACCTGTTTTCAAGAAATATCAGGAACAGGTTGACACAATGTTGATCAAGAGAAAAAGCCATTCTTAATATAAGCACATTATTTTACAGTGTACAGAGTATCCTATTGTAAAATCAACAGAAAATTCTGCAATTTTCTCTGTGTCAGGTTACCTGGACAAGCTGATCATAGCCAGCTTACCTGCTCACAATTGCTAGGCAAACATCTATATCTGGAGCAGACACACATGTACTATAGTTTACAGCCACCCGTATCTGCACACAAGGCCTTTTGTACCGAGTATTCTTCTCCATGCCAAAGCGTCTGGTCAAATTATCTCATGATATCACCTTGCCCTGGCACATCAGCACTATTGCTCCTGTTGTCAGTGCCAGATAAGCATGTCTGTCAAACAAACATGCAACTAAATATGACACACCCAAACCAAATGGCATGAAATGAGGAGACTCACATCAAAAGGTAACAGCCACCCTCCTGTCCAAACATGTCAGGTGAATATGTGCCTCATTCTAATTGAATAATGCCCCAAGGTGTATCAGGTGGCAAACTAACACCATGTACTTCACAGCTCTAATGTGATTTCATTGCAGAATAATTCTGTCTTTGTTATTCAGAGAAACACAGAAAATGAACAGACTGAATGTTAACTGCAGTTACCAGTTACCAAATGGATACAGGTGATATTTTGACATGACTGCTTTTATTTTCTTGATTTATGCTACTAACACTTAAACCTGAATCAGATGCATGATAAAATTGAAAATGAGAACTTTAAAATGTCAGTATGTACTATAATGCACCCACGTCTATGTAAGAATGTGATTGGCCGCCGTATGGCTAACCCGGACAAATTAATATAGAAGAGAATTTTCAATACAGTCCAGACTGTATATGGACTGGTTCAGAAAATTAGTAGTAAGACTATCCACGCAAATATGGTTATGTCCAAGATATGCTCCACTTGTTCTGCTGGATGGCAACTTGATAATGTGAAATACGTACGCATACATGGCTTTATAATCACCCTCGTAAGTGACTATAGTTTAGCTATTGCTAAGCTACAACCCAGACAGGCAGCTCATGTACATATTTGCCTACAGGTGTTGTGTCTGGCGCCTGAGCATTAACCACACCTTGAGACTTAACAATGCAACGAACCTACAATTAGGCAAGACAAGTGGACAAGATCACAGCACTGCAGGACTCGATCGAAATGGAACTGTTTGTTTGAGAAAGAATGAAGGAAAATAAAAAACAAAAAAGCTGAGCATGTACCGAGGACATACAATATAACAATCGATCTATTTTCAAACGTTGCCGTCTAAATTTCTCTTTGAACTAATAGCTACTATTACTAACAGTAACAGCTCCTGTCGATACACATTGTCAGGGGCAAGTATCATTATCACAAGCAAGTCTCAGAGAAAAAGGCACTGTTATACAAACCTCATGGAGATCCTTAGCTCAAGTTTCGACACTGTAAGCGTGGCGTTCAGCACAAAAATGCAAATCACGTTCACTCATGCCCAGAGGTAATAAGGGTATGAAAGTAACCCCGCCACACCAACATGAACATCAGAGAACAAACTCAAACTAGATGGTTGACTCAACACAAGGCCTATTCACCCAAACCTGTGGTGTGAGACGTACACACACTTGCGGTAAGAACAAGACGTAAACGAACATACCAAAATATGCCGGCAGAGCTACACCACCACGTGACCTGCGATGACCTTTGACCTATAGCGTGGTGACAGACAAACAGCCTTGCCACCGCCATTGTTGTACGTTCAAGGTCACTCTTCTGTGTATATTCTCAACGTACAAAGAACGACACACATGGTGATAATGAAGTTCACAAAGAATACTCCTTGCACTACAACCTTTTTATATCAAGTTACCTTCAATACTTCTATACTTTCTATAACTACCTTACTAGCACTCTTATCTGATCTGATCCAAAAATCAAAATTGCAAAGTTATGAGTTATATGTACTGAATGCTATAACTAATGCTATACAGTAAAGTTATATACACTGTTATCTGAACGTGCATGTAGACAGAAGTTCTCAGAACATGAAAGTTATGAAATAAACATCTGACGGCAGATGCTTTGCAATTTATGTATCACTGAGTTATACCTTTCATTTTCTTAAATTCATTTGTTGGACAATTTTTCACTAAGTCAGCATGGGTACTGTTCCTACACAGAAATATTCTAACTTTATCAAGAAATAATTCTACAAACTGTACAAACCAAAAACAGAAGCAATGCACATGGCTGTGGACAGTATCCCTCTACTATTTTCATCTCTGCCCACTTTACTTTTCTGGCATGTATTATATCTTTGGGGTGTCTGTCAAGTCTGGCTACACATAGCAATAAATAACATGTGTTCAAGTAAAACCAAAAAGTCACCTTTACCTGTAGAGGTGTAGGACTGGTTCAAGGAATATAAAATCATTCTTGGGGGAAAAATACACAGATGACATGTATAATGCCGGCCATACCTGTATGCTCTTCATTTTCATGGAACAAATTAACAGTTGTCAATTTTAGTACAGCTACTACAAGGAGTATAAATATCTCAAACCTACAGCTTGTTTTTCAGGTAATTCATCTAAAAATCAAACCCACACATAGGCTGGAAAAAGATTGTCAATACCATCCATGGTACAAAAAAGTCTTACCCTAATGATGGATGATTCCTGGTGTATGTGGAGACTGTCAGTCTACAACTTTTACAGACAAGCCCAAGAGATAAACCCGAACCTCATGAGAACAACTCATTTGAAACTGGGTGGGCCAAAGATATATCGGAAAGGGAGATTCTCTAAGCCCTATCTAAGCCCAGACTCGATGCCTACCTCCCTGCTCCCTTTCATAACATATGTACAGCAGGTGGGGATATCATCATCAGTTTGTGAAAGATTTATTTTGGGAAGCAGATGTCAAGTGCAGCTATTCTCCTTTTGCTCATTTTTATAGCACTGGATGGCAACAATAGAACGACACACCTAAACAGCTTGTCTTGAAAACAGAAAATTGCGATCTAAAATATCCAAATATCAAATGATTTATATTTTCATAATAATATCCATGCTGCTTAGAATTGCCATACCTACAAATGCACACACCTGTATTCTGGTGGTTTGCGATCTTGCTGACAAACCTGGTCCCTATGAAACAAAAATCTATACCTGCGTTTAACCTTATACCAAATCATAAAAATTAGAATTTAGGCAATATCAATCAGATAGTTTTAAAGTGATTTCTTTCATCTATACAAATCTATACAGATACAAACTGCAGAGATATGCCATACTGACAAGTCTACACATATAAGTTTAACACATAAGTTTCCTCCTGGAAGTAATTTGACAAAGGTTAAAAAGCAACCTTACTCATACAACCTTGTACTGCATAAACACATATTGCACAAACAAACAACATTCAAATCTAACTTTCGGTAGGACTTCTATGAAAATGATAAGACAAGGCTGAAGCACTTGCCATCTAAAGTAAAACAACTTCTATGAAAATGATAAGACAAAGCTGAAGCACTTGCCATCTAAAGCAAAACAAGAGTAGTGGTGAGTTCCACCTCTAGCATAATGCAGAGCCAAAACAGGCTTATCCCTCTGTGGTCAGGTTCCAGCCACAAGTATGTGCTAACAATCTCCTTTCACACTAGTCAGTAACCCAGGCCCCTTATATGTGTATACCTAACTGGGCATGTGGTAACTTCCAACAACAATCCACAATTACAAGTTATATGAAACAATAGCATAATGTATATGATACAGGAATAATTGGCCGGAAAAGTTAGTGACCCATGCTGGACATTCTTCATTTGCAAACATGTCACACAAGAACCCTTTTCAACTTTTATCTCGCTACCAAACCCTTGCCAGAAGCTAAATTTGATCTAGTTCACCAAAGAACAATGTCTCTACATTACTGGATCTACAGATTGGTTAGACATACAACATACTTTGCGTTCATGGGGTAGCCTTTCAAAGGAGGTCTCTCCTTTCCACCTTGATCACCACAAACCAAGTTCTATTCGCCACATGCCATTGAATGTCGTACGGAAAGACCTGTGTTAATATTTTCTCCTCAGACTCCATACATTTCAACAGAAAGTACCTGACAGCTCTGCACCAGCAAATATTGATGTATACAGTTGGTAACGAAACCGAGGATAAATGTTGCCATTTACAGCTGCCTGGCTGCGTGGAGGCTCTTGAACCTGGCTCCTTTCACTATCTCGCTTCTACACGGCTCCATTTTGAGATTCATATAAGTCTCATCGAAAAATGGCTGCTGAAGCCTACTATGGCATGATGGGATAGCTGTAGATATGGCGTTGACAAAACATGAGCTGCGCAACTCCTTCTACTTCCTTGGGATTGCGCAGAAGCTGACAAGGAAAGCGACGACACAGGAAGAAAGGGCCTGCCAGCACATGACATGAAACTGAACAATGTACTTTACATTCTGTTTCAACTATCGAGTGCTTGTGCAGTCATACTCATGGCACAGATCAGAGGCCATGTCTCACTGAGATCTAGCTCAAGCCAGACAGCCAAAAGACACATCTTAAAAATTACGAGCATCACGTACGTGACTTTGGCACTAATGTTGTACCTGTGTCACTATACAACTGTTTTTCTAAAGTTGAAGAACAGGTAGAGACAGGACTAGAATTACTAATTTTCGCGCACCATGTATAAGAATACGGCCACTGGCAAGAATGCCACGAAGTCCCCTCCTGGCTAAACAAGCTCTCTCTTGCAGCTGCAAATGTGAACCTTGGAGAGCCAGGGCCTTCTCCATGACATACGCATGTGATAGCACCCTTTACCTTGGCTGAAAATCCTGTTCCTGCATCACCCGTAGCCAACCAGCAAAATGGCTTCCACCCCACCAAACAACGTCCATGAATGGGGAATTTCAATATCAGTTGATCTTTACCAGGCACAGGGTCGGCTACAAGCAGGGTGGACGTGACCTCATTTGCTATGGGGACCCAGTTGCCTTTCACATGGATCTGTTTACTCAAAGCTGTATCCATTAACGTGGGCAATACTCCACAGCAACTGAAAAGATTTCCACGTATTGTCTAAGAATTTCCGAGCGAGGTTTGCTGGACATACGAGGCATTTTACCATTGACCCCGCTGGAAGTTTGCAGGCATAGGCCGTCCCCGTGTATTACCTAGTACTAAATGGCTTCACCAGACAACTGTGCAAAACAATGTAGGAGGTCAGAGGAAAGCCGTGTGTTAGGGCACCAGACAGGCTCCCTGCAAAGTACCATGTTAAACTTGCACTTGGATGGAACCTGACAGGGCTGTATACGCTACCTCCTTCAGTCCATGCAAGGATCCCAAACAAAATTTAAAAACCATGATTCTGAATCAGAACAAGCCATCGTACTTGGGAAAGTTTACCGTCTATGAAGCAGTTATCTGTCAAGTTTATATCTGCTGTCAACAAAACTGTCTGCCTTTTAAAGGTTTTCAAAAGACATTTTCCACATATACCGAGTATAACGACATGCGCCACAAGGCAGTTCAGATTTAAAATAACCGTCCTCCCATACATACCTTTCTGGCAGCTATCCCAACTGTCGCCTCCAAAACCTGGACAATACCTGCCCTATACGATAAGTTTAAAACTGAATACCTGTAACGTTACTGTACAATGACTTTAAAACCAAACTCCAATCCAAATTCGAAATTATTCGTCTCCTTCGAAACAAGACATGAACACAGCCTGTTTTCAGCCGCCGGCAACTCGTAGGAACCTTATGTTTGCATGTGACGTCACCGCTTTTCAAAATTTTGAAGTAAACTCAACCAGTTGAACTACCGTTCATTCCACATCTAACGCAAGTCATTTCTCTTCCAACTGCTGATGTTGGCAACAATACCTCTAAACCAAGTTGGTTTTTAGTCACTTTCTGGATACCGTTAACGTTTGAACTCATCATTCACAGTGCAATGTCTGATTGGTAAACAAAAACAAGTTTTCCATTTCTGGTCAAAACCTATGTTACCCTTGACCGCTATTCCCACTGGGGTTTGATGAAAGAGCTGGGCTGTCTACCTGGGCTGTCTACCTGGGCTGTCTACCTGGCCTGGCTATCACGTCAGGCTACTCAGATCCCCCCATTCAAAGCCTCATCATATGGCACTCAGCTGATTGACAGGCATAGTAATTGCTAATCTCCAACCTGCCAGTGACCTGAGGCTGGCCTGTCCATGTACACCACTGGCTGGGCCCTTCGGGAATGTGTCTGGGAGGCATTCCTTGCAGGAACACAAGTACCAGCACTGTGTGTAGTAATAATTATGGGGATGTGTCCTAGATCTTAATTTTGAAGCTGTTTAGTCTTGCATTGCAGGACTACATGTATTCCTAAAAGCTGTTAGTCAGGACTATTCCTAAAATGAAGTATTTGCAAAGTAACAAATGACTCTGATTTCACATGTTATATAAAACCTAGTCTAGAAGATACTCCTTTATCATTCTATTTTGCAAAAAGATTTTATAACGGTAAGGTTTTCTTGTTATTTTGGCAAGATGGCATCACTAGTATATGTACTAGATTGGTCTGAAAATTGCAAGCTAGTAATTACTTAGTATTTTGTTTGTTCATATATGCCCCTGTGGTGAAATCTTGCCTGGCCAATCTTCTCGGACTCCTACCTTGTTGTGTTGTGTAAATGTTTGACCTAGAAAACAGAGGTCCTGGGTTCATATCCTTTGACATGTCACAAAAGCTGTGCTGGTGATACAGGACTTTCCCCACTCCATCCAATTGTACAAGGGAGTTGGAGAGATTATTGGCAGTGGAAGGAGAGGATTGGGCTCTGTCCTGGACACAAAAATTGTCCAGTGGATAACAATCTAAAAGGCTATGTGACTACCGACAGGGTCCTCCCCAGAGGATGTAACAAGGGCGGCCCTCCATTATGTTCCTGGCCCAGCACCACTATAACGTTACTACTTTTAACGTTACTAAATTTAGTGTGTTTCTTCCTATTTTCCTGGTTGGGTTTGCTAAAATTCATGACAATTCACAGATTGTTGTGCCAAGCGGTGTCACTTTTCCAATCAGCATTGGCTGCAAAAACTTGTGAATGGGCGATGATCAAAACAATAGTTTTAACTATTGTTAAAGGAATTGCTATTATTCTCGGAGAACTTGACACATTCTGTCATTGCAAAATGATCCCATTTTCATAAAAACACTTAAACATCGCAAACGTGTTTACTTCACAATCTTTACACTTTACAATCTCAACTTGTCAGAAAATAAGATTAGGTTTTCCAAAAAATAGTCATCTTACCGTCAGGTCATTTTTGCCAGTCTCTCCACTTATATACTAAAAATTATGGGGAGAAACCTGACCGAGAGTATACACGAGAGTGTATATGTCAATATGGCATACTAGTATAGAGATCAAGGAGGTACATGTAATTATACCCCCCTTGGTCAGTACAACTTTAGCTTTACAGTGATTTATGCTCGTCTTTCTTGTTGTGCGAGCTGATATTTTCTGTCCTACAAGACACATTCCCGAAGGGCCCAGCCAGTGGTCATGGCAGATGGACAGGCCAGCCTCAGGTCACTGGCAGGATGGAGATTAGCAATTACTATGCCTGTCAATCAGCTGAGTCCCATATGATGGGGCTATAAATGGGGGGATCTGAGTAGCCTGACGTGATAGCCAGGCCAGGTAGACAGCCCAGGTAGACAGCCCAGGTAGACAGCCCAGCTCTTTCATCGAACCCTTCCCACTGCACCACTTTGGTATTATGTACACACATCACATTCACCAAAACACTGAAACTGTGTCACAACAACAAAACCTCAAGTCTGCATGGCAGGCAATCGTAACGGCGAGCACTGTACATCAGGGGGTATTAGATATTTACGAGGTCGTTTGTACTTGCCATCCTGAATTATTCTTGTTACTGCAAAAGTTTACGAGGGTGCATGTGATTGTGTGCGTGTGTGTTGGTGTTTTGTGATGTCTGGGAGGTGTCTAGACAGAGCGCCATACATTACACACACATGCACGTCGGTGATACCGGGCCACTACTTAGTACTAGTACAAACATCCCTGCCGCTCCACCCACACCGTCAGCAGACTGCTTACCGATTCTAGCTTTGGATGGCGGCGGTGGCACCATGGTTTGTAGAATGAGGTAGACAGTTTCGTGCCGACGGGACGGGACAAAGTCAACCCATCATCTTGACCCGAACACACCTCGGCCGCTAAGACGGCTGAAACCCCTAGCCACTAGCTCAACTTCTGTTCCTTCGGGCTTGCTGGAGGTGGTGGGCGTTTCAGTGGGTATCTAGTTTCTGACTCACACCTGAAATTTGCTTTCAGAAGACCGAGTAACTTCAATAGCACCAAAATGAACTACTAAATGTAAATAATATGATGAAGGTTCTATGCAAATGGCGTTATGTTTTATTCCATTTATTATAAAGACAAATATATATTCTATGGAATAAAATGTAACCTCCATACATACCCTCATTATGGAATGCCCAATGACAACATGTTATGCGGTTTGTGATTGGTGAACTTTTGTCACCCATTGACCAATCAGCTTTCTTGAGACAGTATAGTGAGACCTCTGGCGAAGGGGATGCTGGGAGTTGAACAGCTGATTTCTCATGCTCAGTGAGATCAAGGACTTGGTCAGATGTAGGTTCCATTCCAAAAGAGGAGTTGAAGTAGTAGAGTTGGAGCACAGGGATGGAGACAAAGATTCACCCTCAGGACCTCCCAAGGTTTAGGGTACAGAATGTGAGTACCTGACAGACTTTCCCATGAGCGAAAAACTCTACTCTAGAAAATAATAGATAGATAGATGGTTAGTAATCACTTCCCAAACTGCTTATACCAACTAACCAAGGAAATAGTTTGCTTATACCAAGGAGCTAGGAGGTTAAAAACCTCCTTCCCTCCTTTAACCTCCTTGCTCATACAGAACAAAACTGACATCATGATGTGTATAGCCAACTTTTCATGGTGCAAAAAATCAAATGGTTCTATCAGTTTGGTCTCAACATCCGACAGCAAATGCTTTGCATTTTGCATTCACGATGCAAACTCGCACCCACGGGCAAAATGCTTCTGAATCAGTTTGCTTCAACTTGGTAAAGTTAATATCAATCAAATATGACCTCTGACCCGCTGAGGTTGTTGTGATTCTGCACAATCTTATACTTCTGCATCAGAATATTGGTCTTCGATTGGAATTGAACCAATTTCTTGCTGAATCCATGCTCCTTCACGGCCTTGGAAATGCCTTTGAAAACTTTCTGCTCTCGATATAGCTGTAACGTATAAGCAAGAACGTTATATGGTATAAGTTTCCTCAGAGTCTCCTAACACATCCCCTCTCTGATATCAGGACTGTGGGTTCCCCAGTCGACAGGAGGCGGCTCATCGACAAAATCAAATTTTACGATTAAAAACATGGCTGAAATACCCGACTGACAGGTTTAAAATGCTCCTTTTCCCTGTGACACTAATTAGTTGGTGGCACCTGAACCCTTCTCTGGTTACACTGCTACAACTGTTACTTTACCATACTGTCACGGGTCTCCATTCTTCTATCTAACAGTCCGACTTTTCAAAAGGTGTTAACCTGATAATCCAAACAGTCTTTTATTTTATCAAGTCTCATATTGAACAGTTTATATATGTTCCTGCTTTGTTTATTTCAGGTACCTCAAACGGCATACTACATTCCAGACTTTCTAACAGAGGAAGAGGAAAGCTACCTGCTGGCCAAGGTTATTTGTTGCATTAGAAAGTGTGAACTTCAATTGATGATATGTAGCTGGAGCCGTGGAGGTGGTAGCTGGTATTCTGGGAACCATCCGGATAGTAGTTCACTCGTATGTTCGCTTCTAAGTTACCCGTCTGGAGACCTGCGCATTCAAACCTTTTGGTGGAGATGTCAGTTAATAAGCGAATTTTCTAAGGAATGGGTTTTAGAGCACTCGTTCGATGATGACATGCCTTCCACAAGCAGACGGAGGGCATTTTGGGTGTTGGAACGCCTGTTAGAGCAAGCGCTTTAAGCCATTCCTTTATACGCTAATGTGTAGGGACCAACCAGTGCCCTCGTCTAAAATTTGGACAATTCCGGACATTAGAGATGTCAAGGTTCCCAGCCAGAATAGCAGAGAAGCAACTGTGTATAATAAATGTCGAGCAAACTACTTTCCGGATGGTACCCAGGCTAGGTAGCTGGCTTATCGATGATCAAATACATGGCAATAGGTTCAAATGGGATTTATGTGCCTGTTAAATCAAGTATCAAAAGAGTTGAATGACACAATCGACTACGATTTGATAGATCTGATTAACATAAGCACCTCATCCTGTAATTTAAATAACAAGGAGATTAAGACATTTTAACCCCTTGAAAATACACATCGGAAATATTTTTGGGATTGCAGAAAAAAACACAAACAAGGCAATTTGGCAAATTAAAAGAATACAGACTTGGTATTGGAAATGAGATATTTCATAGCAAATGATTTTATAGCAAAGGTAGATCACAGGCATATTTTATTATTCATATATTCATTATTGGGTGTATGTAAAAAGGCATTTGTTCTTGAAACATCTTAAAAGTGTTCAATCAAAACAAATTTCATATTCCTGATGTACACCTTTAAAATCTGTCACATAAAAACAGCACAAACAACTGTTGTGAACAGTTTGTTGTTTCCACTAAGAAATAGTCAAGTCACAATATTTACTTCCTGGTTATTAAGGCATAATGCATAATACAGAACACACAATGTATTTTTCCAGTACGTCAGTTGCACATTTCACATATTCTTGATCAATGAAAATGTTTAATTGATGAATTTGTAATAGAAAAGAAGATGACTTTTGTTCATCCTTCATTCGTTTTGAGAAAGAGGGTCTGCATGGATGGTGGGTCTGAAAAGTAGGACCCTTCTACCTTATAATTAGTGACACAGACTCCCTGTTGTAATTGGGTAGGCAGACAACTGCTGAAGGGATACCATGTGTGGAAGGTTCTTAGTGAATGGGGTTGCCTTATCACACTGACATAATGACAGAGGTGTGGGTTGGCTCAGTGTCCCAGAGTTCATCTGTCTACCTCAGAATTCCTTCTAGTTCTGAAGCAAACCATTTGGTCCTTATTGTACAGCATTGCAGTCCACTGTAAGGCCCAATCTATACACAGTTTTTGCTGATATCTGTGGAGATGTCGGGAGGGATCTGGAACGTTGGCCACGGGACACCCGTGGCGCTTGCAGTCATAAACAGCTATATAGCCTAATGAGCCCGCGTTATATGCTAATGAGCCCTCCCAAAGTCGGGACACATCTACACACGCGCGGAAGCTGTCGGGGACCCCTGCCAAGCTATCGGGGACCCCTGCTAAGCTATTGGGCGAATGGTCCGGACTTTCGGGAGAAATTTTCCCGATATCTTTATGGCGATATTGCAGTTCCATCTAGACGATGAAAAAAAGCTGTCGTCGAGAGGTTGTAGGCTTGCCGATATCGGGAAAAACTGTGTATAGATCGTGCCTCAGAGAGACCTTTGTAATGACTGCACTGCAAGGGTACATCTAATTAGACCCTACCTTTCCTTGGTAAAAATGGCTTCCAGAATTCTAGTCTGTTCAGAAAGAAGTGCAGATGAAACCTATACAACGTTGTATGCACAGGTTTCCTATTCTTGAGTAAGTTTAATTTGATCTGCATTTGTATGGAGTAGGAATGAATATTTGTTGTTGAAACTCGCCATGGATTTGAATATTTACAATATCAATCATACTGCTTTAAATTTAATTTACCTTGTTTTCCTTTAAAAGTTTGATCTCACTGTCTTTTGATGAGGGTGGAAAACTATATTTATATAATTTTCATGATATAAAAAAAAATACAATGTAACATCATCCAACAGGTGTATGCAGCACCTAAGCCCAAGTGGACACAACTATCCAACCGTCGCTTGCAGAACTGGGGTAAGAAACTTGTCAAAACATTTTCATATCATGAAAAGGACTTTTCTTGTAAAATTGTTCCATTGATTCACAGTGAAATAATTGTGGGTGACAAGAACCTGGTTGTTCATGCTGCTTTACACAATGCAAAAAGATTGTGAAATTTATGAAAACCTATACCATCACATATCTTCAGGCACAGTGTTGTATATCACTGTATTTATGTACTATATCAACACAAATGAGAAAAAAAAAACATCAGACAGCACTTGATGTTTCTTGTGTTCTTTGCCTTTCTTGTAGGTGGGTTACCTCATCCAAAGGTTGGTCATTTTTATATGTTAAATGTTCTTGAAAATTTAACATTGTAATAATTTGATGCTGTTCTGAGGCTCAATACCTTTTCACGACCAAAAGATTTTGGAAGACTAATTTTGTAGCACTTAGGGTGCTAAGTAAGTTAGCTAAAAATTAGCAGTTTGGCACCTAGAACTGTACTGTGCCAGAAGTACTGAATTTGTCAGACAAGTACCAATAATACGTTTGGCACAAAATGTCAGTATACTCTGCTTATTCTCTAGTCTTGAAATAAAGCATGTTCAGCAGCATCAACTTGTTTCCTGCTCTTTTCTTTTGGATACCAATCCTAATGTTGGAAGAATTCTAGAGGCCTCCTGCTGCCTGTAACACTATTGCAAATGCAAATAGCCAGTGACTGTAAATGCAGAAATATTCGCAGTGGATTAATGTTCAAGGTTTTCGCGGTGACCACTTCACCGCGAACTTAAAACCACCGAGAACATTTTTCTATTATGGTATTAGACTGCAGTCTATGGTGTTACCACGAACTTAAATCCACCGAGAAAAGTCCCCTTTCCCGCTACCGCGAAATTAAATCCCCGCGAACTTATTAATAACTACATTTACAGTATATATTTGAGCCCTGTCTAATGAGGACATTTGCAGGACAGAATATGTTTCATATCAGAGCTGAAGTTTTGAGTGTTGTGGAAGACCATGTTTTAAGTGGCCTATGTCAATTCTATCAAGATGTCATGTTCTAAATTGGTCCTAATGAGTCCATGTGGTCTGTCATGCAGGGAGACCTGCTCTTCATCTCCAGTCTGAGGACATCACCCTAAAATAACCTGGTGTTATATGTCCACATCTGTGTTTCACTCAGTCCTTTTCTGTTGGCAATGTAATTAAACATTTGGTAGAAATATCAAAAGAGTTTATAACACCAATGTCATCAAAATTAGAAACTATGAAATTACACGTAACCATAATAACATTATTGTATAATAACCTGGACATTTGCACAAAATGTACACTTGTCTGATTGAACATTGAACCGTTAAAAGCAATACTTTTAGCTCTTGATTCTTCCCAACAAGTAATCAGATTATATGGTTACTGCACCAGTCGTTACATCCTAATGAACATTGCAGTGAGTTTGGAACTTTGCACTAGGGCTTGCAAAGAATGTTCTTTTGAAAAGCAAACAATCATCAAATGCTTTTAATTAAGGGTTAATGATCCGCCCTGAGGTGTACATGGCGTCATAATGCTTGGTCCTTGGCTATAACCACTGAACGAAACTACCAATGTGAGCAAATTGAACGAGGTGGTTTTATGAGATTAGATGCAAATGCTACAGTATGAGATGAGATTCAAATGCTACAGTAGGTACCATGGACTGACTTGATTTATCTCCTTCCCACAGGGTATGGTGGTAGAGAAGCTGCCTGAGGTGAGTACTTAGTCAAACTGTCAGGAACTACAGTATATTTGAAGTGGAGAAAACTTTCCAATTTCCTGCATTTTTGCTTTAATATCTCTGTCTGGTAAAATCACGACCATATATAACAGCCCTTCCAGTCTTCTACAAGGAGGGGCTCCATTAAGCTGAGAACAGTCACGCTGACAATAAAACACCCAGTAACTTTTTTGATACACCATTGATTAACAAATAGTAAAAGAACAGAATGCATAATTTTTCCCTGCCATCTTTTACCATGTGTGTCATTAAACAACTACTGTATTCATAGCTGATTGCAGCATAATGCAGCTCTTTGCATGGTGTTCAAGTCCATTTGTTATGATTTAATGTAATGGGATAGGCAGAGAAAAATTCACCGATGGAAATGATGAAACATTATTTCTGGTTAACATTCTTATCAAAGTTCACTTTGAATTCTGGAGTTTGCTGTGCAAGAGTTACAGCAACTCACCTTATCAGTCACCAGGGTTGGTATGTATTAGAATATCAAGTGCTCACTCGGTGCCATAAAGCTACTTATCACACACCAGCCAGAAATCCCACTCTAAAGGATGGCCCAAGGTGATGTGAACACTGGCATGCTGCTGAGACTTTAGTATCAGGATAATGAAGCAGTAGCCAGGTATATTATTGAAGCTTTGAAATGCAAATCTATACAGAGGATGTGCTGTGACCTTGAGGTAGTTCTGTATGTAGCATTGTAATATCGATTCATTGCACATATTCCTAACGTGTCAAGGTCAAGGTCCCAGCTGATTGCGAAAATGGATTGAAATTTTTTAAACCTATACATGTAGTATCAATAAAGTAGAATAAAACATTACTGGCTTATTACAACTCAGGTGGAGTCAGCATACCAGAACCAGGGTTGCCTGGCAGCTGTCAGACATTGCAATGGAGTCAATAACTTCCCATGGCTACATTTTCACATGTCTTATATGTCAAAGTATGTAAAAGCTCACTCAGTCACAAAAAAACAGACACCCATGTCTTACATGTATATGCCGAAGTATGTGAAAGCTCAATCACAGAAATCTAGTTTGTCTGCACTTATCTGCAGTCGTATGTACAAACAGTATACAGGAGACAGGTTGCACAAGACGGTCTGCTGTGAAAAGAAGTGTACATTTTCTGTATAACTTCTGGGTCATGTCTGTCACAGGTCATTCTACTAGTCTCCAGCTCTCTGCGTAAATATTATGACATTGGAGGTGTACTATGCTGTGTCTACTGTTAACAAAAAAAAAACATACATAATTTATTATGCAGAAAATGTAGACGATCCATCTATTTTTGATAACATTTAGTTGTTACACTGACATTTTCTTGGTTTGAACATTTTAATTTCAAACACAAGAGCAGCACATTTTGAAGGTTGTATATATACATGCAGCATGTAACTTACTACCAGTCAAACTATTATGATTTTAGGCACATCAAATTAATAGTATCAACTTATTGGAGCGGCATATTTCATTTTTAGTTCATCTAAAAAATAAGTGATGATGAACCTGTTTAGACCTTAGATATGCAAAGTAGAATAGTTACTGGATAGTCAACTTCAACTTGAGGTATTTTAGACCTTCCAGGCCCAAACCCAACTTGCCTACCGATATTCGTGGCGTGAGCATGATACAAGGCATAAGATCCAACTAACAAAATTGTACAGGCCCTAATTATGATAAAGAAACCAAATGCTTACTCTGTCTTACGGCTTACCTGATGTAAATGTACTCTTTGCTGTAGCTTGAAGACATCCAGTACAGGAAGAGCTCCCCTCAGCCTGCACTTTACTTTACAATAACAGCAGATTGTCCTGCACTCTGACTTTTGACCTCAGCTCATTTGTCTTACCTGTCTGGGTGTCAGACTGTGACCCGAGTTGACCTCAGGCAGGTGTGTATTTATACAGCGGTGTTCAGGATCACACATGTTGGAAGAACTGAAGCTTTGCCATAAATTCTTCCCCGTCCATATTCTCAAACATCTGCCAATGACTAAAGGGCATTAATGTTACAGAATTGTTTTATTGATATTTACATTTTTAAGCAAATAAAAACAGACCTACACATGTATTATGCCTATTATCACCTACATGTATTACACTTCTGGTTGTCATTGCCTTAGCACTTTCATTTAGTATTACCAGTAGACCACAGAGACAATTAAGACTCAAAAGATGCCTTCAGCTCATCCGTTACACCAATGGCTATATGTCTTTGTCCATCTGAGATTCCAACTCAGCATAGTAACATCAGACCATTTAGAGGTAATGTTGTTATTATTATCAGGAATGAAAAAACAAACACCATCACACCTGTATTTCAAAGCTGTTGGATTAGGATAAGTTACAAAGGAACATTACCTGAAAATCTTTGATGGAGATAGAAGATATGATGGGGTTTATTATTATTAAATGACCTCAAATGTAGAGTTAGGGTCATTTACAGTAAAGTCATGGAACACCCGCATGGTCTTTTTAGCGAATGCCCGCAAACGCCCACTCTGGAGAAGTCCGTGCTGCACGAATCTCATATTTTTTGCTTGGAACATTCATGTTGATACAGAATTGAAAGAACTTGATAGACATGGATTCAAAAGAGCTGGAGAACCAAAGATGATATATGTGCTGTGGGATATCTGGCATGTCCAGATTCAGGCGAATGTGGAGGTACAGAATGTCTGCTTCTTGTATGTATGGATC
The DNA here is from genome assembly GCF_000003815.2 of Branchiostoma floridae. Classification (NCBI taxonomy): domain Eukaryota; kingdom Metazoa; phylum Chordata; class Leptocardii; order Amphioxiformes; family Branchiostomatidae; genus Branchiostoma; species Branchiostoma floridae. The sequence goes on from NC_049979.1 coordinate 6,375,395, forward strand.
TGAACAGAGTCTAGCATAACTCACTGTTGACTGGCACTAGTGCATTGAACCCTGGAAAGTAATGTTCACCATTAGGCAACCAGAGTTATCATAAGACATGGTTATCATTCCTGGCTCATCTTTACAGATTGATCTCCTCTCATGCTAGAGGGTATTAGATATAAATCATGTGATACATCCAACAGACAAGAAGCTTTCTAATGTCTCTCTTATGTCTGTAAACCCACCTGAGACATGGGATTCTCCCTCGCAGGATCTTGAGCCACAGCCTTTTAAGAGATCCGTCTCCCAGATTAAGATGTCCCCTGAGAAAGTCTTTTAAGGCGAGACAAGGGCAGTGTTGAACCTGACTGTGTCACTGTAGTGCCTGAAGTCTGTCTGGAACAGGCTCACCATAACTGTCAGTCAGAGCTGAAATGGTGTTTTGTCTTCCTGCTGGGCGATTTCTGTCGTGCTCAGGCGCAGCCAAGTCAACACGTTGTTTGCGGTATTACAGTATTAAATGCAGGATTGTAGCCAGGACCCGTCCTTCCATCCTAAAAAATAATTTTGCCCATTCTGTCCTCTGTGACGGACAAAAATCGATATGTAAAGATACAAAAAAAACAGATACCGTTGAAGAACTTAGTCTATCAGCAAAGTTTACACCTCAAAATGCAGGAAATAGCGTTTCAGAGGGTCTCGATTTCAAAATTTTCGGGGGGAGCATGCCCCAGGACCCCCGAGGAACATGGCGCTTTTGGCACAACGTCTCATGCCTTGGGCGCTCGTTAGGATTCAAAATCAAGGGGACAGAAAATGATTTTAGGCTGGCTACAACCCTGGTCAAATGATTGATTCTGTCAACTAGTTTCTGCCTTTTACATGTACTTACCTTACCTATCTTTCAATGAAGCCGTGCTAACCGTACTCCATCTTTCCTCCCTAAGTGGCTGCAGATGTGTGCAGACCGTATCCACTCCTTAGGTGTGTTCCAGGACAAGATGCCCAACCATGTGCTGGTGAATGAGTACCAACAGGGACAGGGCATCATGGTACGGTTTTGAATACAAGTGCTAACTTGTGCATGGTAAGAAGGAATATGCTGAAAAGGGGAAATGGGAAGGGCTAAGAATGGTATTCAAATGATCTGTTTTTCAATTCTGGCATTTCTGTCAGTCGCAAGTTTTTGATACACTTTTATATGTACAGATACAATGTCAATATAGTTTCAATCATTCAATGGTTGCAGGTTGGTAGCTTGCCTTGAAACAGTTTGCATTAAATTGGGCAGAAAAATCCAGCAGTAGTTCAGTCCTAGCACTCAGAACTCTATATAACGTTACATGTACAGTAGTGGTGCCTTGATTGTATGTTCACAGCCACATGAGGATGGTCCATTGTTCTACCCTACCATCACCACTGTCAACCTGGGGTCCCACACGCTGCTGGACTTCTACAAGCCCCTCCCTGGTGGAGAGGGGGATGCTGGGAGCACAGAACAGGTCAGTCTGCATTTGTGGAAGAGCCAGAAAAGATGAAAGTATGAGAGTATAGATACAAATGTAATGGTCAAGTGATGAGAGCTTGTCAGCTTTATGAAAATAGAAATAGGAAAAACTCTACAGAACTGTAGATGCATTTAAGTTCGCAGGGATTTAATTTTGCAGTAGCGGGTAAAAAGACTGTTCGCTGTGGTTTTAAGTTCCTGGTACATGTAGTACCATGCACTGTAGTCTTTTACTGCCATGGAAAAATGTTCGCGGTGGCTTTAAGTTCGTGGTAAATTTGCAATGCGAAAACAAATTTCTTCATTTACAGTATTTTATAAAGAGAATTATATTTTCCCAGGCTAACATTGAGGCATCAGCAGCCCCCTGTGATGAACGGTACACCATGTCGTTCCTCCTGGAGCCCCGCAGCCTCCTGGTCCTGCAGGAGGACCTGTACCATCACTTCCTGCACGGCATCGCCGAGCGGTCCGCAGACTCCATCACGGACAGGGTTACGAACCTGGCATCTTGTGGGGGTGCGGCTGTGGGGGACACGTTAACACGAGCCACGCGGGTGTCTCTGACCATCAGACATGTACCCAAGACTCTGAAAGTGCAGCTGAGGTTGGGGAGGAGATGACAGGAGAGGGCAGCTTTGGAAGAGGAGGAGGTAACATCAACTCTCATAGTCATAATTCCACAGGATGCCATAATACCGCCACACGAGGAAAAACATGAATTCAGTGTGATTAAAAGAGATGTACCGATGCAACAGCAGTATTCCTGTATATGCTTCAGATATTTAGGCGCTCAGGACAAAATTTGAGAAGACCTTTATAACAATGCTTTTGTTGTGGTGGTATTGTGGCACCCATGGAATTATGAGAGTCGATGTTACGGGCTAAAGTTTGTCCATACATGTGCAATGTTCTTTAAAATGTTTGATAGTCTGTGTACATGAGCTTCTATGTTTTATATTCATATAAATTGGAACGTCTCCAAAAATAAACTGGATCCATTCAAGATTTAATAACAGCAAGGAGCTTTCATCAAAGGAGCTTTCATCAAAGCGCCTTGGTAGCAGATCCCATGGATTGCCCCAGAGGACATTTCCCAGCTTATCTCAGTATATAAAGAAGAAACTCACATGTGGTGATTGAGAAAAATTTTATTATTTGTACTATTATTTATGGTTCTTGTAGCAATTTATCTCTTGAAATATCTTGGCTGCATGTACAATATATATATGTACCATCCAGTTGTACTTTTTAGAAACAAATAAATACAAAATGATCAAGTGCATGATTGTATACTTGTGGCTGATGTTTAGTATTCCTAGGAACTAATGTGCCTTCAGTCTACCTTCTACTACTAAGCTTATACAGTTTCTCATCATGCTGTATCTAAAAATCTCACTGTCATACATTAAGGAAACTCAAACAAAATATGAATTTTGCAACAATCTCTGTGGAGTAATAACATACATTTGTGTATATTGTGCTGTCTTCCTTCAGAGATTATAATACTTATTCATCAGAGGTTATCTCGCAAAGTAAAGAAGAAAACTTAAAATGTACAATATGTTTTGTCAACCGCTGTTACAGAAGTGACTACTTTTCAAGAGTGTATGCTAGTAGTACAAACAGTTTTGTATCACTTGACAGTGTAAAGTGTGATATAACTTTTTGCTGGGAAACTCCCATTCAAGTGTTGGTCCCAAGTCATGGCTGTGTGATGTAGTTGTTGCAGCTCCCATGTCACCAGCTTTGCAATGAAACATTATCCAATCCATCTAGATTTTCAGCTGGGTTCCCTCTGCAGTGGACAGAAAAAGAGAACAGTGGGACCATGTTTCCAGAACACAAGACAAATTATTTATAGTTGTAGTTCTGTAACACCTGAGGAGGCCAGGTCTTCCCAGCATAAAGTTGAGGGGTCAGTTGTGTCAGCTCAAGCACAATAAGGCATCAGGGTAAGGTTGCCTGAGTAGCTGTAGTGGCTCTGGCCATGTCAATTACCTTCTTTAGCTACTGGACTTTCAAAGGAAATCCAGGAACCTCATGTTCTAGAGTTGGCCTGCAGAATGCAGCAAACATCAAACACAGTTCAACAGCTACCTCCTGTTTTGAATATCCATTACCTCTCATTGTTTTACATTTACTGTCCTACAATATAAAAATTCAAATGAGGTACATATTCTGCCCTGCAAAACTATTCAAACTAAGTTGGAACTGTGCAACAGAGCACATTCTAGAACTATCAGCTCTACAAAACGCCCCCCAAATATGCATCCAGAGAATTGTCAAAAAAGAAAAGAAAATGTTCTAGAACTAAGCTACAGGTACAAAGAGACTGATGCTAGCATTGCCAAAGGAAAAGGACGCAATCAAGAAAGGACTTTCCCATCCAACACCATAAAGAAGAAATAGAAATAGAACCCTGAAGTCTGATGTCCTTACGTTTCTCTGGAAAGTGTCTGCGTTCTCGGTGGGTTGGGGCATTGACCATGAAGGTGCATCTAGGCTCAGACTCCTCGTTCCTGTTAGGGCTGTAGAATAGGGACAAAGTGAACATTTTAGGATTGTTATTGTCTGGTGATTTAAAAAATTACAATGGAATTAGATAATAAAGCATAATTTAGATGCAGATGATGCATTCAATTGATTTTGAGAATTTCATGATGATAACGTTATATATACGGGCTTTCTTTATTAAAAGATGCCACAAGTTTGAGATTCCATATTCGTGGCATGTTCCAGCTAAATGTAGTCATCTACATCGCGTGCTGCTCCTTGGATACAATGTGTGTAGTAATAATCATAATCATAATCATCTGGTGTATTTTGCCAGCCAGTAGGAATAACATCAACTTTATTATTCCTTTGTTAAAAAATGATGATTTATTGTGGCCAGGGAGATGGAAACATTTTAACTGATAAAAATTCGTCTCATTGTTCTTGTATGCCCCTGGTGAGTGCTTTGCATTTCGTGGCAACAAGCTCACTTTGGTCTTTGCCGTAGTTTTATCGGTTTGTTTTGCACATGTAACGTTAGCGGCAAACACGTAAACATAACGACGGCATCAAGCGGAGCTCTCTTCCCGTGAACATAATTTGCCTAGCCGCCACCGGGCCTTTCTATCGGGTATGGATCGTGTGATTCGGGAAAAATTATAATAGTGGGCCAAAAGGAGTGAATAACTGGCCAGTACGCAGGGAAATAACATTCCCCCTGTAGTCGCGAGCCATACCCACTTGCCGACTATTATTAAACTCCGCTGGCAACAGTTATCTGTCTGTTGTCCAATTTCTATTTCCACCAGCTCAGCGTCCTAGGCCTGGTGTGGTAGAGACTATCGTTAACCGACTAAATAACTGACTAACTTATGTAGTTCATGCATGATTTCTGTCTTCAAAAGCACTGGCGCATTGGAAACGGCTGATACATGTCTGTTGTTATGCGTAACGCGTTACCTGAAAACATCGCTCCTGAAGGCCTGCTGTGCATGTTTCCTCTCCGGGCGACACCAAATCCGCAGAGCGTTGGAATCCACCGTGCACCAGGACTCCCTCTGCTCCCCGAGCTGCCGAAGCTGTTCTTGGTCCATTTGGAAATCTCGGAAGTTAAGCTAGGCTTGACACAGCTGTGTTACAGTACTGCACGTGAAGTATGAATGGGGATCGTGTCGCCCAGCTGGGATTGTTTACATGTCTCAATGGCCGTCGCTATGGAGACACAGGCTTGCTTTGTCAATGGCGACGCTTAGCGACTTTTAGTAGTACTGCACCCAGGCGTTTACACATTTGACTAAAACAGTCATGTAACGTTAAAGTTAATATCCTTATAAGCCGGTAATCTGTAGAGAGGTTATAGCCACGGATAGTTTTGTTTGCGTTGCACAGACTAACAGTAACAGTAGTAAATCAGGGAGGCTATTTCCCTTTTTTATTTATACAATTGTATAACATAAACCTAACTTAATGCCCAGTGTTCTCTTTTATGACACTTTAGTGTGATACAAAGATGCATTGTTTATGTGGCATGTTTTCCCTTATCCTTTCTTTGATTTCAATCGAACGCGTTGATTCATTTAAGAATTGCAAAATAATCATCAACTTCGGTTTGGCTAGGACACATCAAGGAGGTTGAAAGAGGGGACACATACATGATCAGCCAATGTTGCCCAACTAGTCACAGTAAGTGGGTAGCTGTCATCAATTAGCTAACCTTTGGAGAAAATAGATTCAATAGGTTACACAATCAATAGGTTAATAGGCTTAAAAGAACATTCATATATTTTTCAGACATCTGTATTTGATTAAAAAGTACTCCACCTATCTATGTGTTGGTGTTTTTTTTTCTGTAACTTTTTTTTCCCTATCTTTTCTAAACAGACCTTTGTAGTACAGACAACACAACTAATGTCTTGAATGGAGATGCGCAGTCATCATTAAACTACAGCATGATTTGTTTATTCGTTAGCATAAATGACAAGATAGTCAAGTCCATATGGTAGAGAGTAAAACAAAAACACTGTCTTGTAATAAGTTCTGATACATTCACCAATGTTTTTTGGCTTGCTAGTATTTTGAACTACACACAAACTAAAGGCTAAAATTAATTAATTCATCAAGGAGAAAAAAAATTGAAGCATCCAACTAGGGCATGTGTAACAGAGCAACCAAAGGTGGTCTAACTTGTTGGACTTATGTGACTGTCTTTTTCCTGGGATTTAATCAAGGATATTTACACAGCACCATACATAACAGAAAGGCAAGTCTGCCACCCATCTGTTTTTGTCATCTGTAAGTGACCTGTATCTTAGACTGAGTAGACTGTGAGTAGACTGCAATGTACATAAATTTTCCAAATCACAAGTGTGAGTTCATTTTTACACTTATTTGCAATGACACATGAAGATATAAAACTAAGAAATGTTATTCAGACTTGGATGCAGCCACATTTGACTTCTGTCAGAGTCAACTGTATAATAAAGAGTTACTGCTAGGATCCCTGAGGTTCACAATATAGCACTAAGTTACAAACTCATATGGTATCATAGTCACAATTCAATTGCATACTGGGATACGAACTTTAGCTGAAAATGACTAGAATACACCTCTTATGCAGGTATTTCACTGGGGCATGCCTGATGGTCACTGTTTGCTAATGTCATTTGCCAATTGGTTGTGACCTGGTTGCCAATGGATGACAATTTGTTGCCAGCACTCCCATTCTCTTAAATTTAAAAAAAAAAAATTATTCTAAGTTAAAATGTGGTAAAATGCAGACAATGGGCACAAATGAAATGCCAAAATAGGGGCCAATAGGCACCAATGGATGCAGACAAGATGCTAACAGGCACCATAATTTTGCAAAATATAATGCCAGTTTCAAGGTTTGTGTGAACATTTCATGAGAAGCTCAAATCGGCATGTGGGCCGCTTTCCCTTACTTACCGGTATATGAAGGAAGAGGGGTCAAACAAGGGTATAACAAAAGTTTTTCAATCACAACACCTCTCTTTCTGATGCATTGTCTTTTGATTCAATGCAAGGAGGTTGAAAGTTTCAACCTCCTTGTTCAGTGGTAACACTACAATTTTTAATAAGATGTCATTGTGACCGCAAGGGAAAATTTTCCGAAAGGGAAAAAACTTCCCAAAGTCTTCACAATTTCTTGTTGCCAACAGGCACTGTCCAGTGATGTACCCTGTGTTGAACTTACCTTAGAGCAGAGGCGTTTCAGTAGGTTAAAGGAGTTCAAAGGACTGATTCTGAAGAAGGACTGATTTTAATCTAGTGAACTTTCCCATAGTTGAGAACTTATGTTGTATCATGCATTGTTGTTATTTTGTGACCATGTATATGCTATTTATGTCGGAGTGAAGTTTGATGTACCAGGGTCTCCTGAAAATCAGGGCGCCCGCCCTGAGTGAGCACACCTGGCTAAATAAATAAATGAATGAATGTTACTGCAAGATTGTCTACAGGCCTGTTACCTGGGATGGGTAAAAATCGATTTGGATGTGTTATGGCCAATGTTGCCTTTACAAACATTTGTAACAGTTGTAACAGGTACAAATGTTAGTATTCAAAAAGTAGCAGAAAAGGAAAACTTGACTCTACAGTTTGAGTGGGATAGTTGGCCATAGTTTGGGTTGTTTGAGGTCACAGCAGGCATCAAACGCCATCTGTATGGCAGTCTCCAGACCATGGATGACTGGTGCCCGTATGCCATACAACCGCTTCATCTCTGCTTTACGCTGCTGACCTGGGACAGGAGATTGAAAAGACTAACATCTTAGAATATATTCTATACATTCAGGTAGATAAAACATCAACAAGTACAACTTACTACAAGCCATAATTAGATTGTGATGAACTTATAGCACTGGTACTCGCATACTCATAATAAGTATCAATATGAAACAAAACACAGATGTGTTTAAGTATAACACACTGCATAAAGGAGATATGCTTAAGGCCATAAACATAAAGCAGATGTTCAAAAATTACTGTGTGCCTGTTGTACACCACAGAACAGATTTTAAAGGTCATTTTAAGTTAACTGACCTGGCTGTTGAGCTGGAGCCTCAGTTGTAGTCCTGCCAAACTTCGGCAATCCCAGCTTGTCAGCCTCAATATAATCCTCCTCCATAGCAGCCTGCCTGGCAGCCTCCTCCCTCTGTCTCCTCCTCTCCTCGCGATGTCTGGCTGTCACTGCCATGAACTCTCGGAACTCGGGAGAAATCTCCGGGACTTCACTGTTCCCTGTGTCACTGGTGGTGTCCATCGTGTCCGTATCACTGTGCTTTGCCACATTCTTCCTGTTACGCTTCTTTTTGTGTTTCTTACGTTTAGTCCTTTTACGCCGTTTCGCATTTGAGCTCAGACTGTCTTTCGAAGCACTTCTTCTGTCCCACGAGTGACGCCTCCTTCTGTAATGATTGGTCCTTGCTTCACATGGTTCCATTGGAGCATATCCTGAAACAGTGAAACTGTGATGTTATCAAAAAGACAAGAATAGCATGGTACATACCAATTTCACCATGATGATCCTATAACAGGTACACAAATCCATTCTATTTTCTCAACATAAGTTATTGCAAGCATATAGTCATTGTGCAACCAAGCAAATATATGCAGGGTTCTCCCCAGAGAGTGGAATAAGGGAGGCCCTCCACTATACTCTCAGCCAGCTCCACTATACTATTTTTCAAATTTAGTGTGTTTCTTCCCTATTTTCTTTGTTAGTTTTGCTAAAATTAATGACAATTCACAGATTTTTGTACCAAGTGGCATCACTTTTCCAGTCAGCATTGTCTGCAAAAACTTGTGAATGAGCAATGATCAAAACAATAGTAGTTTTGCCACTTCACAACAAAGGAATAACAACAGTATATTATACTTGTAGTATTTGACACCCTCTGTCATTGCAAAATGAAGCCATTTTCATGAAAGTGCAGCGCGTTGGTGCGGGTTATTTTTGCCAGCCCCTCCACTATACTAAAAAATTCTGGGGAGAACCCTGATATGTGTAGTACTGAAGGGAAAGACTAATTTGATTGATTGTTGACACCTGTTGAGAACTGTTACATGTACCAATGATACAGCAATTTGTAATGAATGAAGTTCAACTGCTACCAGTTTCTTCAAACCCTTGACCAGATTTTGGTACCCAGCAAAGTTTGACAGTGGCATGAGTGGCTGATACTGTAAATGCTATAAGTTCACAGGGATTTAATTTCGTGGTAGCGGGTAAAAGAGCATTTCATGGTGGTTTTAAAATTGTGGCAGCACTATGCACTAAGTTCGTGATGAAGTGGCCACCGCTAAAACTGCAAACATTAAACCACCACGCAAGTTTCTGCATTTACAGTATCATGAAGTCTCACCATTTTGCATGACATGTTGCCACACTGCCTGGACCTGTGCTGGTGCCTTCCTGTGCTGCTGGTACCAGCCCATCATGCTGTGCCAGTGCTGCCAGTACTTGTCATATCTGGGGTTATAGTGCCAGTGTTCCTCCCAGCTCCCCTGCATGGTGGGACCACCGTTATCCTCCGACACACTGTCGTCTACAGTACTGGGTTCCTCGGACAAGTTTTCTACCTCTTCAGCAGAGTCTTCTTCCTCTGAATTGTCTGCCGTCTCCTCTCCTGGTAGGTTCAGTTCCGCCATGTTTTACAGACAGGATGACCTGGCCTGGTCAGCTGCTTTGAGCTACTCCTAGACTGGACAGCAGGTCACCCATACATCATGCTGGTGTGCAGTTGTTTGAGGGATGTTTCTGTAAGGCCTAATAAACAGAAGCAGTCACAGATTATTACATCTATCTAAGATCCAGAGGGTTAGATCACGCAGCGAATTTTTTTTCTTCTCAAAACTCCTCAAAGCGCCCCCCTCCCCTCCACGTCCCCAATGGCTTTAAAGGCTCTAACATAATAAGATATGCATGTATTATCATGCAATACAGTAAGAGATGTCCTTTCGGTAAGTTTATGCCCGTTTAGGACGGTAAAAGAATCAGAGAGTACGTACAAACCTCAAGAATACCCTGGCTTTCAAAGTTTTCCGTGCGTCCAGTAGCCGTCTGAAATCGTTTGGGGTCATCAGGGGAGCTTACTTTGCTACAAAGGGGTGAAAAGGAATTTTATATTCTCGTGATATTCATGTCAGTGGGATAAATTGAATAATATAAGAATACTTTGGACATAAAAAGTTCCTGTTTTATATTTATTAGGTAAATTTGTTTCTGTTTTTTGTTTTGAATCATAAAGCTTTTTTTGTGTGTGTGTGGTGTTAACAATAGATTCATCTTATAACCTTTAACCTTTGATCCGTCTTTTCTTGTCCTGACAGGACCTCACCAAGGAGTGCCCGTTTACAGTAAGTTTGCAACATTTCTTCGGCGTTAAACTTCCTTCATGTGATTGGGATCTGTTAAAGGGAATGTTTTCTGCGATTTTTGGATAATCGAGGCAGGTCATCGTGCATGCACTGGACTGCAGACTGATATAAACCGAGGGTCAACGAACGTTACAGAGCTTTGCAGCACCCGTCACAGTAGCACTCGAATCTATTTTTGTCCAAAAATATTTGACACTCAAACAAATGCCCTGTGCCATAGCATAGGGTGCTGTTTTTGCATGATGTACACTAAATACTGATCACCAGTACATTTGTATCTTGTTACAGGAGCGACATTGACGAAAATGGACCCAATGGCTGAGTTCTCCAGTGAACCTGTACGGGAATTCTGTACCAGTGACCACCCTGGAAGTATGTTGCAGAACCTAAAGGAGCTGAGAGACACTGGCACCCTTTGTGATATTACACTGGTATGGCAACCTGTATATTTATTGGGTGTCATTGCTATGCAGCGTCACACAGTGCAGATCCAATAAGCTTGTTCACCATTATGGGCGTATGACGAGATGACGTCATACGGGGGAATTGTGGGCAAACCACGCGATGAACACCGCGAGATCTTGCGAGAACCAGAGTAAGAACTCCAGATCTCGAACGAACTAAGAGAAACAGGACGTCCCTGAACCAGCTCTTCACCCATCACCGTCTCCTTCGCGCCATTTTGAACAACCGCCGAACATCTTGTGGGATGATCCAATAAGCTTGTTCACCATTCCAGTGCGCAGAAACATTAGCTTGGTATCCAGTCGTATTATAGCCCGTAGGTCTCTTCTGTGAAGTATTTGCGGAGAGGACGGAAGAGACTCAGGAGCTATAATACAGCTGGATACCTGGCTACAGTGTTATGTGGGTAATATGTCAAAGGTGAAGGCCAGTGACTTGTAAAGAGTTCTTGTCTTGACCATTGTTACAACTTGCATAACAATGCCCCTAACAGTTAAATCTATGTTTTCATTATGTCTCAGGAGCCTTCAACTTTGGCATATTACCTGCAATTCATATCCCTGCATGTGCACACTCAGAATAGTGAATGACCTTTTGCATCTGTATACTAATCTGTGCAAGGTTACATTTTCTCCAATGCAATCAAAGAAAATACTTGGGGATTATATCAGCTGATTGTTACGCCATATGAATCAGTCCTGTTTGGGAACTAGTGGAGCCAGAGCACTGATGTTGACAATGTCGTGTGATATCAGGGTCAAATCGGTGGACTGGGTGGAGAAAGTTTATTTATTTTATTTATTGGTTTGGCTGTTCAGAACACACAGCCAGGTCTGCCCAACTAGCCTGTGGCTATTACAAAGGGCTAGACCTGCTGACAAAATCAGAGACAATACATATGGAATTGGACAGAATACTTACAAGATACGAGTTATATGGAATTCATTGGTGTTCCAACCACAAAATATGATGGTTAAAGTTTCCAGCTTGTGTTTGTGTTTTCTAGGTTGTGGGAAGTAGAGAGATATTTGCCCACCGAGCAGTGCTGGCTGCAGGCAGCCGTTACTTTGCCTCCATCTACCGCAGTGACTACACAGAGACGCATGCCAGCAGGATTGAGCTGGGGTCCCTGGACGCTGGGGGAGTTGAGACCGTAGTTCAGTACATTTATACAGGTTAACACTGTACATTACTTAGTCTTAGGCCTAGGAAAAAATGTTGTGTTTCCTGTTTCCATATCTACCCTATGAAAAACCTGCCGGCCCTGGACTTTTTTTTGAGTGGGCAGTGGAGTCACATAGCTTCCAGTTAGAATTTTTATTCAGCCTGCTTCCAATTGAAGTAAAAACACTGCTTGTCCTATCTATTGAAAGATGCACAACATTCAAGTTTGACATTGAAAGGCACTTAGTGCTCTCATGCATTTCAGTTTACTTTGTTCAACTGTATTGCAATATGTCACACTAGAGTTTTGGCCAGCCTAAAAAAAATTACAAGAAAAAAAGATGATCCCTACCTACCAACCTTAGTTTTTTCAGGACTGCAACAGGAAACACAACACTTTTTCCTAGGCCTTACCACTTAAGACCTAGCTATAGATGCAGTCAAGCTTAGGACATAATCAGTACATTTTGAGACCTATTATTTTCCAACTAACTACTCTAGTTATTTCAAGTACACTAGTATTTAGACACTCAGACTTGACCAAAATTGCCTTGCATTTTATTCAGCTATGCACGGGATTCCATTGCTTGCAATCATGAATCCACATTTTTTAAAATGTGCTTTATTAGACTTTAACTGTACCCATACAAATGCTAAAATTGACTGATAAGATAGGTCTTTGTAAGGCTGACTATGGAATAGGGAATCCTTGCCAATTTCCAACAACAAAGAGTAAGATATATTTTCAAAATAGTGCTCTTTCCTCCCCCATTCTGCCTTCAAAACTATAACATGTGTGTTGTCATTGTGACAGGTGTCATCAAACTGACACTGGGGAATGTTCACGTGGTTCTGGCAGCAGCCACACACCTGGATGTGCTCCATCTGAAGGACTACTGCCAACAGTTCCTATCTGACAACATCAGTTTGGGCACATGTCTCAGTGTGTGGGCAGTGGCTGACTTATATGATATGGATGAGCTCAAGGTTCAGGCCCTCAAGTTTATTCTGGACAACTTTACCAAGATTATAACGATGGAAGATGTTCTGGAGCTTCCCATGGAGCGTCTTCTTGAGCTGCTGCTCAAAGACGAACTGTTTGTGGACAAGGAGGAGGCCCTGTTTGAGCTGGTTGTGAAGTGGACAAAGTATGACGTTGTAAATCGTAGGGCCACGTTTCCAAAACTCCTGGCCTCTTTACGTATTCCACTGATGGAACTGGAATACGTCATCAACAACATGAAGTCAGAGCCATTACTGAACGAGTTCCCTGAGTGCCTGTCTCTCACTGATGAAGCAGTCTCATACTTGATGAGACCTCAGTTGTCAGACTTACCTCCAACAGGTCTCAACACAAGACCTCGACTAGGTACTCTCAAGGATGTCATTGTGGTCTGTGGTGGGCAGTCAGAGGCTGTGCTTGAGGATGGCAGCAGGTGGACCATTGCAAATGTGCCGGCCTTGGCGTATGTCATCGATGAAGACCGATGGGTTGATCTGAAGGGAAGCCCCCCACGAAACCCAGTTGAAATGTTTAACCTTTCAGACACCGTCTATGTCGCTAGCAGAGGAAATCATGACTTGAGGGACACCTCCACTCATAGGTACCGGTTCTTCTGTTACAACACAAAGATGGAGTATGGCGCTCGATGGGTGCTGCCCCAGGGGATGGAGCTGGAGCTACCTGGTGTCATGTCCAATATGATGCGAGGTGGCGTGCTGACTGCAGTCACACCACAGGCAATGTTCCTGCTTGATACTTTAGGATGGAACTCAGCCACCAGGTCACACCTCAGACTAATGTTTTGCTTTGACACAATCACCAAAAGATGGCAGCAACTGTCTAACCTACCGGATGACTTGATTGTTGGGTATTTGAAACCACTTGTCATTACGGTGGGAGAAGATCTGTACATTCTTAATGGCACCACTGTATTCAAATACAACCAGAGCCTGGGCTGGACACGTGACTCATTTTACTCTCTTCCTTGGCACGATGAAGTGACAGTACTTCAGACATGGCTGAAGGCAAATTACAGTGGTCAACACTACGGCACCCTCCCAGAGTCATCAGGAGACCTGATGGACATCACTGCACGGATACGTCGAGGATTTCCGGAGCCCAAACTGGAAGGGTGTTCTGTGTGTGTCTACAAGAAGGATATCTATGTTATTGGTGGGCTCAAGGACTATTTTATGGTGGACACGGTGTACAAGTATGACTGTAAGGAGCAGCAATGGCACAAGCTGTGTAAACTGCCCACTCCACGCTCCTGTGCCATGTGTTGCTATGCAAAGTTGCCATACAAAGCCGTCATGCACTGACCATTTTAGAAGCCCTTTGAGACTCTGAGACAGCTGAGAACTGTAGTGACACAACACAATTGCAGACTTACTGTTGTTGAAGACCTTGTTTTTAAATTAGAAGGTTGGTCAAACTGGTGTTTTTTTTTTTTTTTTTTTTTTTTTTAACTTTTTTTTATTTTTTTTTTTATTATTTTTTTTTATTGTCAATGATGAATAATAATACAGAACAACGCAGAGCCTCCATCCCTTACATATCAAGACATTATGTACATATCATGTAGCTGTTATTATGTCATTATACTCGTTATCATTTTAGTTATCAAATCATCACATCGTATCAGTTTACCATAATATTATGTGTAACACATTATATCATATATGTAACACATTATATCATATCATTATCATAGTTTACCTCATATGTGAAAATTGGGTCATTTATACATGTCAACATTTCAAACAATTATTATAACATTATCATCATTTTAGCATTATTATGTAAATACATCGTACCATCTTATCATATTATTATTGTAACAAAATCAAATTAAACACAAGGTTCCCCACTTACCCCGATGCTTCTCCAGCTTTCCTCTCCGAGATGCAATAAGACGTTCCGTTTTTTCAAAAGTAGATATCAGTTTTTTAAAGGCCTGGAAGTTTATTGTTTTTAAACGTCTACACCTGAAAATGAAAACTTTGCCTAACAAAATAATTAAATTTTTTAGGGGGGGCGTATCTTGACATGTATCTCCAAATATGATTATAAAGGGGTTAAGGTTACAGTCTATAGAAGTTTGTACTTGTAGCCAACTCTCTACCTCATTCCAAAAAGGTACTACGTGTGGACACTCCCAGAAAACATGAATATAGGATTCTACATCATCGTGACAGAAAGAACAGGAGCTAGAATCTACCAATTTCCATATATGTAAAATTCTGTTACAAGGTAAAAATTTGTTGATTAAACGATATTGAAAATATCTAGTACCGGGATCAATAGTGCATCTATATAAATTTGTAAATACTTCCCGCCATGGTATATCTTTATCGAAATAATAAAACCAAGAAAGTCTAGTATTATGTGCAACACTGACCTCGTTCATGGACGTAAGAAAGTAGATATACATGCTTTTGTTGATCTTTATGTTTCGTAACCATTTATAATTTTTTTGAAAGGGTAGGCACACAAGGTCTTTCCGCTTCTCAGTGCTAAGTATTTTTTTCCATTTACCGGGAATAGCTGAAATAAGTTGTAGATATCTATGTTGGTCACAAGCATTTGGGTAGTTTATACTGAACTCATCATAAGACATAAAATTACCATTCGGGGATAGCAAGTCATTTATGAAATAGATATTTCTATTCAGAAAAGAAGTCATACAAACAGTTTTACCATCAATGATAATATTAGAGTTTAAACAAATTACTTGCTGTCGTATATTTGCCGGCGTCGTGGGCTCTACTTGCTTAAATTTGAACCAGGCCATAAACACTTCAGAAAAAAATCCTTTTAAACAAAGGTTTTTCCCCGAAGACAGCTGGTAAAAGGGAAATAAACTATGACTAAGTTGAGGGTGGAAGACTGTTACCCAAGAGGAGAACCACTCGGGATGAGAATAAAGTTTAGGCACCCATGAAGCTTTTATAGAAGTGTTGAATGCACGTAAGTTTTTTAAATTAAGTCCTCCGTTTTCAAATTCATTGTATAATACCTTCCGTGCAACTCGTTCCGGACCGTCGTCCCAAATAAAAGAAAATATCTTCTTTTCATATTCTTTGAAAAAGGAATCGTTAGGGGATGGTAACACTTGAAATAAATTCGTAAACTGGGGAACCACCAAGGTGTTAATAATAACAATTTTACCATACAGGGACAAATATTTATTCTTCATAGGGCGTAATAATCTATCTAGTCTTTCCATACGGGGTTCGAAATTAACGTTTGTGATTAAGTTTAAATCAACAGGGATATTGATGCCTAGAAGGTCGACATCCCCGTCAACCCACTGTATCGGTAGATGGGTGGGCAAACGAAAATTAGATAACTTCAAGGGGCCTAATCGTAATATTTTGCATTTATCTACATTTAAAGAAAGACCTGAGATATTGGAAAAACGCTCTAAATCAGACAACAAGGCATAAAATGACTCTAACTTTGGTTCGAACGGAAAATTTGAATCGTCGGCATATTGTGATATCTTTGTAGTCTTTTCGTATATCCTTAACCCCCGTATGGAATGATTAGACCTGATCTTAATAGCAAGCACCTCCACCGCCACGAGAAAAAGATAAGGGGACAATGGACATCCCTGGCGAACTCCGCGATATAAATTGAAGGGGTCTGAAATGTAACCATTGTTTATAACGCAACTCGCTGTTTTTTTATATAAAACCTTTACCCATTTAATTAGTTGTGGACCAAAGTTAAAGAATTCTAAACATTTAAACATGAAATCCCACCTCAACGAATCGAATGCTTTCTTGAAATCAGCTACAAATATTAACCCAGGTTTGTTCTCTTGATCGTAATGCTCTATTGTATCTAATAATCTTCTAATGTTGTCGCCTATATACCTATCCTTAATAAACCCAGTCTGATCCTCTCCAATTATGTCCGTGATTACATGTTTGATTCTAAGAGATATGCATTTTGAAAGTATTCTCGTGTCACAACCTAAAAGGGTAAGCGGGCGCCAATTTCCCATGGCGGTTGGGTCCTTGTCTATGCCTTTACTGTCTTTTTTGAGTAGCAATGAAATCAATCCTTTTCTTTGAGTTTCTGACAGATATCCATTAACAAACGAATAATTAAAACAAGTTAACATAGGCTTTTTAAAGACATCAAAAAAATTCTTATAAACTTCTACAGGTATACCGTCAAGCCCTGGTGATTTCCCAGCCTGAAATGAATATATTGCATTTTTCAATTCTTCTTCACTTACTAGACCTTCACAAAGTTGCTGTTGCTCATCTGATAAACGTTTATCGTAGTCCTCGGGGAAAAAACCATCACAATTTACATCAGAAAGAGGCATTGGAATATCTTCAAAAGAGTAAAGTGCAGAATAAAAATTAACCTGATCAGAAAGAATGTCTTTTGGGTTACATGTTACCTCACCCGAGGGCCTTTTGAGTCGTTGTATATTTTTTCTTGTATAATTACGGTGGATTAGATTTATAAAATATTTGGTGCACCTTTCCCCCAGCTCCATCCAACGTGATTTAGACCTTAACAAGATACCATTCAGACGTTCATTATATAAAGATTCTAATAACTTTTGTTTATGATTTAATTCTTCTAGTTGGGCGGGTGGGGGAGAGGCGGCACTATCAATTTGACTCTGCAACATATTAATTTCGTCAATAAGTTCTTTTTCTTTCATCAGGTATTGTTTCTTTCTCCAGCTACTAAATTTAATACAGTGACCACGAAAAAAGCACTTCGCCGCATCCCAAACAACTTGAGGATTTGCGGTGTTGACATTATTTTCGAAAAATTCTGACATAATTTGTTTGGTCTGTACAAGAAAAAGTTTGTCATCAAGAAGGGATTGATTAAATTGCCAGTAGCCAGGCCCTCGCGGAAAGTCCGCCGTAACAAAAGACAAGGTGATTAGATTGTGATCTGATCTTAATTTGTCTGCAATAGAACACTTATTAACTCTGTTTAATAATGAAAAGGATATCAGAAAATAATCTAGTCTACTAGCATAGAGCCCCCGACGCCACGTATATCGAACAACATTAGGGTTTCTAAAACGCCACACATCATACAAGTCGAATTTTCCTTTTAGCTCCGAAATAGCTTCTAGTGCGTTAGGGTGATAATTTCGAAGTCGAGCACCTGATCTATCCATGGCTGAATTCTGCACTGTATTAAAATCTCCCACCACAACTAAATGTTCATTACTAATCTCAAGAGTATCTATAGCTTCTTCTAATTCCTTAAAAAAGGACGGACAGTCATCATTTGGAGCATATAAGTTCGCAAGACAAAAATGTAAATTGTCTACCTCGATGTCTAACACAATCCACCGTCCACTTTCATCCGTTTTAACCTGATGAACCTGAACGCTGGCGCTACTCTTTATCAAAATAGCTACCCCTCTTTGATTTGAAGTACCATGGGAGAAGTATATTTGTCCACCCCATTCGTTCTGCCATCTTTTTTCATCTCTTACAGTTGTATGTGTTTCTTGTAGACAATATAAGTGGTAAGGTTTGTCTTTTAACCAGGTAAATAGTCCCATTCGCTTATGGAAATCCCCCAGCCCATTACAATTGTAACTAGAAATTCGACACTCTACCTTAGACATATTCTCTGGGAGTTTAAACGTCTCGGAGAGGAAGCTTGGGTCAGGTCATCGGGGCACAGGATTCTCTCTGGTGATACTGCTGGTACATAACTATAAGTAAAATAAACTAGGGGAACCGTCAAACATAAACATAAAATGGTAAAGCATAATTGAATCAGAATATAAATAATGATAACAAAATAACGGAACAATTCGTACCATAATTCAAGTGAACTCAAATGCAAACTAAGAAATACGTAAACATAAGTAGTGCATCGGTGTTTACCAAATGATAGTTCCATAAAGTATGTAATCAGATTGACAAAATGATACGCAACATAATTTTCTGTTACAAAACATAAACTAATTGTGAACAGAAAGTAATCAAACTGATCAAATAAGTAAGTCATATCCTTCCTATTGAAACTTAAATCAAAGACTGAGTTCACGTCATATTTCGTCTTAATAACAATTTCTGTGGCTGAATCTTTGCATGATTTAATGGAGGCTCTGTGACAATAAAAACAACACAAAAAATAACAAAGAACAACAAGTTTCCTTGGCTGACCCATTTGCCATAAAGAGGACAGCGCTACCCTAGGCTTACATGTTAACTGAACAAGTCAATCGATAGTAAGTAGAAGATCCATGTTTCAAATGATTTCTTTAATTCACAATATATAGATGAACTTGATAGGATGGGAATGTATCGCATGTAAAACAGTCAGCCGCTTCTACATCACAACAGAGTCCAACAGGGGAAGAATCCATCTCATTAGCATAACAAAGCTAGAAACTCGTGTTTTAAACAGGTGAGGATTCTTCCCGTGGAGATCGAGAAAGACTTGTGGATTTCGTAAAACGGCAATTTGACAAAAAAAGTCAATAACAAACTTAAGTGAGTTCTTCGACAGAATCGATACTTTTGGTAGTTTTATCAGCCAAAGTTACCATGATTCTACAGTTGGCATCCACCCATGCGTCCTTGATACGACCATTCTTCTTGGCAGTAAACGCCGCTGAGAAGATCGTCATATTCTCTCTGGTAAGATCAGCTAAGACCAGGAGGGGCCTGTCGTGTTCATCCCGTTTACCCTTGAGTTTACTCCGTGCGCGAAACACGCGGTTCCGGTCCTGCCAGGATACAAACTTGACTAGCATCAGCCGCGAAGCGTTCTCCTTCCTAGTGCCGACTCGGTGCGCTCGGTCGATGCACTGTGGTTGTAAATCCAGGCCCAGTTTCACTCTGCAGAAAGTCACTACCTTGTGTACACACATCTCTCCCGTTTCCTTGTCGACCTCAGGAATGCCACGAATGCGCAGACTATTTCTGCGGGAGTACTGCTCCAAAGCGTTAATTGAGTTACTCACGGCCTTTGATGGGAGGGGGGTAGTCTCCATGTTCTGAATTTTACCTTCCACGGTCTCCATTCTCCTTTCCAACTCCCCCTGGCGTTGAAACATCCGTTCTAAATCTTGGCGCAAAGACTGTACGTCCCTCGCAGTTGCCATGTCTTTGAGTTTTTCATGGACGGGTTGTAGTGCAGCTTCTATGGTGACTTTTATCTCGCCCAACATTGAATTTCCTGCCATTGTGCGCTCACCGGTTAAATGTCCAGAACTTTCCAAGTCGTCGCTTCCAGAACGTCTTTGACGCTTCTTAGACCGTGTTCTAACCATTAACCATCCGTCTGTAGACATTCAATGCGTCGATAAGCGTTAATAACGGATCAGTAAGCGATAGGGTCGGAGCACTGAAAACTCGCTACTGCACCCCGGCCGCCATCTTGAAAAACCAAACTGGTGTTAAAGTGGTGCTCCCGTAATTTGTAAGTTATAACCTCCTTGGGTGGATGTAATTATGATTATGTTAAAAGGTATGTTAGGGATGTGACAAGTCCAGTACTGTGTGTAATTAGTTTTGTATCCTAGAGTTTGAGATCGTGTGACATTTTGATAATAGTATAAGGGGAGACTGGGAGAGTGAATGTAAAATGATCTATACTCTAGGTTCTGCATGGACATGATATTGAGTAAAAAAAACACACACACACATTCATACACACATGGACACATACATTCACACAAAGTTTCACAAACACACATACCAGTGGTTGGCAATGATAACAAAGTACATCTATTTTCTGGAAGAGTTCATTGTTTTCATGCAATTTTGTAACCAGATGTTGTTGGCAAAATAAATTTTTAGCCATGAGCAAACTATTTATTATCAAATGTATTTCAAGATGCATAGATAAGGAAACACACTATATGTTACATTTTTTATCATCAAATTTGTGTATTTCAAGATTGTCAATCGCATGGCCAATACCGGCAGTGATGAATTTAGGAAACAAGAAACTGAGCATGTATCATCATTGTACAGTTATCTTTATAGCTTACAACTGACATGCCTAGATGGTTTATAACTTTGGTTCACCTTTATCCGAGGGTAACCTATATTCGTTGTTTGTACAAAAAACGTATTTAGGGATATAAAGTCGACGGACGGTGGTTCAAACTCAGAACATGTTAAAAATATTGCAAATCTAAAACCACTGTCAGCAGACTTAATATTCCTAAATGTGTTGTTTTAAAGACAACGGATAAAGGTCACCCCACAGATAAAGGTGACCTAGCACTACAGATTATATAAAATTACAGTAAGAATATGTGCAATGTATTTTAACACTTAACAGCTATACAACTGAGCATGTGCCACAGGATATTTCACAGGCTCTACACTTGTGGCAACTTAATCAAGTTTAGATATTCACATGTTTTGTAATGGTCCAATAATATTCCTCATGGTATCCCCCCCATTACATGACTTAAAATCAATGATCTTTTAAATGTACTTAAGGCACGGTTTAAGGTCTTCAACTCCCTTAGGAAGCAAGGTAAAACTGTGGAAGCAATGGTCGCAAAAACTGCCTACAATGAAGCCAAACGCCTTGCTAAGCACGCTGTCTGGCTGGCCAAATCTGCAGCAGAGAAAGAGACTTTTGCTGTCATCAATCCTCAAGGTGCAGATGTGTACCGCATAGCCAAACAGATGGAGCGTTCCAACCAGGACGTTGTAGGCGAAATGTGCGTTCGGAACGATGCAGGTGAACTCTCCCTCAACGACGAGGATAAGATGAAGGCCTGGGTCGAACACTACAACAGGCTCTTGAACGTGGAGTTTGACTGGCCAATGGATGAGCTTCCAGAGGCTGCTCCAGTTGTAGGACCTGCTCCACCAGTCACTACTGAGATGATCAGCAAGGCACTGAGTAAGATGAGGTTTGGAAAAGCTGTGGGCCCTTCTGGCATCAACGCTGAGATGCTAAAGGCAGCTGGCGAGGAGGGCATCGAGTTGACTAGACAACTGACTGAAGCGGTCTTCAGGAACGGAACTGTGCCGGTTGAGTGGGAGAAGAGCATCATTCTCAGTCTCTACAAGGGGAAAGGCGAAGCTCTAGACCGAGGCAACTACAGAGGCCTCAAGCTCACCGACCATGTCATGAAGTTACTGGAGCGTGTGCTGGACTCAGCTATTCGTAAGATGGTCAACATCGACGACCTTCAGTTTGCCTTTGTGCCTGGCAGAGGCACCACCGATGCCATCTTCATTGTGCGCCAGCTGCAAGAGAAGTTCATAGCCGCAAACAAACCTCTGTACTTCGCCTTTGTCGATCTGGAGAAGGCCTTCGATCGAGTTCCCAGAAGGGTGCTGTGGTGGGCACTGAGAAGTCTTGGTGTTGAGGAGTGGGCCGTGAGGGTGATCCAGGCCATGTACGCAAATGCCAGGAGCCGTGTGCGAGTGAACGGACAGTACAGCGAGGAGTTCGGCGTTGGTGTTGGCGTTCACCAGGGATCTGTCCTCAGTCCCCTGCTGTTCATCCTCGTTTTGGAAGCTCTGTCTCGTGAATTCCGCACTGGAGTCCCCTGGGAGCTCCTGTACGCAGACGACCTGGTGATCATCGCAGACACCCTGGAAGAATGCATCGCTAGACTGAAGGCATGGAAGTCGGGCATGGAACGCAAAGGCCTGCGGGTTAACATGGGGAAGACAAAGATCATGATTTCTGGTCAAGGACTGAACAAACTGAAGGAAACTGGATCTTTCCCGTGTGCTGTATGCCGTTCTGGGGTGGGTGCTAACTCCATCCAGTGTACAGTTTGTAACTTCTGGGTCCACAAGAGATGCTGTGGCATAAGAGGGAGTCTGCTAGCTGTTCAGAACTACACATGTCCGAGGTGTCGAGGGGAAGCTAGGCCACTGGATGGCCGCCCTACAACACAAGTCACTGTGGATGAAGTGGTCCTGGACGTGGAAGCCAGCTTCTGTTACCTTGGGGACATGCTCTGTGCTGGTGGCGGATGTGAGCTTGCAGTCACCACCAGATCCTGCGTTGCCTGGGGTAAATTCAAGAAGCTCTTGCCCATCCTTACTTCCAGGCACCTACCCTTTAAAACCCGTGGCAAGGTGTTTGACTCCTGTGTACGTGCGGCCATGCTTCATGGGAGTGAAACCTGGGCACCTACCACCTCGGATCTACAGCGGTTGCGCCGCAATGACCGTGCCATGATCAGATGGATTTGTGGCGTCAAACCCCGGGATGAGACCCCTTCATCTAGCTTACTTGATAAACTTGGTATTCTGGACATCATCTCAGTGCTGCAGTCCCGCCGTCTTAGATGGTTTGGGCATGTTGAAAGATCTAGTGACTGCATTAATAAGATCACCAAACTGAAAGTATCGGGCAACAGAGGTCGTGGTAGACCTAGGAAAACCTGGAGGGACTGTGTCAGCAGGGACTTGAAGGAGTGCGGTCTGACAGGGGTCGACCCACTGGACAGAGCCAAATGGAAGCGGAGTGTGAAGACTGGCCGACTGCTGCCTACCCCTGCATCAGGGAACCCAGCAGCAGTATAATCTAACCATGGATAGAAGAAAAGAAGAAGAACCCTGAGGTACATCCTTAGCCTA
This sequence comes from Branchiostoma floridae, assembly GCF_000003815.2. NCBI lineage: Eukaryota > Metazoa > Chordata > Leptocardii > Amphioxiformes > Branchiostomatidae > Branchiostoma > Branchiostoma floridae. The sequence continues at coordinate 6,398,988 of NC_049979.1, forward strand.
TAATATATAACGTTACCCTATACATGTAGCTACTTACTGAAGTTACTGATATTATTCCTTGAAAAAGTCCAAAACAACTCTACCGACCTAGAGACAACATTACCATCCTACCATTTATCTTCCAAATTTACAACAGATAAGAAGAAATCCTTATGCAAGAATGTTGCCTGTTCTTGGCAAGCAAGGATTGTGTGTCAGGTTTACCACCAAAGCACTGGTGAATCATACAGAATCCTTCCCCCCCTTCCAGTTACAATAATTTTAGACCAATGATGTAAGTAAGAAAGTATCAATTCACAGCTCACTGGCCTACGTTCTTCTGCTAGCTGCCCCAGACTGGGAATGGAAGGGAGTACAGACAAACACAATCCTGGCCATATCCACATCCATTCTGAGACATCACTCATTTGGCTTGACGTCCACAACTGCCTGCTGGTCCCCAGTTCCAAGTGGGTTGACAGCAGTGCACACGTAGGTGGCCGCATCAGCGTCCTCTAGTGGGTCAATAACCAGCAGGGAGTCCTTGGTCCCGCTTCTCACATGGGCGCGTGGTGGGAGAGGCTGTCCGTCCTTCCGGCCCCAGAACAACTGAACCAACAAGTTGATAACATTAACAGTGAAGTCTGACCTAGCTTTGGAAAGCTGAATCTAATGGATGTACGGCATTGTAATTGCATGCACCATATATATATTATTATCAAACTGGCTTTAGTCTATACTAAGATTGCAAAGTCTATGCATGATCCCAGAAGAATTTCAGATTAGTCTCTGCTCTCTTTGATCTATCCTAGTATCAAGCGATACTACTATCATTAATAGTAATAGACTACTCTTGTAAGAACATCATTCAACTAATTATTACGCACAATGTATATGCCATCTTATGTGACATTGTCTTGTACCATTGTTATGTAATGTTATTTGTAGACCTATGCAATCAGCTTGTGCTGCCTATAGGTCTGTGTAATGTACTATTACATTTTGAATAAATAGAATAAAATAACAAATGACTAATTCTTAAGTAACCCCACCTTAACAGGCCTGGCCCCGCTGACATCGCAGCTGAGAGTGACAGATGTCCCGGGTTCTGAGCTGAGTGCCGAGGGTGAGATTCTCACGGTGGGGGCACCAACTGGAGTATATAGAGGGAGGACAGACAGAAGACACAAGACAGAAGAAGAAATCACAGTGGTTAGTATGATGTGTATTGATGTAAATGGATTTATCCATGATTAGCATATGAACAGCACCTTATTGCATAGATGTGTTTGATTCAAGATGTGCCACTGATGAGCAATGAGACCTTTCAAAGGAACTCACAGATCTGAACACAATACAGTCATTGTATTAACTTATTAGAATCAAGCATCTTGGAAGGGCATATTAGAGTTTTTTTTTTACTAAGCTGTGACCACCACCTCATCATAGCTGCTTTGCTGAACTGAATAACATTTTACAAAACAGCACGCTGGCGAGTAGCATTGAGGTGGGCATTTACTTTACGTTTGAACTTCTGTAAGTCTCTAGTATTTACAATGAAAGCCTCCTGGAGTAATGTGCTGCACATGGGTAGGTGAAGGGTCTGCAGCTGCTCTACTTAGTTGTCACCATTAAGGTGAACATGTAGAAAAGAAGGCCATACAGCACTTGGTCATGTTTTCAAGACAGCACATCCTAAGGCATCTACATGGAAATGTTTGCAGGAGGAATGGCAATGGATGAGAATTGAGGAGGATGCATGGAAGAAGTCAGAAGACAGGTCTGGGGGGATTTTTTTGAGGTGAGGAAGGAAACTCAAATCATTAAAGCTGGTTCGGTCTTTCTGGGCAGCTGTTGGGAAAGACGTAGCAATTTACGTAGTGATGGCCCTGAGCAGGAGTACCATGCATGGTGGTACCATCAGGATGAAAATCACCATATCATGTTGGCAGAGTTAGATCCAGTGTGAACTGATCAAGGCCTTTCTGAACCTGGGCAAGCTTATCTAGTCAGAGCCTGTCATAAAGCCTGACTGCCAAGGTATTTATGTATTTAGATATAACCCCAGCAGGTCTCTTATCTTATACCCTTTCACACCCAGTTTGAAGTCGACATACCAATCACTAGGCCTGTGTAAAGTATACATGTAAGACAATGTCTGTTTTGTTACCAAGTACACCCTGTACACCCAAGTACATCTGTGTTTAATTTTTTTAGGATTAGGAATCCCCAGAATAAGTAATTGTAACAGAAAGTAAAACGTTGACACAAACTTCTAGCTCACCCCTTTTATTTCAAAATAAACTGTAAGAATGTTATCATTCTCACCAAATCATTCTCACCAATTCCTTACAATGTTTTAAGTTTGGCTAAAAGGCTAGGGCTAATAAGGCATTTCTACAGTAGCAAAGGTGAGAAAAAGAAAGGTCACTTTTACTGTACATAACTATCAGAAATTGAACTCATCATTTATGAGTGCAGAAAATCATCACAGTAAAATTGATCATATGCAGATCCTGCAATCAGGTAGTCATTCAAACAAATGCAATGCAACATCCCTTTTGGCCAAAGGACAACATAATACACGGTCCACCGATAGGGTAAAATCACCAATATAAATACACATCTCTTTCTACAGAACAGGGAAAGTCGTAATCATGGCATTGCAATTTTTTTCATCATCTATCATCTAAAACGAACTTAACTATTATTGTATCCAATTCCGTTTTGTGACAAGCTTCAAAACAACAATTTTTGTACAACCTTAAAAATGTGAGTAGAGTCAATTCCAAGTCACCGAGATGGTTTTGAAATAATATTTGTAATAAGTTTGAACTATTTTGAGTAAAAGAACATTTCAGTCACTTAAGTTCGAAATTGTTCAAACATTTCAAAATGAAACTTTAAACATGTTTGAACCTTTTTATATTTGTTGGAACATTTGGGAAAGTAATGATATAATTATCTCTTTATTTAGAACAATTTTCAAACATCTATGTGTTTTTGTTATTGTTCCAACATGTTCCAACATTTTTTGTCATTTTTTCCCTCCATAAAAACTTTTATTGCCCCCATAAACAAAGCTGCTAAGCTTGGTCCTTTGTTTGGCTCTTGTATTTTTAGATTTTCACTGGTGAGTCTTTTGTGAGAAGGTGGCAGACAGACATAATTTCCTGCACTTGGCAGGGATGTGTGAATTGCCCTCTTCCCAGCCCACTGACCCAGTTTCATCATATTGTTTCTATGTTCGAACATGTGATCACAAATGATGCATCTACGTTGGAACAGTTTAGAAACTAACGGAAATAATGTATTTGATGTTAGAATTCTTTCTAACATGCTTGAATACTATAGAAATATTTAGAACGTCACATAGATGTTATAAATAGTTCTAAACAGTTACTTATCACAGTTAGATTGTCACAAAGATTTCCAAAATGTTAGAACAAAAGGCAAGAAACACCCTCTCGGTAATATGGAATTGACTCTACCATCAAACATTATTGATGGTACACTGAACAGTCTGGGGTTCAGTTGGAGATTTTTCATAACATATTCAACTTTTTTTCATGCATTTTCTTTCGAGGTGATTGATAAATCCTGCTACACGTATCCTATATTGGATTTCCCTGCATGTTTGTCTAACCTGCACTTAACTGCTAGAGGGAAAGGTAACTATACACGTAGTCCTACAACTACCAAATCATAGCAAACCATAAAACACATTGATAAATAGACCATTACACACATCCTTCCCCAATCTAACAACCTTCCCTCTCACCCCCTAAAACACTAAAGCTGCATTTATAGACAAGCTGACTACATGGTTGCCCCGTAGCTGTGCACCCCTGCTCCCTGGTGTCACTCCTCTGGGGTCACCTGGCTAGATGGTGGACAGGTGAGCGTCTGTGGTCCGTCCCACTAAATGGCTGTCGGACAGACCAGGAAGGAAACTTGTTACTTCTGATGGAGGCCCGCTTTGGACTACCATGTCTCTTTGGAGCATCTTTCTGTATTTTTCTTTAAGGTCAAACAGCCAGATCTCTTTGAAACCAGATTTTCTTCAGTTGCCTTTTGTGCTGCCATTTATTTTATATTGATATTCCCATAACTTTGGGGGCCATTCATGAAATTTCATTGCACCCAAGACCTGAAATATTTATTTACATGACACTTTGAAGAAATCATATTTTAAATGTTCTGTAGCTTAGGCTTTCATTTATAGCATTCTTACATTACTTGGGATAGTAAGATCTTTTACAAGGTCTGTATTTACATACTTTTGCTTCCCAATTCTTTATTCAATCTTCATGTCTTTACCTTATTCCAGAAATTATAGAAAAAGAAAGAGTAATAAGTAGACTGTCCAGCATTATCACCATACAGGTACTTTAATCCATTAACAGCTTACCTGGATTTTTCTTGCATGTCTGGCCTTGGATTCTTGGGTTGCCGATATATCCTGGAGCACATCTGTAGAAAAAAGGGCATAGACTATGAACAGACTACCAAACTTGGACAATTGAACATGATAAACAATTACTTCTCATTTCAACACATACATGTAACTCTAGTTCGGCTTTATACGCCAGGTAACCTTTATCCGTTGTGTTTGAGAACAGGGGTACCAAGTTAACTAACAGTTCATGGTTTCAAATTATAATATATTCCCAATATGGCAGTTTCAAAAACCTCCTTCTGTCAACGTGGTATCCCTAAAATCCATGTTTTAGAAAACAACGGATACACGTTACCCTGCGGATAAAGGTGAACTAGCGTTAGGTCCAGCATCATGGGAAGTTAACAACCCTGGTGTAAAGGCTGTGTTGAAAATGGAGTGTACTTACGTTCCACAGTCCCTGCCCATGTAGCCTGCTGGACAAGCTGTGCAGGTGGGTTTGCCATCAACATCCAGCACGCATGTGGGGGAGAACCTGCCAGGCAACAACAAAGTGCCTTTAGTTAGTACACCATTGACTCATAAGACTCTAGTAAAGTGGGTTGGAGTCACAGAATCTGCTGAAGTTTTAGAGCTCAGCTTTCTAGCTGAGTGTCATGTAATGTTATCACATCATGGTACTTCAAAGTCATTTCTTAACATGTTTGCATTAGTATATAAAGGATGATGCAAAAACTGGAAATTTGACACTGTGCTATGGGGTTTCTGTACAGACGTTGCTGTTGCCATCATGCTCTTGTCGCATACACCTATTTACTAGTGCTTTTTCAGAAGGAACTGCTTGATTAGTTCTTGTCAATGCATGCGTAAGTATGATCTAAGTGTACAATTTCACAGACATCACAATTCTAAAGCTTACTGATTGGATGGAATGGCCAGGGGGCATGGGCACCGCTTGCAGTCCCTGTAGGTACCAGATGTGGCATCTCCATAGAAACCAGGCGAGCACTGCTCACAGAACTGGCCTACGGTGTTGTGGAGACAGTTCTGGGGAGGATAGGAGTAAAAGATGTCTGTCAGTTACTTCCAGTTTCACTTCATATTGTATGTAATATCCAACAGATGTTGGAGAATCACATGTAGTACTTATGGTAGACTTCAGTGGACCATGATTAAGCAAAGAGTCATACATTTAATATATATTAGATCAATTCAGTAACCAGTAAAGAATATAATTGAGTCATCACCTATATTCTGTGGCCCTAATGTCTGGAGGAACAACCTACAAATGTACCACCACATACACTTATGGCTCCAAATCTGACCTGCTTTAAGAGACTTTTGAAGTAAAAAAATTGACCAAAACGAATGGACACAGACTATGAATGCTGAGCTTTCGCTCTACTAATGTTTTGCACCACGTATATGTAGTGATGTATCTTGATAGATTTATTATAGTCTGTGTAACGCAAACTCCGCTATCCGGAACTGGTAGGCTCCTCCCGGCAATGAAGGACTGGCCTAAGAAGCGTGATTAAATCAGGCTAGATTTATTAGGACTCGATGTAATCTGTACCTCTGTTATATTCTTATCTGACCCTCTCTGTTATATTCTTATCTGACCCTTCCCTCTTCCCTCATGACCTCAATGAAAATCGGCCTGCAGGCCCATTTGAGCTTCTCATTAATAAATAAATGTTCAAACAAACAAACCTGACATCTGCCATTGGGGCATGTTGATGAGTGGCCGTTGCACATGGGGCAAGCAGAAGGCTCGTGGCGCTTGCAGTCCTGGGCCGTTCCCTTGGTGGCATCACCAGTGTAGCCAGGACGGCACACCTCACAGTGGGGGCCTTCTGTGTTGTGATTACAGTTCTAGGAAGGGAGGGAAAAGAAATGCGGTGCACTGCTTTACAAAACCGAAATCGTGTTCAGTCGATATTGTGACATTTAAGTAAAGACAACTGCCAGTTTTTAAGAAATGTGGAGGTTCCTCCATAGGATACCTTCACATGCTTGAAAGCAAAGACAGAACAATAATTCCAAACTATTTGCAGTTGAAAAGTACCCTGTGATGTCACAATGTCACTATTTGATGACCTACCAGACACTGTCCTTTGCTGTCACAGGTCGAGGAATGGCCGTTACATTCACACGGTTTTGTCCCTGGTTTGTCAGTGGGCTTTACCACTGGCTTATCAGTAGGCTTAGCCTCTGGTTTGTCAGTGGGCTTAACCTCTGGTTTAGCAGTCGGCTGTTTTGTCTCCGTAACCTTAGGTTTGCAGTCATTTGGTGTTCCCTTCTTAGCGTCTCCAATGTAGCCAGGGGCGCAACGTTCACAGTTAGGGCCCTCTGTAAAATGCTTGCAGTCCTGGAGAGCACAGTGGAATATAGCATAGCAGAAAAGCATTTTAAACTCTACAACTTAAAAGTCAACAGCTGATTTAAGTAAGCGGTCAAAGCTGAACAGCATTCACTATTGAGCATTGTGCCTGACATGACATATAAGTTAGATGGCAGTCAAATGGTATTTTCATGGACTCTACTTGTAATTCTTGCATAGGAGAGAAAGACATGCGTTTAAAAGCTTCTTGAATGATGAACGTGATATCATGCATTGCAAGCCCGCATTTCCAGAGAATAGCAAGACACAATTACAGATGTTAAGATACTAAAGAGAGTATCATAGAAAGTGTAAGATGTGCTGCTTTGCTGTCACAGGTGTCTATCTGTGGTGCTGAAGGTCAGTAGGGGGTGCAGAGATATTTCACTTTCATTCAATATTGAGTCCTACACCTGTATGGCCTCTGTTGTACAGTTCATGCATCCACAATTGTTCTAGTATAAAAGGTCAATAAATCCAAGCTTCCCAAATCCGTATACACAGTCTACTTCCTGTAAGTCCTATTTTACGGCTTCTAGACTAATCTCCGAGCAGATCCTACGTTAGCATAAGATAGTATCAAAAGGTGGCAGAGGAGTGAAGTGGCTTAGGAGTGTGTTTCGCTACTGTCCGTGACCAGAACAAGTCCCAGTTGGAAGTTAGCACCAAACAGGAAGGAGGGCAATTAGTCTTATGCCATTGTAGGATCTGCTTGGAGATTATTCTAGACCACAGCAGCTGCTGTTAACTGCTGATCTATGTTAGTTGTTATCTCCTCACCAGACATTTGCCAGAATTGTCACAGAGGTCAGAGTGGCCATTGCAGAAGCATGCTGGGATAGGTTTGCAGTCTAAAAAGGTTCCCTGGGTGGCGTCTCCTCGGTAACCCGGCTTGCACTTCTGACACTTGGCCCCCTCCGTGTTATGTTTGCAGTTCTGTGCGAGGAATGTTGGCAGTTAGCAGGATTTAAATTAGCCATATATGTTTGTTTCCTTAAGGCAGCAGAGCATTACTACCAGCGATACAGTGCTAATACCATACACACGTAGCTTGCAGGTCTATTCATAGATGTAACATTAGTTCACCTTCATCCACGGGGTGACCTATATTCGTCGATTATAGGTATATATCGTGGGATAGAGATATCTAGGGATGTCAATTTGACCGACAGTGGTTTCCAATTGCGATGTTTTCAAAAGAGATTGCACTTTGAAACCACCGTCCGATGACTTGATATTCCTAAATAACCTGTATTTGAAAATGGCGGACATAGGTTACCCCGTGGATAAAGGTGAACTATCGTTATGGTTCCCACTCATGTAACCAACTGACTGTGTCGAAAGATACATCTGAATGCACATACCGGTAAGTATTAGCTTTAGAAATTATCATCATCCTTACCAAACATTTGCCTTCACCATCACACTGAGTGGCGTGACCATTACAGTCACATGACACCCTAGGCTTGCAGGCATCGGCTGTGGCCAGCTTAGCATTACCAGAGAAGCCAGGTCTACAGCGCTCGCAGTTCCGCCCTTCCGTGTTGTGCTCACAGTTCTGTACACAAGAGAAATGTACAGTCAGATGAAAATGCATTCTAATAGATTCCAAATTTATATTGTAGGAGGCAGTTTGATGGTCACAGGATGCCACTTTGAAATCTACAGACTTGACAGATGTGGAATGTTGATTGAATGATGAGACTGAGTGCAAGTTTCAGCTTGTTTCCCACTTTCTGCTAGGTGAAGTGGGCAGACAAAAATCATGTTACCAGGAATGGCAGGTCTTTGTATTGGAGTATTGCAACCTTGATGATGATGATCTTCATGATAGATGATATCTGGCAATGTATTATACAATGTAGACTGCCACCAGTTGTCCCACCTTCAGATGATAAGAGAAGATGTGGTTCTCCATTTGAAAGGAAATTGAAAGGAAATTGTAAGTGCATACAGTGCAACAGAATGTTAGAAAGTGTGCTATAGAGATGGGGGCCTTGTGCTTGAATGATATTGTGTGCTCCATGTTATAGAAAAGTGCATCTATTAGGGACAGACCAGGAAAAATCACAGTGGGAGTTGCAAATGTTGGTAAAGTTATAACTTTTTGTTAAGTTTTCCAAAATTATTTTTCTTCTAATGTTCATATGATTTCTTGCAACTGCCCATAGATGATTTTTCGTTGCCCATTCCGATGGTGCTGTGCTTGAGAACATTGTCAAGTGATAATTAAAGTGATATGAAAAATAAGGTCAGTATAAAATCATGCTGCTGTCTCCTAACCAAGCAGTTTCCATCCTTGTCACAAGTTGTTGAATGCCCGTTACAGTTGCAGGGTTTGGGCTGGGATATGGGTTTGCAGGCATCCTTTTGTCCACTGGTGGCATCCCCAACAAATCCAGCCTGGCATCTCTCACACTGGGGGCCTTCGGTGTTGTCCTCACAGTTCTGTTTTGGGCAGGGCCAACAAGATGTAAAAATCACTCACCAAAAAACACTGAGATTCATCATTGATAATATCAGTAAACGTGTAGAATGTTCCTAAATTAAATCTGTTGCACCATTCCTGGTTTTCATGGGAGCAGAGTTTCTTGCCAGGAACATAAAACAAAAACAGGCCTCCTGTCCAATTTAAAAATAGATTGGTTAACAAAGATGTGTCGCATCGATGGCATACACAGACCTGCAAGAGAACAAAATTCAACTTAAAGTTTGTCAATCGTAGGAGAGAATGTGTCAAAGGGTTTGAGTTAAAGACCATAAGGCACAAATGAACGACCACCTAGTCTTGTGTTCAATGTTAAACTTCCAGGATTGTTGGTGGTGACTTGACTTCAGGATATAAAGATGACAAAACAATCAGGATCAGTTAGAAAAACAATAGCAGATATCATGAGCACATAGCAAACTTTGATGTGTAATAGAAATATTGTGCACGTGAAAATCTGTACATTGAATTCTATACATCAACTACTATTACATAAAGGATATGATCCTACACTAAGACATCCTAGCAGCTAAATGTATGCTATAACTGCACCTGGAACTAGTCATGAAAAGTTACGAAGAACCCAGGAGATACACGATTGTTGAGAATTTCTTACCAGGCAGAAACCGTTCTCATCACACCTGTCAGCGTGGTTGTGACACTGGCACTGCGGCCGTGTAGGGCTGACTGGTCGACAGTCCTTGCGCGTACCCCCCTTGGCATCACCTATATAACCAGGCTTGCAGTTCTCGCAGTTTTCGCCATATGTGTTGTGTTGGCAGTTCTAATATAGAGATATCAGTTTATGCTTTATTGAAAAAACATCTCTTTGTTATGAAAACAGATCATCTTTTGAGATTTTAAGGAATCATCAGATTTCCACAGCAAGGATTAAAGGTGATAATACATCTACTGGATATATAATCTGAACTACAACAAAATATAGGAGTGTGCAGTTATGTCAGAATTACTAGGACCTCTGTGCTAAAACAAAAAAGACTTGGCAAGGGGCCAGACATATATGTAGCAGAAGACCTGTTAACAAACTGAACTTAAAATGAGACATGGGCCCTACGACAAGACAAAACTACCAACAGATTAACAGACTTGGGCCCTAAAACAGGACTACAGTCATTGGAAAAATACTGATACAAAACAAAACAAAAAAACAGATCAGTGGATTACTGACAGTTTATAAAGCTCTATAAGTCTACTGTGCCCCAGGCTCCTCTTATATCTTCAGTTGGTTTTAGAAATTATGCCTCAAGAACTACAATGCAAAATAATCCCGACCAACACATGCATCTCCTGACTTAGACATGACCAACACAAGGTGCATACACGACTGTCATGTGAGTAACAAATGACAATGATTATGGACAACATTCCACCACAAGATGACAAGACAAGAGAGGGCCACAGTACTCCATTAGGGGGTGAACATACATGTGGACATTGAGTTAAGTCACTGTAATATCCGCAAACGTACAGGACAAACACAGATGTGTACTGCCTTACCAGGCACCTCCCGTACTGATCACACAGGCTGGAATGCCCATTGCAGATACACATGCGACAGTCGTTATTAGTGCCTCGTCGAGCATCACCAAAAAAGCCTGGCTGACACTGCTCACAGCGATCACCCATGGTGTTATGTTGGCAGTTCTGTAGAGAAACCAGAATCCTTTCCTACATGTATGTACTAGACAGCAGGCGACCCGGGACATGCAGTGCTCAAACTAAAGCTTGGGGTGAGAGCAAAGACAGTGCAGCTTGTTCCTAACCCATGCCTAATCATACCAGTGACAGCACTTAACACTAGCAGTGAATCAAACAGTACTGCTAAGTGAGTGGGATGACTCTAACCTACACCAGCGGGTGCATGTGAGCAAGAAGCTGAAGGTAGTTTGCAGTGTGAGTTCAGGGGAAAGCCCTGGCAGTTTCACCTTACTGACTAAAGACAATAGTGAGTGTTCACTAGCTACTGTATCAAGTTGTACAAAAAGAAGAGGGAAAAGTGCTATTGTGCTGTTTTGAATTTACCAAGCATCTCCCATATTGATCACAATCATCAGAGTGCCCGTTGCACTGGCAAACCAGGGTCCTCCTGCAGTCATACGGCGTGCCAAGGCGAGCATCCCCAACAGTTCCAGGCACACACTGTTCACAGTTGTCACCCATAGTGTTGTGCCGACAGTTCTATTTGTCAGAACAACAGGATAGTCTTGTAAGTACAACAGGGTGTCCATATGATCTCCATAGCAATGTTTTGGCTGTATCGCTCCCAACGGCCCATTGGGTTGGTAGAAACACAATGAATGGTATCCAACGTCTGGATCCGGCAGTAACACACAAATTTGGATAAATGAGCGTGATTATGATTAATCAACCTAAAATTTAAGTCTTTGTCCTGTCATGGATTTTGTTATAATCAAATACATTACAAACTTCATAATTCAAAAGTTTTAACCAACAGTTTGAGGAAGTTTGACAAGGATTGACTGGTGTCTCTCAAAAGCAGGTGGACCAAATATTTTCCCGCAAGTACCTGAGCATGTGAATGTGTGCCAGATGTTACCCAGGAGACTGCTGTCCCTCAGAAGCACAAATCTTCCTTACGTAATTGGTAAAAGTAGCCACAGCTTATAAAACAGACCCCTATGTCAGGATCTCACTGATCAGAGTGCCCAAAACAGACACAGGGCCTCTTGGACACTGCCCTGGGCCAACAGTGACCAGTTGTTCCATACCTTGGGTCTCCAACATACCCTGGCTTAGGACATACACTTTGGGACCTTCTGTATTATGATCTGAAATTAAAACTCAATGGTTACTTTCTGGAGAAGAGCTTGCAGTTGTCCCAATGCTGCTGGCACAGATGGATTATGGCACTCTCCTTGGTGCTGAAAGTTGTGTAGTGGCTACCATGCATTCCAACAGGAGAAATCATACATGTGGTTTGAAACTGGTCTTTTGAAGTAACGTTAGGTCAATATTTGAACATCTACCTTTGCTGTGGTTTGAAACTAGTCTTTTGAAGAAGGACAATATTGGAATATCTACCTTTGCTGTGATGGTTACAAAATGTCCTGACTTACCAAACATTTACCCTGACTGTCACACTGATCAGAATGGCCGTTGCAGTTGCACTGTGGTGCCTGTGGCTGACAAGCATCTGGGGTTCCCCTGCGAGCATCTCCAGTGTAGCCTGGCTGGCAGAATTCACACTGTGTGCCGATAGTATTGTGCTGGCAGTTCTACACATGAAAGGGAACAATAAAGCAAGCAAGCAGTTTATTATGCAAGTTAAAAAAAAGCTCTTAAAAATACTGCATTTAATCAAGCATGTGTATGTTTCATCTAAACATTGAAAAAAGCATAGAATAGAGTGGTGGCTAATACGTGGGGGATATCTTATAGAGAGATTTGAATCAGATTTAATCAAAACAAAATCGTAATACCGGTAATCTACATGTACTCATATGGTCTACTGATAACCAGTTTAGACAACTTGCTGATTTGGCAGAATGACAGCATCATATCTGGTTCCTATAATTATGTATGCTGAAACAGTTAAAGCAGAATCAGTACAAGGAGAGCAAAAAAACAATAACAAAATATAGCCAAAAAAAATTATATGTGGCTGAAGCAAATACAGGGTGCACTTGACAAGGACCAAGCAACAGGAACACTGCCAGAGATAGAAACCTTGTTGACATCAAGCAAAGAGTTGCACAGTTTGCTCAAATCAGCTCTTCTCATGAGCTGACAAGAAGATAAAACAAAACTACATCAACAGACATGGCTTGCTCTGTTGTGTGAATACTGTAGGTATCTTTGGAAAAAGAATACAGACCTTTGAAAGCAAAATAGATGAATAGAAAACAAGAGGTCAAATCAAAAGAGAGAAAGGTTAACAGGAAAGTAACTAATTGATTTCAGAAAGCCAAAACAGCACATCACGATGTCCAAAAACTGCCCGAAAATGGCAAAGTAACCAAGAAATGACAGCACAAAGACAAGACAGCTGGTCTGTAAGATTCTCTGAGCTGCTTTCTCACCAAGCAGCTTCCCCTTGCATTGCACTGGTCGGAGTGGCCATGACAGTTGCAGGGCAGCTTCACAGGCTGGCAGTCCGTAGGTGTTCCAACTAATGGGTTGCCTGTGAACCCTGGGCGGCACAGCTCGCAGTTCCTTCCCATTGTGTTATGCTGACAATTCTACAGGCAGTGCAGGAGGCAGTGTTTTATTACTCATTACAAAACAACTATGTAAAAGGAGGAACGGACAAAAACAGTGGCTTTGTGCCAGTACGCATAGATTTCGGCTAAAGACATCCGAAAGCCATATAAAATTCAGCGTGCCGCGTTCAGCGTTCAGACTCCCTGCTCACCACGCAGATGCCCTGGATGTCACACAAGTTGGAGTGGCCATTACATCTGCAAGAAGGTCTGCGTGGAGGTTTGCAGTCATTTGGAGTCCCTCTGGTGGGATCACCTGCTAAACCTGGCAAACACTGCTCACACTGGGGACCCATGGTGTTATGCTGACAGTTCTGTAGAATGTTACATAATAGCAGAAAGTCTTGGGTTTTAGTCTTAACAACTACTGAAGTAAAAAACATATTGCTATTACATGATTATAGTTAGTTGCTGGAAACTGTGTCACCAGGAGGTCAAGTGATATCAATTGACTTCCCTATACAATCTGCATCCATTAAGATACAGCGTGATGATCTTTAGAATGTGAAATGTAGTGTGGTATGACTTGGTTACAGCACATAACATTGGTAGATAGTTCCAAACTTTTTCATTTTTTATAACTATCAAAGAAGTGGCCATTTTGCTTCATGAAGCTGAGTTCTGGATTGTCTCCATGACAGACAGTCCAGCAGCACAGTTGTTATCTCATTGATACCTTTATCACCAACAAGCAAGCCACAACCCACAGTAGTACATCCTTGCTTTACTTGCTTGAAAACCTAACACTGTATCAGAAATATTGTACAGTCTGGTCAGCACTCAAGTATAGGTAATAAATGTGCAAGCATATGATTTGTGGTTGTTGTTGCTTATCATATCATATTGTACAATGGGATTAAAAACAGTGTTGTTGGTGGTGGCAGTGGGAAAAGAACAATGATGTCAGGTGTAAGATAGAATACCATTTCCATCAGAAGAGAGCAAGCCAGGCCAGTATCAGTATTTGTGCTATCATTTGTTGCCAAAGGGCAAAGAAGGAACTGTTTTTTGTTGTCAATGGCTATTCATGGTCTAATTGGTAGTTCTGGATTGTCTCTACCACAGACAAGCAGCATAGTTATCATCTTATTTGATACTTTTATCACCAACACTCGAAGCCACAGCAGTACATCCTTGCTTTACTCGCTTAGGGCAGAGAGGGAACTGTTTTTAGTTGTCAATGGCTATTCGTGGCCTAATTGGTTTTACCACCTTAACTAGGTACCATTATGTCTCACAGCTGTCACAGGTAATGACTGGTTCATATAATCTATTAATTGATGTTTGTTTTAACATGGAACCAAATATAATGTCTGCTAGATTATAGACTCTGGGAGCATTATTAGTCTTCTAATCACAGAGACATCATGACATGGACGGTGTACACACAATGTAGTTGTGTATGGAAGGAAATGGTCGTACCAAGCAGCGTCCATTCTCATCACACTGATCTGAATGACCATAGCAGTTGCATGGACGAGGCTGTACAACGTTGCTGAGCCTGCACGCATCTGCAGTGCCTGCCCGAGCATCTCCTTCATAGCCTTGTGCGCAGTTCTCACACCGGTCTCCATAAGTGTTGTGCTGGCAGTTCTGCATGGGTTATGCAAGGGGTGGGGTGCACAAACCAGTTTGCTATGATCACATGTTTGACAAATGCTTAGCATTGACATGAAACAGTTGTATGCTTTATCAGCAGCAAACTTTCAAGGTTCTTAAAGGATGGGTATCAGCATTAGTGATGACCCATGTTGATGATGATTTCCAAATGTGCAAGCATGAGCTGTGGCTACAAGGTTACATTGAATGTAATGGTGATGAACAAAGGGATTTTGACCTTCAAAAGCAGGAGACTGGGTGCAATGATAAATTCACAAGGTAGTCAAGGATTCAGGCAACCACAGGGACAGGATAGTGGCAATGTTATCAAAACCTTGGGGACATTGGGCTCAGATACATTGGTTGAGGAAAACAATCTGAGACGGAGTGAATAATGACCATGAAGTGACAGAGGAAAGGAGGCTGCGCTTACTGCAGGTACAATCTTGGCAGAAAGAAAAGGCAGGGCTAACAGCCTTGATGGGAATGAGGATCAGAATACTGTATACAGTTCTGATGTGGAAGAAAGATATGTAGAAACAGCTTGGGGAGAAAGAGGAAGAGTTTAAGGAGGGAGGGTGAAATGAATAGGGAATGCTCATTATAATGAGAAAGAAGTTAAGGGATACATTCAGTGAAAGGTGACAAATGTATCCAAACACAGAATAATTCATTTTGAAATTATAAGTACCTCAGTGAGCATCCACTTTCTCTGAAATGGCTCTCTTCACAGAATACATCAACATTGGAAATCAATGCACCAAGCAAACAGAAAAGCTTGATGGTAACACTAACAGTAAAATTAAACCCATAAGTGCCACAAAATTGTATCCCCACACTGCAGTAATTCAGCTGATGACAGACGGGCCATCTGCAAGTGAAACACTTGATCATGACCCAGTCTACAACATAGTCTGCCCAACATCTCTGACTTTGAAAATGATGACCAACATTGACTCCACTTTGTATCATAAGCAGAAAGTGTAGCACTGGTGAGAGTGGCTCCCTCCAACCAAAATCAAGTGTTGCCTAAATAGCAAAAAATCAGTACTCCTGGTGGTGTGATGAATCCAGCCGTTGACCTTTTTTCCCTGAAAACCAAGGGGTAGGCAATGTGGATGTCTACAGCATGCTACTGATGCCATTGTAACATCATGTAAAAATTTTAAAAAGTTAAAATGCTGAAAGAAGAATTATGGTTAGATTTAGTACATTTCAGATGTATTCTGATGATATCCGGGGAACACAGCTGAAGTTCTGGCTTCAGATGTCCGCATTTGCCACTTGCAGTTATAGTCAAGGTTGGAGCAAAGAAATGAAAGCCCTTCCGATCCTTACAATATGCACCACTATTAAAATCAATGCTGTTATGAATGTGTAAAATGGCACCTTTGTGATTAAGTATTAACCTGGAACACTAATCGTTACATTTCTAGGGTAAAGTACAATCTCAGGTATAAGTATATTTCTCCTGGATGTGAAATAATACAGAGATAAAGATGTAAGTTATGCTGACAATAACACATACAAAGTCACCTACCCCACTACAGGTCACTTACATGTAGTCATCGGTGAATGCCAAACAATGAATATGAATCTTAATAGTATTAAAATGACGATTGAATGTGTGTGGAAATGTGACACCTTAGCTATAACAGAATGAAATAGAATGAAAGTGCAATGATAGTGCACTGTGCTTCTCACCAGACATCTTCCCTCATCGTCACACTGATCAGAGTGTCCGTGGCAATTACACCTGGGCTGCGGGTCTGAGGCCAGGCATCCAGCCCCGCTGTAGGGGTTACCGCGGAAACCAGGCTGGCACTGTTCACACCGGAAGCCCATAGTGTTGTGCTGGCAGTTCTGGAATAAGTGCATGGTGTTCTGTTGTTCAGCAATCTGGTTCTTGGAGATGGTTACTTATGGCAAGGTAGACCAATGTCTAGAAATTTACTGTCATCTTGTTTTAAAATGGCATACTCTGTTTAAAAAGAAAAGGGCCACACAAAGACAGTTTTTTATTGTCTTTGGACTGTGCATATGACCATCCAAGAATCAGGTTCTTGTTAGCTTGCCGTGAAGAACTCGCAGATCAGATCATGCAGAGTATGTAAGATATGGAGACAGACTCCTCATGCCTACATGTTCCTTTATGCTGAAGTGATATTTTAGGATAGCTCTGGAAATCATGTTATTTTCTTTCAAATTGCATTCTGCCTCCATATTTGAACTTTCAATGTCAGGGCTGATTAGAACAGGGTGTTATATCTTGCCCATGACACTGTTTAGGGTTATTGTTAATGTTTATGCTGACAAGCATATGGTATTGGATGGGGAGGAGGGAAGTCTACAACATCTGCATAATGATTAAATTTTGCCAAATGGACAAAACGTAAGGACAAATGATCAGCAAACGTCTGTGATCTGATTGTAGATACAACTGAGGTTATGGCATTCTCTACTGCTGTCACCATGAAGTAAAATAGCTGTCATTTATTTTGGTTTTACGATATATAGTACTGCTGTGGTGGCCCCACAGGTTCCACCAACAACAGAGTCTAGCAGCATCTAATGAATATTACATTGAGAGTATAGCAGAGTTAGGTCAGATGTTCTTTCTCAAAAATCAGTTACACTGCAGACATACATGTATGTCCAATTAGCTTAAGACAAGCAGCTGTTGACATTATCCAGCACAAAATGTACTTCCACCATGAAATAAACTTGACCAAAGTCTACAGCCTCAGTAGAAAGTAGTCAGTTAAGATCATGAATTGTGAACAAAAGTAAATGATAGAAAGATTGGTTTGTAATGGCATGATTGTGCTTTTTATTAAGCAAAATAACTTCTTAAATTTTGCTGACTCGTTGCTAAGAAAAAATGTATAATAGTCCACAATTAATGATTGATTGCTGAAAAAAGGAAACTTAAACATTCAGTTCTTAGGGTTGCACAGAAACTACAGTACTGGAGATTCTCCATGTGGGCTTTGGTAAGGGCTCTGGTGAGAGGTTATGAGTAAATAAGAGGGAAGAGAGGGTTACAGACATTAGACCTGGGGAGAACATTTGCATGATGAGGGAAGTTTCTATCAATAAGAGGAGGCAAGGTTAGAGATTACATTGAAATCAATAGGAAAAAGTTGGAACTTCTGCCAACTCCCTTCTGAACTACTACCACTATTACTACTACTACTAATGATAATAATACTGTATTTACAGCTTATGTCTTTTAGCATACAGCTACTTTCTGTACTTTTAAGGAATACAGTGGAAGCCGCTTAATTGCACACCCAATTTGCCAGCGAATCCCGTGCAATTATCCGGCGTGTGCGATAATGCGAAGTTACCGCACAGCCACGGGATTTTGGGATCCCGTGCAATTGACCGAAGTGTGCGTTTATCCGACGTGCAATTAACTGGCTTCCACTGTACTATACTGTATGAGTGTCTGTGTTTGCTAGGTTTGCTTTTGCTGTTGTTGTGTTTGTTTCGACCAGCAGTTTCAAAAGTGATTTGAATGAAATCATTACATGACCCATGCATGTGTACTTACGATACATCTCCCAAAAGCATCACACTGTTCTGAATGTCCGTTGCAGTCACATCGAGAGGGTTGAACTTGACGGGGCTGGCAGTCATTGGGTGTGCCCCTCCTGGCATCTCCATAGAAACCAGGGCGGCATTCTTCACACTCAAAACCAATGGTGTTGTGCTGGCAATTCTGAAAATCAAAAGCGCACTCAATTCAAAGCATTACCAGGACACAGACAGTAAAGAAAGCTTATACCCCAGATTTAAGATGACAAGGCTCAAATGCAGCATTGTCCTATGCAGGGACATCCAACGGCGCTAGCAAACCGCCTCTTGTCTGTACTCTGCTATCTCAACCATCATGATCAGTTCCTGACCACCCTGCTTATAAATATTAATGAGTTTACCCGCAGCCTTTGCGAGATCCCTTTTAAAAACTGAAAGGTCTATTCTCTGATTGGCCGACAGCTGGTTTGTGGCAACACCCACAGGAACTGATCGTGATGGTTGAGATAGCAGAGTACAGACAAGAGGCGGTTTTCCTAGTGCTATTCAGGATGTCTCTGCGAAGGAGAATGAAACGTGGATATGGGAATTTTTTTCTGCAAAGGTTGATCCTTACCATGCACCTGCCTAGGTCATCACAGAGGTTGGAGTGTCCATGACAGTTGCAGCGCCGGGTCTGGTCCTGTACGCAGTCGTTAGGCGTGCCACGTCGGGCATCTCCTGAGAAGCCAGGGGCACATAGCTCACACTGGACACCGTATGTGTTGTGTTGGCAGTTCTGGATTGATATAGAAAGAGAGAAATTAACAGTGTATGAAAGAAATGTATCTCTTTGGAAATGTATCACTTCAGAAGAAATTATTGGTATTAAAAAAAATTTATAGCTACAATTATACATAACAAAGCAATATAGACTCTACAGGCTTGAATGCAACCAAGGACGTAAAGGATAAAGCTATACACAGAAAGCTGGTGACTTAAAACTTTTCATATGTCACTTAATCTAAACTGAACATCGATTCTTCAAAACTACATGTAAATCGAAACATGCTATCAATATACAAGGCGTTGGTGTCATTCATGACAGTGAGAGTGATGAAGATCACATAAAAGCATTATAGCATGATGTGAACGAGGTCTAGGTCACTCTACTCTAGAAGTTGATCTGTAGGTGCAAATGCACCAAAAAGGGTAAGTTCTAACATCATGAGATGGGCCTGAAAAAGCTCTAACAAAAGGGAAGTACAAGTTTTTGTAAAATAGGAGTATGGACTCAAGTTGGTATGTAAAAACTGAAGTATTTGCCATCATCTCAGGACAGAGCAACTCCTTCATCAGAAGGGCAGTAATGGTCCTTGCCATGTCCAATCTAACTACAAGTCTTAGGACATTCTTACTATAGCTTTCTTCTACTATGAGTTTCTCATGCAAAAAGCCTGGCCACTGTTCTAGAGACAGACTCAAATCGTGGGACATCAATGGTGATATGTACAGCAATTCAGCAGACAAACTACAGTCACTACTTGAAATGGGACCAGTTGTCATGCAAAGGAAGGACATACAATGCATCTTCCCAGAATGTCACACTCATTAGAATGCCCATGGCAGTTGCACTCTGGTACCACCGTGGGCTGACAATCATAGAAGGTCCCCCTTTTGGCATCCCCTTGGTAACCTGGCAGGCAGAGGTGGCACATGGCGCCCATGGTGTTGTGCTGACAGTTCTGCAGAGGGAGTAACAGCACAGCAGCTGGGACAGCTGTCCTGCTTCAGTAACACTCGGAAATACTACCTACAACCCTTCTATGCATCAATGCCTAAGGGCTACTATTTATTTCTGCACGCACTAGCTGGTAGTACTACTGGCAGTGGTATACCTATGTCTACAAGCTGTCCATTTGTACAGACTACAGTATTTCTAGGAATGGTTTTTCAACTAGCTACAGCAACTACTCATCCTAGAAAAAGACATGTAAAACGATGTTATAAAGGAAATGATGTTATATCTTACCAAACACCTTCCACTGGGATCACACTGGTCAGAGTGGCCATGGCAGTTACATTGTGGCTGTGGCTGTGCCTGCTGACAGTCATTTGGCGTTCCCCTGCGAGCTTCACCAGAGAACCCTGGTAGACACAGCTCACACTCGCGGCCATAGGTGTTGTGCTGGCAGTTCTATGAGCAATATCAATTGTTCAATCATCTTGGTTATATTCAAGTTTATAACCAGGGAGATAGTCT
This sequence comes from Branchiostoma floridae, assembly GCF_000003815.2. Classification (NCBI taxonomy): domain Eukaryota; kingdom Metazoa; phylum Chordata; class Leptocardii; order Amphioxiformes; family Branchiostomatidae; genus Branchiostoma; species Branchiostoma floridae. The sequence continues at coordinate 6,419,859 of NC_049979.1, forward strand.
ACACCGTCTAATGATTAAATATTTCAAATTCTTATTTTATGCTTTTGGTTTAATACTTGCTCATTCAACTTTATATCGGATTCAAAGTTTGCAAATCATGGATAAATGTGTTGTTCTCCAAGGGGAGGCTTATGTCAAAGGTAATGAATTAAAGTCTGAAAATCAAGAAAAACTGCCCACATTAAAAAAAAAGAGTAGAATGGTAGAAGAAAATGAACTTTCAGTGCAATTAATACATCGTTTGTCCAGAGGCTGACAACTCACAGGCCCTTAGACATAGAGGCGTCAGGGTGAGAAGTGAGAAGGTGAGAAGGCACAATTAACTTACCACACAGTTGCCATTAGCATCACACTCCGTAGAGTGGCCATGGCAGTTACAGGCTGGCTGTTCAGGCACGCAGTCATTAGCAGTTCCCCTCCGCGCATCACCAGCAAAGCCAGGCAAGCAGAACTCACAGTTGGCACCATATGTATTGTGCTGGCAGTCCTGTTGAAGCAGTGCATTGATAGGGAAGGAAGCTAATAGCATTGTTTTGAGCAGCATTTGTACCTTGTAGGTTGAAGTCACTTGATGTCAAGAGGAGCAAACGTCCAAGCAAAGCCTGGTCTGTGCTTGTTGCTTCAGAGATATCTATGATAGTATGATCACAGGTAAAAAGGACCCCTTGAACCTGATTTCTTGATATGATATAATGATTTTACTGAATATCTAAAACAGGTTTCCCCTAAAAATGATACCTTCTTAAATGCCATGAAAATATAATTGTTCCCTCCCTCTCCTACGTTGATCAGAATAGTGCATTATCATACTCTACTCTGCTCATAAGCTTGCGCACATGAACTTTTACCCTGCAATCTGCTTTCACAATGCCTAGTCCTACATTTGAAAGACATGTGGATACTTAGCAGAGTGACCCCAAGAGTAGCAAAAGTAGAAAATTTCAGGCCTACCTGGCAAACACCCAGTTCATTGCAGGTAGAAGAGTGTCCATTACAGTTACAGGCTTGTGGCTGCGTCTGCTGTTTCTGGCAGTCCTGTGGAGTTCCCCTGCGAGCATCTCCTGTAAATCCTGGCATGCAGTACTCACACTGGTTTCCATAGGTGTTGTGTTGGCAGCTCTACAGAAACAGGAAAACGGAACCATTATCTCTTGAACCTGCATATGACCAGACCAATGTCCGTCATACAAGCAGCAATGATCCCTGCCTGTTGCAGTTACATGACTTGTTTGTATTGTAAGGTTAGTGTTAGCACTTCACTATGCCTGTACCTTGCACTTTGGGTGGCTGAAAGTATCAAAGAGATTTTTACTGCAGTTTGATCCATACCAGCCACTCAAGCACGGACAGGACATAATTCTGAAGCTGTCATTGCAGTCTGCAATAATCTTTTTGATGTTATTTGTTATCACTTTTTTCACTTTATTTTGGTGAGGTCAGGACTAAATCCCTGAATTTTTGCTCCTACCACACAAGCACCGTCAGAACTGCATTGGTCTGAGTGGCTGTGACAGTTGCATGAAGGAGCTGAAGCTTGGCAGTCATTGGGTGTTCCCTGTGTTGCATCTCCTGTGTAGCCAGACTGACATCTTTCACAGTTTTCCCCCTCCGTGTTGTGCTGGCAGTTCTGCAAGGCCAGTCATGTTTGGTTTGTAACATTCCACATGGGTTGGACTAGCGACCTTACCAAAGGTGGCGGGGTTCATGCCATGACGTTGAGTTGCTTTTACAGCAATCGTTAAGGGTAGCTTGGGGAGTTATCTTGTCGCAGATACAAGATGTCATTAATCGGAAATAGGGGAGAAAAGATAGACTCTCGGGCAATTAACAGTGTTCTTGCTACAGCAGTGGCTAGAAAGATTAGCACAATATATTGCACAGGACAGAGCAATTTTTTTTTCACTAGGACTAAGCTGCAGTAAAGAAATATCAGCTGCATTTATCATTAGTACAGCGAAGAGGTTACCAGCTGAGGGGCAAAGCAGTGCCAGCTACAGGTGCTGTGAAGACAAGCATATCATATTAGCTGCAGGAGCTGACGATGCTGGTAAACAGGAATTAAGAATTAAAAGGAGGTGGTTTAGCTGCAATGAGAGGAAGGCATTTCGTATGAAAATACAGCATTGCAATGAGAGGAAGGCATTTTAAATAAAAATAAAGCATTTCGTACAAAAACAAAGCACAATGTATAACCAGTAAACATTATCAAGATCTTGGTACTCAATCTGCAACACACCATCTTTACTTACTGTGTTCAGATTTTGGCAATAATGCTTTGGTACTAGACAAAGAACACATTTGGTACTTCAGTTCAGAAATGACTACCTTGTCCGTGGTGCTGAAATCACCGTGGTTCTTTACTCCATTAAGTCCCATGCAGCTGAGATTGAAATCTATGCCTTTAAAGGTGCACTTGGTTATATTCATTCTCTATAAGATTTGATTTCTAAGGATGCAGTATGAGTTAACATTGTTTGGGCTGAGAAGAGCTCTGGTATATGGCCAGCCAGCCAAGAATCCACATGATCATGTGAGTGGTAGTGTATTTTCTTCTTGGTTTGACAGAAAATCTTACCTGACACCTTCCATACTCATCGCAGCTACTGGAGTGGCCATAGCAGTTGCAGGTAGGCTGGGCAGCACGACAGTCATCAGGTGTCCCTTGTCGTGCGTCGCCAGAGAACCCTGGCATGCAGAACTCACACTGGGATCCGTATGTGTTGTGCTGACAGTCCTGTCATTTGAGGGCACAAAATATGACAGTGAAAAGGAAGCTTAATGAAAGAAAGTCCTTATTATGGCTCATCAGCTATCGTTACTTTGAGGTTTGCAAATATATGAGACTTCTAGTTTATCTGATCTCTGGAAGTAAAAACAGAACATCTATTATTTAATGTCAGACATGTACAAGTAATCAAACCTTGTAGTGTTTGAAGGAACAGCAAATATCCAATTAGACCTGTCTGACAAGGCTTTAAATCATTCATTTTCCCAATCATTTGTATAATCCATCCACTATATACGACCACACCGGCCACACAAACACTCATCCATACACTTCGGACACACTCTGAAACGCAAGTCATTCATTCAGTAGTCATCTGGTCTCTGTTGTAATTGCGCTGTTGTTAGCAATGGGCAGATTTGCTATTGAGTGAGCTCAGTCATTACAGGCCCTAAAGGATATCTCATTAGCCATGTAAAAAGTTGTTACTCTGCAGCTTTCAGCACTTGGGGACATGCTGAAAAGGGGAAGGTTCTTAGTAGTTAATGTGTCAGAGGGTACATTCTGTAAAAGGGGGCAAGAGCAAAGTCGCAGTTGATGCAAATTAAAGATAGGGGAAGGTTGAGAGAGAAACGAAAAAAGATCAGAGCAAATCATACAGTTAAAGCAATAGGAGCAAGAAATATCCAAGACAAAAATAAAATAAACATAAAAACATACAATAATATAAAACAAAACAAAACAAAAACTTACTGTGGATGACAGTGAAAAGAAGTGCCATTCTCATTTTTCTCATGACTACAATATGTTCTCTGAATTAGTAGTAAACAAACTGAAAACGTGCTGCTGGTCACCCTGATCATGCCGTCAACTAATGGTGCATTTATTACACATTGTGGTGCAACTAAGTACAAGTATACAGACATCATTGTGAAAAGTACAGATATCTAAATGTGCTAAGACAGTCACAAAATGTGCCAGCTACATGTACATCAACATATAGCAAAGAGGCCAACACTTTCCAAACAGCTGTGTTATAAGTTTTGATATGCAATCATCATGACCGAAAGGGTGGTAACATTACATCACTACTACCATTTCCATGATGCTGTTTACAAAATGCCTTTGAAAACTAATTGTATTGAAAATATTTTTCTTAATAGCAATCTGAAGAGTATAGCCACTTTGTAGGTTGGTGCTTTAACAGACATATTTTACCAATACATGTATATTATTACATCCATTAACATTCATCCACCGGGTTCCATATATCCACCACTTTAAAAAACAGTAGGTTTGAGAGCCGAGGTCTCTAGTGCTGCATCCCCAGGTACATGTATGCTCAGTTAAGTCTTAAGATATACTGGGGTGCATTATACAGTGGAACGTCAGGTTGGAGATCTGTTTGGACGAATCTTTTCAGGGTGGCAGAATTAGGCCACACCAATTTAATTTCTTGGTTCACGAATTTGCTCGCTCCTATTTTTTGCCAAAAGAAATAAAAATAAAAATTACCACTCAGCAAATTTTCACCATTAATGAAACCATTTACCAATTTTCTGGTGTAGCAAATTGGCCTTTACATTATAAGCTTCTTAAAATGTGGGTATTATCATTGCAGTTATATTTTTCATTCATGAAGAATGGGACAAACATAAAAACTGACACTACTTTTGTAATTTTCAACGAACAGGTGCTGTTACTGTACAGTAATAGTGTTTTTGTACTTTTTTCAAGCTGAAAACTTTTTAGTCTTTATGTTTTGGATTAGCCTTTACCTTTACCCCAACCATTTTACAATTTTTATTTTTATTTCGCCCTCTCGCTCCATATTTTTTATGAAAAAATCTGTGAACCAAGAAATTAAATTGGTGTGGCCTTATGTAACCTGGTGTAATTTACGTTAGCAGATGTTACTGCCTAAATAGACTTTGAGTTCAGAGCATCGTGATGCAGTACTTTTTGCCATCTCCTACAGCCACAATTGGCTCTCACCACAAGGAACATAAAGTATGACTATGACATGAAAAAATCAAATCCCCACTTTTATCACATTATGTAATATGTAACCTCAATTTGATTTGTGGCTTGATGACAAAATTAGACCTGAAATGGTGATGTGAAACCAAAGCAAGGGTGTATATCATTATGGAGCAGATTTGCCAGCAAAGTAAACAAAAATTTCAACAAGGTAATAAATGGGACTGCTAAGGATTTCCATATCAATTATCAAGACCATGTTTTTTCATGCTAGCTACCTACCCCCGAATAGACCTTTGGACTTAACGCCTCTCTGAGTCTGACAATAGCCATGGGAGAGATGGTAAAAAGGTCTGTATCAGGCGTTCCTAATGATTTGTCTTGACAGACATAACTTTGGTTTTCCAACCATGGATAACTTACGGCTAACATTCAGACTTGTTAGATACAAAGTGAGGTATTTTGACAATAATATAGCTGCACCTGAGTTGAGTGAAGATCAAATAAAAAACAGAACACCACTACTACGGAACATAATACAGTAACTGTTGATGTTACATCTACATGTATATGCATCTATTTGCAGTTCAACAAAACATGGATTTGATAATTACGTGACTATACATGACCTACAACAGTAAGACACATGGAACAAAGTACCATACTACAGTAAAAGCAAACAGAGAAAACATAGATGTTTTGCATTAATCTTTTCCATTCAAACAGATAATACACATGTACAATAGAACATTTATAAAGCACAACATCTCTACAGTTGAACTCTTAATGCTGTTGAGAAAAGAAGAAGACAATGATTAGTGATAGATGCGGTGTAGAAACACACAGTTTAAACCATTAGAATAGTCGTATAAAAAACAAGGTGCCTTTCTAGCAACATACTAAGGAATAAAAAAAGCTTCAACCTTAATAAAGCAATGATTACAATTTCTCCAACAGTGCCACAGAAAACAAGTGCATTATTATCAATTATATTACACTGAAAAGACAACAACAACAACAGTGCTGCTGGAAGGGATAGAACATATATAGCATTAACACATATAGGATTGCACATTTTACAGACAATCCGTTGAGATTTGAATATTACCTCCATTGTTCAAAGCATTGGATGACTTACCAAACATCGTCCCATCTCATCACAATTGTCTGAGTGGCCGTAGCAGTTACATGTAGGCTGCGTTGCCTGACAGTCAGTGGGTGTTCCCACGCGAGCGTCTCCTGAGAAGCCTGGCATACAGTACTCACACCGAGAGCCATACGTGTTGTGCTGGCAGTTCTGTAGTATAGACCAGAATAATATCAATAAAAATGAGACCCCCATAATACCAAATCATTACCGTACTTTCTCGAATAAAGTACACACTTTTTAAACTTTTCAAAATTCGATCGGTGCTACAAAATGTTAGGGTTCGTATTTTGTTTGAGGTTATTACATGGACAAATGGTCAAAGAGACTAAGGTAAAGCAAAATGTACATGCAAACAAAGTATGAATGCTCACCACACAGTTGCCACTGGCGTCACACTGGTCAGAGTGGCCATGACAGTTGCAGGCTGGCTGTGCCTGCTGACAGTCGTTTGGTGTTCCTCGTCGAGCATCACCAGAGAACCCTGGCATACAGTACTCACACTGGGAGCCGTAGGTGTTGTGTTGACAGTTCTGAAATAGCAAAGAAATATTATGTATATAGTAGAGTGGACTTATTCTTTATCTAACCGACATTGATTGCAACACAGCAGAGCTGTCTCCAGCTTAAAATTTCTTTCCGTCCCACTCATTGTTTGATAGCCCATGTTGCTAATTGTCCTGGTGAAATATGTCATTTTAATCTTATAAAAGTACATTTTTAATAGTTTCATATCATTTTTGGGATGGATGGTTTGAAATAATTTTCTGTCCCAACAAGCAAATTTCCATCTCAGGGCTGGTTCTTGAGATGTCCCTGCACCACAGTCATCCCTAAGTAAGACATCTTGAGCCAATAGTTCCATTTTAAGAACTTTTATTCAGCATGCCAGCAAAGAAATTAGATATTAATGCAGATGTACATGTGCAACCACCTCAAACTTGTCATTAAGGTATTTCATAAATAGAAATTGACCAGATAATCTGATGCCCCAAAGAGTATTTGATCTTTCCTTAGTGAAGGCCAATCATTTTGAAGAATCTCTTAACTATTCTTCTAATGAATTATGTCCCAAACACAGCTGAGGCAGCAATCTGTTACTACTATAGCAACAGCCCTAAAGTCATGACATACTGACCTGGCAATTCCCACTTTCATCGCATTGGTCCGAATGCCCATGGCAGCTGCATGTTGGTTGTGTCCTCTGGCAGTCCTGAGGGGTACTCCCTCGCCCATCTCCAGTGAAGCCAGGCAGACAATACTCACACTGAGGCCCGTAGGTGTTGTGTTGGCAGTCCTAGGGAAGGAAACATGATGAAGTCAATAATTGTGTATGTGAAACGCAAGAGGGGCGAGTAGAACAGAAAGAAACAACATGCCGACACCCGGGATCGAACCTGGGGTGACAGATTACAAATCCAACATGCAAACCACAACAACAAAAGCTCAGAGCTGTTGGCATGGTCAGTTTGGCAGCACTTGAACCCTACTGTTATACATTTGTGATATTTTGTTTCAGTTGCAGCAAAAATTGATTGACAGGTTTCTCTGCAGGGAACTTTGGTGGCAGCTGTTTAAAATGGTGCTTAAATCTGTGATATTCTTGTTTATTACAGAATTACAGAAATGTCTTAATGGCCAATCCCTTACCACACAGTTTCCATCACTGTCACAACGGTCTGAATGACTGTGACAGTTGCACACAGGAGTGGTCTGTTCAGGTACACAGTCACTGGGCGTCCCAGCACGGGCATCACCAGTGTATCCAGACAAACAGGATTCACACTGAGGTCCATAAGTGTTGTGTTGGCAATTCTGTAGGGATCAGAAGTGTTAGTAAGGTTACACATCACTGGCTCCTAGGTTATTTGACATGAACATTTTCTAATGTTGAATAATATGAGACTTATGCTAGCGGGTCGGATCGCCCTCCGGCCTTCGGGCGATCCGACCCGCGGTCGGCCTGGTACCTCGGGTGATACGGAATATACCGTGTTGTACTAGTATTCTATATATACATGACACTAGAAGAAAAGGGACATAACCATCACAAAACAGGTTATGTGCATGTTTTTTTTAAAAGAACATCATTAACTTTATCTTACCATACAGTTGCCATCATCATCACACTGGTTGGAGTGGCCATTGCAGTTACAGATGGGTTCGGGAACATTGCGTACACAGTCTGAGGCAGTTCCAGTTTTGGCATCACCCGAATATCCAGGCAAACAGTACTCACACTGACGGCCATATGTGTTGTGTTGGCAGTTCTGTGGGAAGAGAAGATGCCATGACAATCTTCAATGTGTTACATCCTATCATCCTATCATCAAGTGTCATATAATGCTTTCTTGGCACTTCTAGGGCCCCTTGAAACAGACAGCTCCACTCACTTTGCATCTAAATATTATAAATGCAGTTGCTACATCCCAAAGGTATGTCAAGTACTAGTAAATCTGATTACCCAAAAAATTCAAAATACCTTACACTTTCTCTCCCCACAATATTCCCTAACTTGTTCTAGCGATGGTAGATGTTTTATGGACGTGGTGACTGTTAATCCAACTGGATTTGGCAGCTGCTTAACTGGTCTTGACAGGGTGGGATGAAGTGGGAGGAGTCATAATGACTGGAGACAAACATGATGAAGTCTTTGGTCTCACCAAGCAGTTTCCACTGCTGTCACACTCATCAGCATGTCCATGGCACTCGCAGGCCGGCTGCGTCTGCTGCTGATAACAGTCACTAGATGTTCCTCGTCGGGCGTCACCGGAGAACCCAGGCAGGCAGTACTCACACTGAGGACCGTATGTGTTGTGCTGGCAGTTCTGTAGAGGTCATTTTCATCAGCAGTTTGTACAAAATAGCCCTTTTTGTTATCAATAATTTTTCTTTATCATCACCTTACTTATATATATCCTTTTATCAAGATTTCCATGCAACAGTTCTTGTAACCTTTATGAGGCCATTCTTCAGACTTGTGCTTGTAATATTAATGTAAGCAAGCACCTTTTTATATTGATTAATCAGTTAGAAACAGCATATAGCAATAAAACTTCATGACCATTCCACTGGTCTTTAGGAAGATATGGAACTTGCAGGAACACCAGGACATCACGGAGGTAAGGAATTCAATGCAGGGGAACTGGGTCTGAGTGTAGGGAAAATATATCACCATGGACAAGGAATAGGGGATTACACTTCAGCCATGGGAATGGAAGGGATCCATTTATGGAAACAAGAAACATAACCTGGGGATAGGCTAGGGAATGTTTCTGGCCAGAGGAAGAAGAAGAAGAATGTAGAAATGAAACAAAACACGAAGAAGGTAAAGGGATGTACATGTAGGTACATTTGTAAGCAATCCAGAAGGGGGGGGGGGGGGGTAGGCTGGACATGGAATTGATACTGAGATCTGGGGGTATGGGAAAGGGGTTCAGCAAAAGCAGACTTTTGTTGACAAATGATGACATTGGGAAGGGTGAGGTGTCTGTCTCACCGAACATCTTCCTACACTATCACATTGATTGGAATGTCATGGGGATGGAATCTGGTTATGAGAGGACAGGGAAACAAGTTATGGAAACAAGATCTGGGGATAGGCTAGGGAATGTTTCTGGCCATGGGAAGGAGAAGAAGAAACTAGAAATGAAACAAAACATGAAGAAGGGAAAGGGATATAGGTAAGCAATCCAGAGGGGAGGAGGGGGAGCTAGATATGAGTGTAGGGAAAATATGTCACCATGGACAAGGGATTACACTTCGGCCATGGGGATTGAAGGGATCTAGTTATGGAAACAAGACCTGGGGATAGGCTAGGGAATGTTTCTGGGCATGAGGAGGAGAAGAAGAATCTAGAAATGAAACAAAACACAAAGAAGGTAAGGGGATATAGGTAAGCAATACAGAAGGCGGGGGGGGGGGGGGCTGGACATGGAATTGATCTGAGATCAGGGTGTTTGGAAATAGGTCAACAAAAGCAAATTTTCTTTGACGAATGATGACATTGGGAAGGGTGAGGTGTCTGTCTCACCGAACATCTCCCTGCACTATCACATTGATTGGAGTGTCCATAGCAGTTGCATCTAGGCTGGGGCAGCTGACAGTCATTAGTTGTGCCTCCCCGAGCATCCCCAACATAGCCAGCCTGGCAGTACTCACAGCGTGCCCCATATGTGTTGTGTTGGCAATTCTGCAAAATTAAAGCACTTCTGAACCAACCACTTCATTCCAGTTCCAACCTATTTCCTTTTTTTCTAGTTGATGTTCTGTACAAACACTACTTCTGCCAGGTCATCAAACAATTGAACATCATGCTGGTGGAATCAGTCTAGGCCTGTACCATTGCCACATGATGATACAATGTACATGTATGTAAGTGGTCATCGCAAAATAGCAAAACTCGGGGGATGGGAAGACTTGCTGTGGCATTAACACATGATGAACGCAATTTCAATGGGTCTGATTTGCTTCAGATCCAGGAAGTTAGCAGTGCTCACCAGACAGTTGCCTGCACTGTCGCACTGGCTGGCATGGTTGTGGCAGTTGCAGACAGGTTCTGGTGTGTTCTGAACACAGTCGTTAGCCGTTCCCCTGCGAGCATCACCAGCAAAGCCTGGCAAGCAGTACTCGCACTGGGGGCCATATGTGTTGTGTTGGCAGTCCTGGTAAAACATAGACTACATGATTAAACTACATGATAAAGTTGGTTACAACTGGGGAAGGGGGTGTAAGAAAAGGTGGGGATATTGCTCTGGGAAAGGGAAGATTTGATGACCTTGATAATCCAAAAGAACTGATAGCAGCTGATTTGCTGATCTAGGTAAATTTTCATCAAATGTCACTCCTGGACAAAAACTGGTCGAAACATTTTCTTCAGAGATTGCTTACTTCCAAGACACATATCCAAAGATTGCTGTCAGACATAGAAGATGTTTCCAGCAAATGTGATAGAGCTCTCAATATACAAAGGAAGGAACAAATTTTGAGCTGTAATATTGAGCGAGCTGTGAATCAAGAAAGATCTATTTCTACCTACTGACATATATGTAAATATGACAGCTGATGTCACATTCAACCTCCTAACTAGATGACATGGTACACTCTCCTTTGTAGGAGAACAGAGAACATGATGACAGAGTGGCAAAGCTCACTCGACAAGCAACAAGGGATCTTAGAAAGCCAGGATTGCAACAAAAATATTTGCAAAGAGCACGCATTACAGGGTGCAGGTTTCTTACAGGCAGGCTGGGTTTCCAATCCCAAAACCTGGTGGTCTAAAAGAAGAATCACTAGCCACTAGACTAAAAGTGCACAGGAATCCATTCCAATAGACTCAAAGCTGAGACGGCTGGGCAAGACTTGGCTAAAGACAGAAGAAACACGCAGAATCCTTGACAAAATACAAGGACAACAAATCGAGGTGTACAGCACACTGGGGTTTGCAGGGGAGGGGATTGCTTTCCGTAACCGGTGATGGCTCACCAAGCAGGTCCCATCCAGCTCACATTGGATGGAGTGTCCATGGCATTCACAAGCTGGCTGTTCTAACTGACAGTCATACTGAGTTCCAATGGTGGCGTCACCAACATAGCCAGCCATACAGTATTCACACCCTGCACCGTATGTGTGGTGTTGGCATCCCTGCAGGAAGTATCAACTTTACTGCATTATTAGAATTACTGTTCATGCAGTGCCTCGCAAGAAAGAGATAACCTGCTAACAGCAATGTCAATGGTGAAATATCATGCATTGGCAAATATGCAATTGAGGGCTTACCACACAGTTGCCTGCACTGTCACACTGGCTGGCATGGTTGTGGCAGTTGCAGACAGGTTCGGGTGTGTTCTGAACACAGTCGTTAGCCGTTCCCCTGCGAGCATCACCAGCAAAGCCTGGCAAGCAGTACTCGCACTGGGGGCCATATGTGTTGTGCTGGCAGTCCTAAAGAAAGATATGAAGTAAACAATGACTTAGCTAAAAAGTGTCAGACGGAACTTTAAAAGCACCATGTTAGCAGATGGAATCAGCAATCAATTTACTGGAGTTTACCACTGGTAAAGGATCACTGAATTATGTTATATACTGTACAATGTAACCATCAGGTGGCTAGGGCCAAAGTGCCATACATCTGCTCTCACTCACTTAAGTCGTTTTGTTATGAAACAACAGGTTGAAAAAAATTGATGTTCTACCAAAGACCTTGGTTCTACCAACTCATGCTTAAGTAATCATTGGGCCAATCTGAGTCTGAATTCTGCCAATCTGTGCATCAAAATGTTTCTGAAAAAAGTTCTTCTCACCTCACAGTTGCCGTTGGCATCACACTGATTGGAGTGGCCATTGCAGCTGCAGGCTGGCTGATCCCGCCGACAGTCATTTGCAGTCCCTCCGCGACCATCACCAGAGAACCCAGGTAGGCACAGCTCACACTGACGACCATAGGTGTTGTGTTGACAGTTCTAAGTTCAATCATTTCAAAGCAGGAATTAATGCGTGCCTTTGTTGTGCAGTACACTAAATCTTGCCGGAAGTTATCATATATAGACTGTGCTGTTTTTTAAAGTTCTGAATCAGTGATGTAAGCTGATTGGCCATTGAACTCTATACTCTGATTGGCCAATATAGTCAGTGCAATATGATATCCTGTAATCTGATTGGCTATCTCCTGCCCGATTCTCAGAGCGCCCTGCCCTAACTAGAGTAAAGGCTATAAAAGCCAGTGCGGTACCACTCTCTTGTCATTCTGATGAAGACTTTTGAATAAAAGGTCGAAACCGGTAAATCGTTGTGTTTCAGCCATCATCTTCTGACACCTAATCGACCAAGTGATGAGAGGACTATAAGAGTTTTCATGGAGTTGATGACTGGAGTATATTCCACTCACCACACAGTTGCCACTGGCATCGCACTGGTCAGAGTGACTATTACAGTTGCAGGTCGGCTGTGCCTGCTGACAGTCATTGGGGGTGCCTCCACGAGCGTCACCAGAGAACCCTGGCAAGCAGTACTCACACTGGGAGCCGTATGTGTTGTGCTGGCAATCCTGTGATTGAAAATGTATACCTTAAGTTTGTGTTTTGCCAATCAATTAAGTCTAATCAGAGATTTGACAATTTTGGCATCGTGAAAATTTCACTGTAAAATTTTCATGAAAGAGCATGAGCCTACAGCTTATGAAAATAGAGTTATAAGGAAAATTCAGGCCTTACCACACAGTTACCACTTGAATCACATTGGTTGGAGTGGCCGTAACAGTTACAGGTGGGCTGGGCCCGTTGGCAGTCATTGGCAGTACCTCTACGTGCATCTCCTTCAAACCCTGGCATACAGTACTCACACTGAGGACCATATGTGTTGTGCTGGCAGTCCTGTTTTAGAAAACACATTGTCTTTATATTTGCAAGGCAACAAATTTCCTTTTGATTAAAACTTAACTACATGTAACGCACCAACATTAACCAACAAGCCTACAGCTACAATGCTAAGGACTCACCACACAGTTGCCACTGGAGTCACATTGCTCTGAGTGTCCATAGCAGTTGCATGTGGACTGGGTCTGTCGGCAGTCATCAGCAGTGCCTCTACGGGCATCACCATCAAATCCTGGTAGGCAGTACTCACACTGACGGCCATACGTGTTGTGTTGACAGTCCTGCAATCAATAACATAGCACAAACTCCATTATCTTTACCAGATTGTCTCGTCATTGGTGACTCAGTTGAAGTATCTGTGTCTGCATCTGAGAATGGAGAGATGGTTTGTGGAGGTTAGTATGGCTTTGCTGCAATGATTTCCACTGTCCACACCACAGGTGGGATTAAGAAATGATTGATAATATGATTATGTCTCCAGCAGGTTGTATCCTGCTGAAAATGGATGATTCCTGAGCAGTCGTTCAAATGGATGGTGATATGGACACTTGCTCCATAAGTAGTGAGATGTGGAAGGGGCTGAGGATGAGATTCACATTGGCTTTCATCTTATGATGTCCTGATGGCATCCATTCCTTACAAATCTTCATGTAGCCATGTTTTACATGGAAGGAATGTTTAGTGGTGTTCTCCAATGTGGTTAAATCCAGGATGGTGATGACTTTATGGCATAAATGTTTCACAGGCAGAATCTGTGTTTGCCTCACCACACAGGTCCCATCACTGCCGCACTGACTGGAGTGTCCGTGGCATTCACAAGATGGCTGCTCTTGCTGGCAGTCTTCAGCGGTTCCTCTACGGGCCTCCCCAGTAAAGCCAGGCAGGCAATATTCACATTGAGCCCCATAGGTGTTGTGCTGACAGTCCTGGAGACAAAGCCTGGGTTTTATTTCATGGTTTTTCTACATTGGAGGGTTGAGTGCTGTCTTTGACAGTCACCAGGAGAGTATTTCTTAATATTCAGGCTAGTTTTTCACATATTCATTTGTGCATTTGTGACTTTGCAATATAATATCTATTGTCTCAAGTTGTTTTGTTGATTCCAAATATATGTAGAAGAAAAAACATCCACATCAATCTGTCTTGAACAGCAACATGAATTACTTCTATGGATGCTTTCATTTTGGTGTGAGTTAGTGGCAACGTAGCATTAAGCACTGATGTTCAGTAGCAAATTTCAGATGAAGCTGGTAAAAGGGCACCAGCGGTGCTTAGGACTTCAGCAATTATTTACCTTTTCTCTCACCTGAAGATGACTAGCTGAAGGGAACATGTCAGCTCTGTTGGTTAGGACCAACGCTAAGTGAAATGCTTTCCAGCAGGGGATAAACCAGAGTAAAGATAGGAAACTCAGCCCCAAAGAGAAGCCATCGCTCCATCACCCAAGGCTGGGCAGGGCAGGCAGAGCAGGAAAGCAATATACAGCAATTGCATTGGATGCTGGTACTTGAATTAGTGATGGAAAAGCGATGATCTATCTACAAGAGCAGCAGTCACAGGATGAGCATTGCAGAGGCTTTGCTGGTTCAAAGCAATGTACAACACCTTCAGGTACCAGCCAAATCTCCATTTATGCACAGGGAATAGCAGGTTGGAGTTAAGGCCACAGTCACTGTGATACAATGCTAGCAAGCAGCAGCTGGATGATGCATGGGGAAAAGTAAATCTTCTCCTCCTTAAGCATTCAGGACAGTGTGCTTTAATGTTGGAGTCATTAACATGCTCACCACACAGTTGCCACTGCTGTCACATTCGCTGGAGTGACCATGGCATTCACAAGATGGTGTGGCAGCTTGGCAGTCAGTGGATGTGCCCCCACGGGCATCACCTTCAAACCCTGGCATACAGTACTCACACTGGGAGCCATAAGTGTTGTGTTGGCAATCCTGTGGTTGAAAGGATGTGCCTTTACACATTGCCAGTAACAATTACTAACAGTGACATGAGATTAGCGTAGCCAGCATTCAAAGTTCAATTTTTCATACTTTTTCACCTAGCACAAGATCAGTCATGATTCCTGACATTGACGTTGACTTCATGTAAACATCTAAATGCTGAACTCATATTCATTTATACCAGTAACAGTACTTTTCAAATTTGCCATGGTCTATTTGATGATGACAATAATGTGGATAGCTTGCAACTGCAACAGCTTTGTAGATGTGGCAACCATTTATCGTAGCTACATGTACTCATGGAATGTCCTTGTCGGGGAGGGTTGATGACTTGGGGATGGTCAAGATGACATGAACCATGATACGTAAGTCTCACCACGCAGTTTCCACTGCTGTCACACTCATCAGCATGTCCATGGCACTCGCAGGCCGGCTGTGTCTGCTGCTGAACACAGTCACTGGATGTTCCTCGTCGGGCGTCACCGGAGAACCCAGGCAGGCAGTACTCACACTGAGGACCGTATGTGTTGTGCTGGCAATCCTGTAGAGGTCATTCAAGCCGTGAGTTGTTGGGGTTTTTTTAAAATAATTTTTTCCTTTTGTCTGTTTGGTCTGTGTAAGCAGCCACACTTCTCAGTGATGAAAGGTCATCACTGGGTAATGACCAGGACCTTGGGACAATGAATGAAGGTTTGTTTGTGTCGGGAGAAGCAATGTAGGCACGGGGAGGGGAGGGGATGCTGTGGGGACGATGCCTTGGTGTAAAGGAGAGATACAGCCATGGGAAAAGGGTTTCAGCATGAAGACACTCCGTGGGAAAAGGCTCTTGATTCAGGCATGATTCCTGGACAAGGCAAGCATATGATTGGGATCTGGATGTTGAGACAAGGTTGGCCACTGACAAAGGAATCTGGACGAAATTGAAGGATCTTGGAGCTTGGTCATGGGACACAATTTTAGCATATAAGCACTGTATAAAGTTTAGACCATCAGCAACATAACATTTTGCATCTGCCGTCCATGAACTATTTTCACACCAAACTCAGGAAAAATAGGAATCTGCTAGATTTTGTGTGAAAAACTTGCCACTAGTTAGCAAAATGAAGGTCTCACCACACAGTTGCCACTGGCATCACACTGGTCAGAGTGGCTATGACAGCTACAGGCTGGCTGAGCTTGTTGACAATCAGTTGGTGTGCCGATGCGGGCATCACCTTCAAACCCTGGCATACAGTACTCACACTGGGAGCCATATGTGTTGTGCTGGCAATTCTGTGTTTGAAAGGGCATGCCTTTTTGTAACGCCAGTAAACTAAACCATGATTGAAAGTGAGCAAAAGACAAATGTTTGCTTGTGGAAGAACATTGATACCAACAAAATAGGACACAACAAAGCAACCAAACATTTAAAGCAACCAGACATTTACAACAAATAATGGTTCAAAAACATTGTAAGCAAGTGCTCACCACACAGTTACCACTTGAGTCACACTCGTTGGAGTGCCCATGGCACTCACAAGCGGGTGCCGCCTGCTGGCAGTCACTAGCAGTGCCTCTGCGCGCATCGCCTTCAAAGCCTGCCATACAGTACTCACACTGAGGACCATATGTGTTGTGCTGACAGTCCTACAATTTTAAGAATGTGCTTGTCAACAATACGATACACATGGACAAAGCTTGAGTATTACACAAGACAAGATTTTGATACAATGTACTAACGTAGCAATGCAACAGACAAGAAAACAGTAAGGTGCCAAAACACAAGTTACGGTGCTGCAATATGAGTCCACAATAGAGCTCACCATACAGTTGCCACGAGAGTTGCACTGACTTGAGTGCCCATGGCACTCACAAGCAGGTGCTGCTTGTTGGCAATCATCAGCGGTACCTCTGCGCGCATCGCCTTCAAAGCCAGGCATACAGTACTCACACTGAGGACCATATGTGTTGTGCTGGCAGTCCTGTATTGGAAAGCTTGTATCTCAACAAACAGTACACGGTGGACATAGACAAATTCAAGCTTTTAACATATAACGGCACTGAACAAAACATACAGGTAACAATACACTTACATGTGCAGCAATGGCAACACAACAATATTACAGACAACAAACATGACAAAATTGCATGAAAAGCCTAATTGCACTGAATGAGTGCTCACCACACAGTTGCCACTGGAGTCACACTGACTTGAGTGCCCATGGCACTCACAAGCGGGAGCTGCCTGCTGACAGTCATTAGATGTTCCTCTACGCGCATCGCCTTCAAAGCCCGGCATACAGTACTCACACTGAGGACCATATGTGTTGTGCTGACAGTCCTGTGTGTCAAAGAATGCACCTTGTAATTTTTTGCCAGTGAATAGACCCAAAGTTTCAAGGAACTGACTATAGACTTCACATGATGAACAGAAAATTAAACTGAACATGTACATGTATGTTAGAGTTATTACAATAAAGCACAACAAAAAGCTTTAACACAGATAGTGCATGCAATTATTAGACAAGAATTTTACAGTGCTCACCGCACAATTTCCATCTGAGTCACACTCGTTGGAGTGCCCATAGCACTCGCAAGCAGGCGCTGCTTGCTGGCAGTCATTAGCTGTTCCTCTACGTGCATCGCCATCAAAGCCGGGCATACAGTATTCACACTGAGGACCATACGTGTTGTGCTGACAATCCTGTGGTTAAAAACGTTTGTGAGTGTCAAACTACTGTTATAACTCTGCCTGCTACTACAGGTGCATTAGTATTCATTAATTATGCTAATACAGCAGTGCAATAGAAAGCAAAACGGTTAGGTGTCTAAAAGCAAAACACAGAGCAGAGACAAATTCACAGTAACATCATGAATCCTCACCACACAGTTGCCACTGGAGTCACACTGACTTGAGTGCCCATAGCACTCACAAGCGGGCGCTGCTTGCTGACAGTCATCAGCAGTTCCTCTACGCGCATCACCGTCAAAGCCAGGCATACAGTACTCACACTGAGGGCCATATGTGTTGTGCTGACAGTCCTGTGTTCCAAAGGATGCACCTTGTAATTTTGTTGCCAGTGAATTGAACCAATGTTTACAGGAACTGAATTGCAAAATAAGCAACAGAAAATCAAACTGAACATGTATGTTAAAGTTATGACAATGAAACACAACACAACAAAAAGCAATACCACACAGTTATCCTGCATGCAATTATTAGACAAGCATTTTACTGAGCTCACCACACAATTTCCATCTGAGTCACACTGGCTAGAGTGCCCATAGCACTCACAAGCAGGTGCAGCCTGCTGACAATCATCGGCAGTGCCTCTACGCGCATCGCCTTCAAACCCTGGCATACAGTACTCACACTGAGGACCATATGTGTTGTGCTGACAGTCCTGTGATTTAAAACATACGCCTTTGACATAAACAAGATGCATATGGCAGTGTTGGGGTAGCATGGTCAGATATCATCTAAGTTTTAAACACTATGAACACAGCAACACGTGCATTAGTGAACACTGAATTATATTAGCACAACATGCTACATAACAAAACAGAAACATATCAAAAGACAAGGGCAGAATGTTATCTAAAAAGACAAGTGCTCACCACACAGTTGCCACTGGAGTCACACTGACTAGAGTGCCCATAGCACTCACAAGCGGGTGCAGCCTGCCGACAATCATCAGCAGTGCCTCCTCGAGCATCGCCCTCAAAGCCAGGCATACAGTACTCACACTGAGGACCATACGTGTTGTGCTGACAGTCCTATGATTAGAAATGATTGCCTTTCATCAACAGATGACGCACAGAGTTATGAGGCTATCACAGGAAAAGCATACAAATAGTAATTGTTTTTGTAGGTGCATTCATATTAGTACACAGTAGACAAGACCAAAACAACAAGATGTCAAAAGACAAACAGCGATTTAGAAAGGTATGAATATACAGGTGTTCTCACCACACAGTTGCCACTGGAGTCACATTGACTGGAGTGCCCATAGCACTCGCAAGCGGGAGCTGCCTGCTGACAATCATTGGCAGTGCCTCCTCTCGCATCGCCCTCAAAGCCAGGCATACAGTACTCACACTGAGAGCCATATGTGTTGTGCTGACAGTCCTGGGATTATACAAATTTTCTTCATCAACAATCAACTGGTGGATGGATATCTCCAGGAAAAAAGAATGAAGAATGATACCGCACAGATATAAACATTTCAACATACATGTAGTGCTTACTTTTACTGTGCATTAGTACACAGTGACACAATACAGTATTAGGCTATATGACATAAGACCACAATGTCTAAAGACAATTGACAGGGTGAAGAGGTATGTAACAACATGAGTGCTCACCACACAGTTACCACTTGAATCACACTGACTGGAGTGCCCATAGCACTCACAAGCGGGTGCCGCCTGCCGACAATCATCAGCAGTACCTCCTCGTGCATCGCCCTCAAAGCCAGGCATACAGTACTCACACTGAGGACCATACGTGTTGTGCTGACAGTCCTAAATAAGGCAAGTGAATGATTACCATCACACATTGGGACCATTTCTAGGGAGCATACCACAGCAGTCAACTCGAATGATGTTTTAGCAAATCCAGCCTTTAACACTGCTTTTGGATTCATAGATACTGTATAAAATACTGCAGCAAATATAAGACTGAGTAAGATACTGTAAATGCATTTGATTTCGCGGGGATTTAATTTCGCGGTAGCGGCAAAATGGACATTTCGCGGTGGATTTAATTTCGCGGTAGCGCCATCCCGCGAAATTCAATGCATTTTCAGCACTGCACTGTAGTCACGAACTGCCGTGTAAAACCCGGCGCCTCTACAAACCGCCAGTCGGAAAACACTTGCTGGTTAACCGGTAAGGGTCCTATACAGACGGATAGAACAGTTTCCATGCTTTTGACTTGTTCTTGCGTGAGCCACTGTTACTGATCTAATCGTATCTACCCTCTCAATACGTAATAGTATACAGTAGTACGACCTTTGTATCATGGTGAACATACTGTACAGTACTGTAATACAGTTGGTCGTATGAAAAAATTACATGTGTGTCTTCACCGTAGTAAGTATGTCAAACATTTCATTATACAGTGACAAAGACAGTAGTAGTATGTACATGGAGCGGAAAAGGGGCACCTTAGGCGGCGCCAGCAGACGAAATATTCGCGGTGGATTTAATTTCGCGGTGAAGCGGCCAGCGCGAAAACCGTGAATATTAATCCACCGCGAATATTTCTGCATTTACAGTACATGCTGTGCAGTTTGCATCAAGAGTAAAGCAACCTGCAAGATGCTCACCACACAATTGCACAAGCTGTACTGCCAATGGCAGTCACAAGGGGGCGCTATTACACATGTACCTACTACTAGACATTATAGTGTTGGAGATGCTGCAGTTTCAAAACTGTTATATGGCCTTTGCAGAAAGGTATATAAATAACACAGTCACAAATCATTGTGAGAACAAAGAAATGTCGACAGCCCAAAATAGTTAAGCAGTCCTCTTACTACTACTTACACTACTACAAAAAGTATATGTCATGTTGATTAAGCAATTTTGAATGCGCACGCTGCCACCACATTTGTCTTGTTCATTGTTACCACATCTGTGTATTGAGGAAAGAAGGTAAATGAGACCATGCTTACCACACAGTTACCATTGGAGTCACATTGGCTGGAATGCCCATAGCACTCACATGATGGGGCTGCCCTTTGGCAGTCATCAGCTGTGCCACTTCTTGCATCACCCTCAAAACCTGGCATACAGTACTCGCATTGAGGACCGTATGTGTTGTGCTGACAGTCCTATGGTTAAGAGCGATAAATGTGTTTGGTTATGTGTCTATTGATATACCTCTGAATGCTGCAACATGGATTGCAACAATACATTATTACACTGGTTTATCTTACTAAAATGTGGAAACCAGAAAATGTTATCAATAAAATATTTCAGTCTCCCATCCATGAGGAAAGGCAGGGAGGCTTGAGTCAGGTGGAAAGTTAAAAAGTTCACAGGTGGGACGATACTTACCACACAGTTGCCACTGCTATCACACTGGCTAGAGTGCCCATAGCACTCACAGGCGGGTGCTGCCTGTTGACAGTCATTGGCAGTACCTCCACGCGCATCACCTTCAAAGCCAGGCATACAGTACTCACACTGAGAACCATACGTGTTGTGTTGACAGTCCTGTTGGGAAATAGCAGTTGTTTTCAATGAACGTTTAATTGTGCCACTCGTAGTTACATGTCAGTCATGTCTGCAATAGTTATTTATGGATGAAGGGTGCTTGATGCCAAAGAACATGCCATGATGTTAAGCAGCTCTTGATACTCAGGAAAAGGATGCTGGTAAGGACCAGGTGCATTTTTGGATGCTGGGGAGGTAAACAGGCAACTCTGGATGCTGGGGAGGATAATTAACGACTCTGGATGCTGGGGGGGATGATAAGCAGTTCTGGATGCTGGGATGATAATCACCAACTTTGGATGCTGGGGACAATGATAAGCAGTTCTGGATGCCAGGGAGGATGATAAGCAACTTTGGATGCTAGAGGGTATAATGCTGGGGACGATGATAAGCTGATCTGGATGCTGGGGAAGACGATAAGCAACTCAGGATGCTGGGGACAATGATACGCAGCTCTGGATGCTGGGGAGGATGATAAGCAGCTCTGGATACTGGGGACAATGATAAGCAGTTCTGGATGCCGGGATGATAATCACTAACTCAGGATGTTGGGCAGGGAGGACAATTAGCAAATCTGGATGCTGGGATAATAATTAACAATTCAGGATGCTTGGGAGGATGACAAGCAGTTCTGGATGCCAGGGAGAATAAGCAAGTTTGGATGCTGGAGAGGATAATTATCAACTCTGGATGCTGGGGACAATGATAGGCTGATCTGGATTCCAGAAGGATAAAGGATAAGCAGGGAGGGGGATGTATATATCTGGATGCTGGGGAAAAGGATGTGCCGTTCTAGATGCCGGGACAAAAAGCAAATCTGGATGCTGGAAGGGTGAAGCGGGGAGGGTGATGAGTACATCTGACTCCTCGGGAGTAGGATGTGCTGTTCTAGATGTTGGGACAATGAGCAGTCCTGGATGCCAGGAGGATAATAAGCAGATCTGGGTGCTTGGAAGGAAGGTAGGAAGCTCTAGGTTACAGGAGGGTGATGAGCAGCTTCTGATAGATTCCTTGTGTTGCTTGGTGAAAATAATGCTCATTCCTCTATCCAAATGTCCTGAAAAAAAATCATGCTCTCAAATTGCTAGCTGGTGCTGTGCTCTTGAGTGAAGTGATCTTTCTGATGCAAATGCTTATAGCAACGCTGCAAGGCACCTTACCATACAGTTTCCATTGCTATCGCACTGGCTTGAGTGGCCATGGCAGTTACATCTGGTCACAGCGACACAGTCATCAGGGTTTCCTTTCCTGGCGTCACCAGTAAACCCGGGCAAACAGTACTCACAGTTGGCTCCAAATGTGTTATGCTGGCAAGCCTACAGACACATGCCATCATTAGAATACGCCTTTAAAGTCTACTGCTCTGCTTAGCATACTGTAACATTATTTACATGTATTTAAGAATACATGTGCATCAAGCTTGCAATGCTTTCCAACACTCAAGCAAGTGCAAACCTGATATCCATATTCGTGGATGACTGCTGATCCATGCAGATAGATGTCGGATAGGATACCCCATGTAAAGGGTGCCAGCATCCGTAGGAGAAGTTTGGCTGTAAAGGACCAGCAGTAACCTACAGAGAGTCCTGATGAGTTGAAATTGTGGACTTTGTGGAGAACATGAGGTATGGACCCATCTCTCTCATTGTATCTGACTGGATTACATGGTAAATCTTTAAACTGTGACAACTTGGTACTGATGATATTTTTCTGCAGCAGATCATGAGCTTCTTGAAGTTTTAGGTATGCCTGGTGAGCAGCCACTCCCTTTTCTTCAAATCTTGCAAAGGTTCAGTCCAGTGGTCCTCAACAGGGTAACAGTTGAACACATGAAGGGGATGAGAAGACATCGGTTGTCACTCGCTGTGTGCTGATACCTGTTTGTTACCACAATGAGGGGGCAAACTTGCAGAAGATTGAAACATTGCAGGGAGCCTCAGCTGCTTTATCAAGGGAAACAGCAGGTGTCAACCGTGTGTTCATGTCCACCACAACAGTTATTTCATTCAACCAACAAACCAACCAACCACTTTTTCCTCTGCATCCTTCATTCACAACCAGAGACAAACCTGGTAATACCGTTACCAGCAGTACTTCAATCTCACCTCAGGTTCTAAAGAAACCTTTATAATATATATATATATATATATATATGTATATATATATAAATATTATGATAATATTAATAATACATTTTGTACATTCTGCAACAATGAAATTATTACAACTAAAACATACATTTTATTTGTGGATTTCTGTAAAAAAAAAAAAAAAGACATGCATTTCATCTTTGCACAACACAAATTTGACATACATTGTTGATATGGGTTTGTAATTTGTCTTGACAAACTTGTCTAAATATAAACTCCTAATATCAACCATTGCTTTTATGAATTTCCCTACAATAACCACCCCACCCCCTATCCTCCACTGAGAGACCATACAAACCTACCTGACAACGCCCATATTCATCACATGAGTTGGAATGTCCATAGCAGTTACAGGATGGCCCAGGTTGGTCTCCACGACAGTCCTGGGGAGTGCCTCCTCTAGCATCTCCAGTGAACCCGGGCAGGCAGTTCTCACAGTTGAACCCATATGTGTTGTGTTGGCAGTCCTAGAGATATTGATGGAGTGGTCAAAACTAACACTGAAGTAGCTTTACTGTACAATGTAATTTAT
Source organism: Branchiostoma floridae (assembly GCF_000003815.2). Classification (NCBI taxonomy): domain Eukaryota; kingdom Metazoa; phylum Chordata; class Leptocardii; order Amphioxiformes; family Branchiostomatidae; genus Branchiostoma; species Branchiostoma floridae. The sequence goes on from NC_049979.1 coordinate 6,443,922, forward strand.
CCTCAAAATGAAAAACTCCGGTGGTGCGTATCTTGGTGTTTTATCTTTGCTGAGACTGTTTGCCTGACCTGCACATTACTTTTTAAGGTGTAGGAGGGGTGCGCAATTCTTTCTCCACCCTCTCGACTACTGGCGCACTAAGTCTCACAGGGACAAGAACTGCATGTCACGTGTGAGATGGCTTCAGCAGATGCAGCTTTGTTGTTCGGAGTATCCGTCTCCTAGGAGGACTTACGACCAAGGATGTAAGGGGTTTCTCCTACCCCTGACTCATGTAAGTGGGTGTGTCATGCCCGAACATGCCCCTAAGGCCTGCCACTGCCACAAAGGCCTGCCACTTGAGTATGCCAAGTTAAGACTTAAGCAATGTCTCTATGTCAGTTTAAAAGATGTCACTTACCTGGCATCTTCCAAACTCATCGCAGTTGTTGGAGTGTCCATTGCACTGGCAGGTGGCTACAGCTGTGGAGGATTGACAATCGCTAGGAGTGCCTCCTCGGGCATCACCAGTGAATCCCGGTAGGCAAAACTCACACTGTGGACCGTACGTGTTATGCTGACAGTCCTGTGGAGAAATTAAAAACATATGACATAAGTAATCAGCTGCAACAGTTATCATCCAGGCATCATAAAGTACACTCTGAACCAAATGTTTACTGCAGTAAATTTGGAATTAATGAAACTATGGGTTGCAACAATTATCTTAAATATGAAGGATAATTAGAGCAAATCACCTGGCATCTGCCATATTCATCACAGTTGGAGGAGTGCCCATTGCAGTTGCAGTCTGGGGTCACTCGTATGCAGTCATTGGGAGTTCCTCTCTGGGCATTGCCAGAGTAACCTGGCAGACAGAACTCACAGTTGGGGCCGTACGTGTTATGCTGACAATCCTGTGGGGAGATATACATGTAATGATCTTACAATGCTGAATTGAAATACAGGAACTAAGTGAGGACTCTTTACCCTATTCAAATTCCCATCGTGCAAAATAACATGCCCCTTCACCATCATATCTCAGCCCAGAAGCATGCAGCTCACAGAAGAAGGCTTAGCCAGGATGTGGCTGATTAGGCCAATATAATTGTCAGTCATCAGAGCATCATCAGGCACTGGAGTTTCACCCTTGAAAAGCTGGTAGATATGCCTGCATGCTTTAACATGTATCTTGAATTGGGCTGATGATAGCCTGTCATGTGTCAAATGTGTAACGTCAACTTTCTTCGGGTTAATAGCTATTCACTTACTGTAGCCATAATAAAATCTCTGCATGCCTGTGAGGGCATAGGCTGCAAACATTTGGCCACACAGTTAGTTGAATTTTACTGAAAAGCTTTATTCATGGGACACATTTATGGAAAAGTTGGAGGAAGAATTTTATTGATTATCTGAGAAGAGGGAGAAGTATAAGGTTTTATTCAAGACCAGTAGAGAAAATACAGAAATTAAGAATCAGGCATTCCTTTCCATATCAGAACTTGTTATTCAGTAAAAATTAGAGTAAAAAGTCAGAAACTTTATTTGTTCTGTCAAGGAGAAAAAGGATTGAAATTCTGTTGCCATGTTAGAGCATTTATTTCACTTTGGTTCACCGCACCACACACTGTCCGCTGAAACATTCATCCGAGTGGCCGTTGCATTGACAGCCCCCCTGGGGTGCCACGGTGTTGGGAGTGCAGTCCTGGGGTGTACCGCGTGTGGCATCGCCTGTGAAACCTTCCATGCAAAACTGGCAGCTGTCCCCGACTGTGTTGTGTTGGCAGTTCTACATGTGGGAGTCCAACACTCACAAGATGAGTGACAACGGAGGCGAATTAGGGGTCAGTGGACAGACTAGGACAGGTTGGGTTGGGTTGGGAGGGAACTTTAGGAAAGAGACTTTGGTAGCTTGGGAAAACATCTTAGATATCCTGGTTAAACATTTATTGTTTAAGAGGTTGCTGATTAAAAAACAACCTTATGAGTAAAGAATTTGCTAGTCTCGTTATTTACTTAGAAGGTTGATTGATGGATTGATGAAGTAACAGTCTCATTAATTTTAGAATGATACTAGTTTGATGAAACAATGATGGGATTGGCTGTCAGTTGATGACCAAAGAAGTTCAATTGGTTTTATCATGAAAGTTCATCTGTGTTGGTAAATGACATGATGGATATCTAACTAACCAAAAGTAAAATTGATTGGGACTTATTCTGTGAAAAAGGCTGACAGAGTTGGCTGGAAATTTGGGGTAAGTCCCAATCAATTTTAGTGTTGGTTAGTAAAAGTTTAATTTATCCAAAAGTTCAATGGGTTATTAGTTTCAATCCATTCAAAGGTCAATAGTTGATACTTACATTGGAGGTGAAGATAATTTTATACAGTCTTTGTTAGGTATGTAGATGTAGGTTATTTTTGTTGTTTAATGGATACTTTGAAAATGTCAGGAAAGGCTGGATGGAAGGTTATTGTGATGAAATGTACAAATGGGCAAACAAATATTCACAACAAACAACTGGTGGTGGTGGTGTCTTCAATGATGCACTGCTTACTCTTGTCACATTTAGAGTTTTCTAGCTTAACCTTCAAGTTTAAACCTATTACAATCTGGAATGAATTATACTCAAGACATTAGAACTATTCTTTATCTCTGTCTTGATTTATCTTTCTCAAACTTTTACTTGATCCATCGTGTTCTTCAGAAGGATAGTGTTGCAATGCTGATGATTTTGTCAAAATGTGTTGCAGCGGAACAGTTGTTCACATACCGTGCAGCGTCCATACTCGTCACACTGGCTGGAGTGGCCGTTACAGTTGCACCTCGGCCTCTCCACAGGCTGGCAGTCCTCGGGTGTGCCCTGGCGGGGATCTCCCACAAACCCAGGCAGACAACGCTCACAGGAGGCACCCATAGTGTTGTGTAAGCAATTCTAAGAGAGGGATGAAATACCAAAACAGTTCAGTCAATGACACTACATGTATAACTCTAGTTCACCTTTATCCGCGTAGTAACCTAAATCAGTTGTATTTAACAACACGGTATTTAGGGATATCAAGTCCACAGACGGTAGCTTCAAACGACAATATTTTCCAAATATTACAGTTTGAAACCACTGTCTGTCGACTTGATGTCCCTAGATACCAAGTTTTTAAATACAACGGATATAGGTTACTCCACGTATAAATGTGAACTAGCGTTATATAGTTGAGTTGTGTAGCATAACAGATTAGCCTTATTGTATTAGATATGATTGAGAGAAAGTTAACAGAATGAATGAAATAGCATTTCCTTGTGCTTTACTTTTGGAATACATTTATGTTTGAATATCCCTTTTCGTCTTCAGAAATAAGGTGATGACATTTACCAGCAAGTATAAAACACTTCTCGGCCTTCCACATGAACCTTACTGTCAGTAGTACAGAGACCCAAGCTGTTATCAACTAAAGCTTGAAATTGCCATGGTAACATATAGCAACAGCTGGCAGTGGCTGTCCTAAAGTTGTTCATGTCAGTGTGTTGGTAAAAATTTTTATATATCTCAGTAGACTGATAAAAACAGTTTCTTAAACTGGAAATCCTTTGATCCTCTCAACTAAGAGATTTTCAAAGGAGCCTATCCAACAGCCCCGTGACAATAGGAAGTATTAACATAATGTGCTAAAGGCCATGATATCAAAAGCTTGCTAATACCTCCTCAGTGTATCTGATATTATCATTTCAGAGCATCACAGGGAATAAAGTTTTCCACCACAATTGACAAAAGAATCCCACTTAGAGTAGAGGTCAAGAGGTCATTGTTAAGTTGAGGCATCAAATTTCTTTTGTTTCTGTCCCTGTCAAAGTTCCTACCAAGCACTGTCCATAAGAGTCACACTGGTCAGAGTGGCCGTTGCAGTTGCAGGAGACAGTCGGGCGGATAGGCTGGCAGTCGGTGGGTGTGCCACGGCGGGCATCACCACGGAAGCCGGGCTTACATCGCTCGCACTGGCTGCCAACAGTGTTGTGCTGGCAGTTCTGGAAGCAAAATAGAAGGCAAGGCAGGTAAGCAGAGATGTCCAGATCAGCATCCTAACATCAATTCTCTTGCAAACAATTCTTCACATCATCCACAAAGGTCTGCTGCTTACACAAAGCTCCTTGTTTATGTATAAAAAATGTCTCCCTTTTTTTGCCAAGGCAATGATGGAAAAGGGCAGATGCAGGTGCTTGCTTAATTCTCACTGACACTGATAACTCCACATCTCAGTTGCCATGACAATACCTCCCAGCAAAGTGTTTCCTTATTGGTGGAGTTGCAGCCTTAATGAAATTGGGATGGATTTCTGGTCGATTTCCAACCCTTTCCTTAAATCCTGAAGGTTTACCCTGTGCCATCAGCTTTGAAAAGAAATCATTTTCAATTGACAATAACCTAGAATGTGAGAATAGACAGGGATTTGTTGAATAAGTTTGTAGTGATGTACCATGGAGTATGTTACATGCTATATCTTCTACCACTGAGAGGAAGAAAACTTGTTGACATGCTTAAGTGAATTTCATTTTTTTGAATGTGTGTCAGATGAAACAAGTTCAGAACATTGATATGAAAATTACTACATCATACATGACAAGGTAGTGAAAATTATGCACTTTCTAACGTTACCAATTGTGTAAGTTGATTCAGTCTTTGGATTACATGTAGTTAACACATCCAGGAACTAAAATCCATAAGCCACATTTGCTTAAGACTAATTTGGAATGTTTCTATACCAAATGTTTGAATGACATAAACATTTTGCAGCTTTGGTATAACGTTACATGTCTATAAATACAGGGGTAACAAGTGTTTGTTATAATTTATAGTGAAAAGTAAATTGTACCTTGCCAACCATATCTGCCCTGAAGGACTATCTCTGATAGGTGCAACAAAGCATGAGGGAATGACACATGAATTGGAACGTCCTTCAGCACCATGGACATAAATGGGTGAGCCCAAACGGTGCTTTCCATATCAGATAAAAGAGATGTCATCAGCCATGTTCTCACTGAATCAGATATTTTCATTGGGTCAACATTGGGATGAAATTGTGTGGCTTAATTAGCTTGTATGAGGTTGTAGAATAAGAAGTATGCAATTTTATGTCTGATATTAAAGCTGGACATCTTTTTAGGAATGAAAAAAAATCGATTACATCCTGATTGATTGATTTATTTGATTGTTGTCCCAAACTAACTAGCACACCATCCAGGCTTAAGTTTTCTTTGTGGCTTGCATAAATTTTTGGAAGGATTCTATTGAAAGCACCAAAAATTTCTGGAAAATTCTGCCATCAACAAGATTTCTCTCACACCCTCTAATAAATCGTCCTTGTGTTGTTGTCAAGGCGACCTACCCTGCACTGCCCGTACTGGTCACAGTCATTAGAGTGGCCATAGCAATTACAGGTGGGGAGGGCTTGGCAGTCGCTGGGCGTGCCTCTACGCGGGTCACCATAGTAACCCGGTATGCAGCGCTCGCAGTTGACTCCCATGGTGTTGTGCTGACAGTTCTAGAGGCATACATGTAGGTAGAACTGACCTTAGCTCATTAATAGATGTGGTAAAAAAAATGCTGGATGAGTGTCAGTAATGTAATGTTAGTCTGTTATCTCTCTGATCGAAGCTTGTGTCCCCTGATCATCTGAGTAGACATAAGGTGACCGTGGATGGAGTCAGTAGTAGAGAAGTTCATGCAAAATGTAGATTCAATAGACATAAGTAAAAAAGCAAGTTAAAATATGCATAAAAGCCTCAAATGATTCGAGTGGTTATAATCTAATGAAAAGGCTACAGAGGTTAGTGTATGTTGATTTGTGCAGAGGTTACAATTAGCTACTGATGCTTGTATCATGTGAATAGCAAATATACTGCCCAGCCACACTGTGTATATGTACTTTGTGTCAACCAATGTGCAAGCCTTGGTAAGACTGGTGTTAAGTGCAAGATAGCACTATTGCTTCATAAGATGCCTTGTATAGAAAGCCAACCTGATATTCAATGCCAACCATCATACACTGCTAGCAAAGAAAGACACATTATAGAGCAAGGAAGCATAAATGCTGAGACATATACATTAGATATAGTCAGTACTGTATCATGACATCTTACTTGTGACATTAACTAATAACATTACTTACTAGGAAACTGTCATATTGGTATGATCAATACTCGTGTGATATGTGATATAAATTAATTCTTATGACAGATGGAGATCACATTGCAAACACTCATGTATAAGAACACTCATGCGACCATAACAATATGGCAATATACCTACCTACCATAAAAATAACAAGCATTTCCATATTGTTTCAACAGTTCCGACACAACTGAATACAAGGTGCTTTAGGTGCAATAAGGTGCTCCAGGTGCATTTTGGAGCTATGATTCCAAGCAGGTGTGTGTAATATGTTATGGGCTATTTTTTTTCTGGTAGAACTAAATTTAGATATGTGATCATTGAAGCGATTTTTCGAAGTGGCCTTCAGTTAGTTGTGTGAAGCTTAAGAGTCGGTGTATTGTCGGTAGCATTGTGAAAATAGCATGCACTGGTCATTGTGTCAAACATCAGTCCTCACCAGACAGTTCCCCTGTGAGTCACAGTCATTTGAGTGTCCGTTACAATTGCATCTAGCTACGGGCTGGCAGTCCTGTTCTGTCCCGCGGGTCGCGTCACCTTCGTAACCTGGCGCACACCTCTCACAACGATCCCCAGCCGTGTTATGCTGGCAGTTCTGGAATGAACCAACCCATTCACAACATTTGGTTAGTTATTTCCTCTCACCCACTGCGATTGAAATGGCAGAAAATGAACAGTGGAACACACACATAGAAACAGAAACTTTTCATGTTAGGTTTTTATTTTAATCCTGAGTGTTAGGGTCCATATGGGAGCTGGTAGTCTGGTCAGTAATAAACTGACCTAAATCCCAGGCACATTTCTGGCCAATACTGAAGGCATAGTGAAGACCAATCATAACAGTTTTTGTATCAAATTCTCACTACGTGTGGCTCTCACTGTGATTTATGTGCAGTGTAAGTGTACCATAACTACTACCATTCATTGTGTTAGACTAAAAGCAATCAGTGGAAAAGGTATAAACCTAGATAGACAAAAAGGTGACTGACCAGGCACTTCCCAGACACGTCACACTCTATGGCATGGTTGTTGCAGTCACACAGCGCAAGCGGCTGACAGTCGTTAGGGGTCCCCTTTCTGGGGTCTCCCACGAAGCCAGGCAAGCAGCGTTCACATGAGTTGCCCATGGTGTTATGCTCGCAATTCTGTTTGCATCAAGCACGTGCCAAGTCAAAATGTTCATGTGAGTGAGGCAGCAAGCATGTAACACAGCATGGTAATGATAGATTAATGTACGTGCCAGAGCTGACATGATTAGTACCAGTATCTTCATGCATTGCTTCATTTGCTAATGTCATGGTTTTCTATTCTTCAGAAGGATAAGATAGACTTGCTATCAGTACTGGACATTGTCAGAAAATGCTTACCAACAAGTGTGTCAGTAACACAGTTGTTGGTAAGCATTTTCAGACACATGCACATATGACGATAGGGCCTATTCAGCTTGCTTGTCAGATCCAACTCTTTCCAACGGAACAGTCCTCCAATGGTTGTTCCACATACCTGTATGCTCTAACAGGACTACCCTCTTAATACAAAATCTTTAAACGTTGTGATAAAAGCAGCACTTGCTCATATGGCTAACTGTACAGTTGAACACAGCTGTATGACAAACATTGCAATGAGTACACGCATGATGCATGTGGGTAGATGACATGCAGGTTATCTTACCTGGCACCGGCCAGTGACAGGGTCACAATCATTGGAATGCCCGTTGCAGTTGCACTGATCTGAAATATATCAAAATGTCTTAGATCATATTTTGTATACATATTTTGAAGACATAAAATCAAATGCCGATATGACATATGACATATCATCATTCATTTTCTGGTGCTTAAATTCTTTTATTCAAAACAGAGTTTCATAGAAGCTAAGGCCTGGAAGCCTCTTCAGCTTGACAATGCTTGACATTATCTTGGGCACTGATAGACTAACATATTGTAGATGTATAGTTTCATATACTGTACTTGGCTAAGAAAGAAAGGTTTGGGTTTGACATGTTGACATGTATTATTACTTGATGTATCATTTCGGTATGATTTCGGTATGGCGGACTTCAAAAGGCGTCTTCTAACAAGAAACACCCGTTCTGTATACCTTCCACTATATTTGGAGAATCTTTATGAACAAATTCATTAAATAGATAAATAAAAAATAGATAAAAAATATCATAGCTCTCCCAGAGTTTATGGCAGCAAGACCACTTCCTGTCACTGCCCTACTGTACATGAAGTTACCCACCACAAGCAATTTCATCAGAGCGGTCTTGGCAGTCAGCCTCTCCGTCACAGCGGTACGTGATGGCCACACACTCGTCACCTGACTGGCACTCGAACTGGTTGACGAAGCAGCTGGATCCAGGTGCCACAGCTGTGGGATAGAGGAACTGGACATTAGTATCTGTATTTAGTTACCATATCAGTGCAACATCGTGATAACATTTGGCGTTGTTTGGGTACTAGTACGTTTACTTGCTCATAGCCACAGTGCGACTGTTGTATTGTTGAGCATGCCCGGTAATATCTTATGAAAGCTATTATGCTCTATAATACTGAACTGAATGCTCTACAATACAACTGTTGCACTGTGGCTAACTTGTTCAGTGGTTTGACTCTGGTGTTGGTACTCTACTCTAGTTCTTTAATTGAGCGGCTTTGTCCGACTTCGTCTGTCTTCCTCCCTTCGTGTATGTTTGACCAAGGAGCTTTTATCAAAGCTTTGATAAAAGCTCCTTGGTTTGACAGATGAAAACAACGATGACTTACGGCAGTCTTTTTCGTCGCTGTTGTCCCCACAGTCGTCCTCCCCGTCGCACTGGTAGATGGCGTCTTCACACCCGCCATTGTCACAGCGGAACTCGTCCGACGCGCACTGCCTCACAGCTGGAAATAGTAAAAACGAATATGACATGTAAGTGGACGAGCTGGGATCTCAATAACGGCACACTGGCAAAAAGCACAACCCAGTGTATACAAAAAGCGACAGGCGTATATGTAGCCTTATATTGTTTGTGACGATCTACTCCTAGCCTCTACCAGACTCCCGCTGGCCGAATAGGGGACTTTGGCCAAGGTAGGAATAAAAGCCTAGTAGGCGTGTTTTCCGGTCGCAAACTGTACTCTTTGGCCATCTAACCCCTTTGGCGTCTTCTTTAGCCAATTTATCCTATTTTTCCAGCGACCTGTGGAGCCTGGTAGAGGCTAGGTATATGACCATATTCATGGCCATTGCCACAAAAATCTTCCGTCTGTGGACAAGCCGTTTTGAGGGCGGCTAAGGTGTCCCGGGTTGGTGGGACAGTAAAAATGCCAAACTGAACTGTTTCGCTCCGAGACACCAAGGACTAACTAGCCGCTCACTCTAAAGACGCACCAGTCCAGTCATATCAGTAACGTCGGTCCAATATCCTAGCTGTTAGACCCACCTGGCATCCGTTGGCCTCCTACATTCTGCCCACCGACCGACGATATCAAGACGCAAAGAATGCCAAAAATCCACACCAAGAACGATCTCAAAATCGCCATCTTTGCCTGAATTTGCTGCGGGGCCTACCCTGAACTGTAAGTATAACACTCCTCAGAGTCCTTTCCCCAGCGACTAACGTTTGGTTCAAAGCCGAGTGCTCCAAATACCAACTGTCTCCTCTAGTGCCAACTATGTTGAAATCAATCACTCGAAAACAGCCATCCACATGATTTTACCAAACTAGGGGGGGGTGGGTGCATGGGCATTTTTGTAATACAGTACTTCAACGATGAAAATACTTCATTGTCCGTATACAATATTCTGGCTAACTTGGAAATACAGTGAATTTACTTTTTATTTTTAGTCAAACAACATCCATGTTCTTGTGAACACCCCAGGGCCATCCGTGTGGTAGAGACTAGCCAGACCCGCCTTTGCTGTGACTGGAGCTTAACCGCCACCTGTTTCATACCAGGGCGTCAGTGGAGCTCAAGGTCAACAGTTAAATTACTGGCAATATCGTCACTTGGTAGATTGAAAAGCTGTCGCTATTGAAGGAAATGGAACACAGACCTCTCATCCGCCAAGCCTTGGTGGAATTGAGATGACAACGTCTTGTTCCATGCTTGAGTCGAGGTAGCAAGAAATGATGGAGACACGAAGGGCACAAGTACCCCATGAGCTTTCGCGGATAACACATTGGAATTTTATGGAATTTTCTTCACACAAAGTATACCATAAATTCGTAGAAGGAACTTTTGTGTCGCCTATTGATATGGTCATGAGTAGATAGAACAACAACAGGATTATTCTACTCCTGGTTGAGGTTCAACGGTCCCTGGCTACAGGGCGATCTTGGCATTTCCGTACACACGTGTGTGAACAACACCCTGGGATGATGACGAATACAAAATAATGAGAAAGATTGATGTCTTAATTGTCATGGTATGTACCATGTTCTTGGGGAGTTACTCAAGAAGGCTCAATGTGTTGGGGAGAACTGAGAGATTGAACTTTTTATTTACGGTTTGCCATTGTACGGGAGCTGACGGGGAATGGGATGTGTCTCGCGTGCACTTAGTGCTAGAAAGGTTGAGCAAGTCGTAAGGTGACATTGCAAGGGAAAATCTCCTAAAAGCGGGGTTCAAGTCCTGCCTCATTCTTGTACTGTTTCAGCAAAACAGGATTACCACCGCGTGTTGACATTGTGATCCAAATGCACTCTGTAAATTTAACGTCACCATATTTTAACACCGAATGACTTTGCAATGTTGTTATTATACGGCTGGCCTCTCAGTCAACTCAGTTCATACTGTCGGTACTAAACACTCGGTAACTAGGTCGCTCAACTTAGTTTAAGCACTGGCATCGTACCAACAACCTAGTATACCTTATACAAACCGAGGAGCTGGCATCTGTCGACTGCTGCCATGGGCTGTGTTTCTGTCCGACACAATTGTTACTGGGACGCTTCAGCTAGCGTGATCCATTATAAACCCAACTTGCAGGGGCGTGCCGAGGTCGATCAGGCAGCAAGGGTTTTCGTGATAGATAAACCTCAACATCTCAAGCAATGGAGACAGAATTATACCATCCAAAAGAACACTTTTTGATACCATTGTATAGCGGCAGTCCCTAGGACGTACGGACACGCCTGTCATGATAATGAAGCGTTCGGAAAGGAGAATCCTCCTTGGTGTCTGGACTGAGTGCAGCTACACGCTGCATCAGAGTCTAGCTATTCCAACATTTTTCAGTGTCCAAAATGAAGCGGCATAACGTTGATGTCTTCTTAGCGTCAAATAATTTAGATAAAGAAATCTACTCTAATAATGTAATGTCATTTTGGTGACACATTATCATATAAGACCAAACAATTTCAACTCACGGCAGTTCTTCTCGTCAGACCTGTCCTGGCAGTCAGCATCATCGTCACACTGATAGTCGGCAGGGATGCACTCTCCGTCATCACAGGTGAACTGGTCATCGTCGCACACAGATGACGTCGCTGGAACAGACAAGTTAACGATATGTAAGTTTGATAGACCATACAGTCATTGGCTTTTGATGGCATTGCATACTCCGCCAGTATAGGGAAAACGGTCACCAGAACAGCCAGGTTAACATCTATATCTATGGCTGAATAGATAACACGTTACATGTAATTCACAGTAACAAACGTTCTGTTCTTGCAAGTTACAACACAAGGACGACACTGCAACAGAAAAATGACGGATATTCTGAGTAGTAATCTATCTGCGACGAGGTAGGAAAACAAGCCCAAGAGCATAATCTTATTAAGTTAATACTGCCCTATAAAAAAATGATTTCAGCACAGCCGTAACCCAATGTGTGCGTTTAATGTAATATTACTAGCTTTCGACGACATTGCATTTTCCGCCAGTACGGGTCGTTGTTCTACGTATTGACAGATTCGTGTAAAGAAACGGAAGTACATGTATACAAACATACCCAGCAAGATCTATTACACATGCAACAATTGAAAAGTTTCCAACACCGAGTGCACTGTTGTGTAACAATAGAGAAACAGTCATCACGATAAAGCCAAGCGCAACATGAGAACACAGGGTTCACCTTCAACAAGATTTTATCTGCATCATTTCCAAAAGAATTGTAGATCTATGCCCTGTGGTCAGATTCAGACCAATAGTAGACATTGCTGCATGGATCCGATATGACTGCTAGTAAGGCATAGATAAATCCCAGCTTAACATTTATGTTGGGTTATTTCCGCTGCCACGCCTAGAGTTACACATATACTACGAGCCAGCACCTTGTTACAATCTTGTCACATGATTCTTAGTTAACCCTATCCCAAGGTATGCGACCTACAAAATCTCTGTGATATCTTCAGTCCGTCTAGGGACACGAGGCACTTTCTAGCCATTTTGTGATGCAAGGAAATTATTTCTGTGAAATGTCTTGGCTAGGATGTTGACCGATATTTGTCTGCATAACCATGAAATGTTCATCCGATATAGGTGTGTTCCAGTTATCATAATCTCCTTGATAACGAAGAAAAGTAACAAGTGTATTTTGTCTTTTAACGCCTGGCATAGCTACTTAAGCTCTCCTCAGCGACCCTAACCCATTAGCCTAGGTATATATCATGTGTGGCCGCACTAGTTTGTTTGCATTGGCAGAGCACATCGGTGATGGGTGAGAGGACACTCTGAAGCACCAGTATTTTGGTACAAAGGGGGGTAGGAAACATGACGAGCTATAGAGCGAACATGGGTCTACTGTGGTAGACGACACCTCCTGTAAACCAAAATAAATAAATCAAGCAGCAGAATGAATTGTACATCGAGTCAGACGTGTCAGATAGCATCCACTAAATGTCATCACGGCATCAGTGACTGCGAATGTACTTTTCAGCCAGCGATGAAATTTGGTGAACGATATCTGAAAGTCTTACTCTTATGAGAATTCTCGCCCAGTTGCTTCATTTATCTTAGTTTGCGCACTGTTCTACCCGAATATCTAAAATTCATTGGTGCATGAAGGAGACACATGCATTGCCATCTGTTCAATCAATGGCTATATCCAAGTCGCATGTAATCGACAGTATCAACCAACATTACACAGAAACAAAAAGAATCTGTGCAGCCTTCCCAAAGCTATACCAGAAGGAAAATTGGTCTCTCTTTCTTTCTTTCTCTCTCTTCTTTTGTCTGTCTCTGTCTCTCTCTCTCTTTCTCTCTGTCTCCCTATCTGTCTGTCTCTCTCTGTCTCTATGTATATATATATATATATCCCCATCCTTACAAGACCACCCGTGCTGACCCCTGTCTCGTTAATCTTACTACTTAATGTATGCTTCTTCTACTTCACGCCTACTCAAAAAAAGTTTCGTCCCCAAAATGACAAAAACGTCATGACTGTTGTTAGTGACAAACCACCATGCTCGGGGACGTATACATGTATAGCGTATGTAACTAAGTCATCTGTTGTGGGCAAGTCGGAGACCAGATCATACAATCCCTCATTACGATGAACAGTCACATCTAGCTAGGCAAAGCCGAAGAAAAACCTGGCAGGTGACATTTCTTGACTATATGCCACAACCTTCCGTATAGTGTATAGTGGTTAAACTTTGCGATACATCCTACGAACTCAACAGCCTTATGACTAACGATATGGTCTTGGTTTTTAGCCCTTTACCCACGTTATGTTGGAAGCATATAGCTGTATAACGTAAATTACGCAATGAATGAAGTAAATGTTGAAGTAAACGGAAAATCACAACCACAAACATCTGGTAGTTTGTGTTGCCTGATGTTGTTCCCCGATGCCATTATTGTGTAACGTAGACACACATTGCTTCCCACTTTGTCCAACAGCAATATAATAGGGGATCTTATCAGGCCAAACGTTTCCTAAGTTCTCTACCCCCGCCTGTGAACTTCCAGCTGAAGTTAATCGTCTTGTGTCAACTCAGTTGCTTGGGTTGTCACGAAAGTAGCGGCCCGGGCCAGCTGCAGGGTGTTACCACTGACACGTGTACACACTGTTTGGTAACCAAAAGGTTCTGTATAGGCAAACATGCACCAAGTACGTAGGTTGATTCCGTTGACCTATGGGGTAGGTACGTTACATATGACGCTAATATACATGGTTAGAGTTGGGGGTTACGACGCGTTGGTGGAACTGCATGATGCTGTGGTGTTGACAAGTAGAAGGATACCCTTGATACTTCGCAAGTTGTGAATTAAAGAAGAGAAACTATTCTGCGATGACATGATGAAATAAACTATCTAATAAGAGATTACCATGATACAAATGAAATAATTACTCCTTTTTGATGCCAACCTTTCTTTACATTCACTCATCACCATACCGGTTGCAGACCAATCGTACAACATGAACATTCACGACTCGAGGCTGCCTCTTCATCCAACCTGCCTACCGCTGACGGGGTAGTCAAGTTTAAGACGATGGAATGTTCGCGGTGGTTTTATGTTCGCGGTTTTCGCAGTGACTACTTCACCGCGAACTTAAAACCACTGCGAACATTTATAGTATGAGACCAAAAACCACCGCGAAAACTTAAATGCAATAAAATTACAGTATGGCTTCACGAAACCCTTTAAAGGGTAATGGGATGTGAAAGCAAGTCTGTCTTGCGATAACACATGCAAGGCGGAACATGCCGGTAGGGCATGGTTGGGGGAGGCACATATCCAACATGGCGGAACCTCCATGTTTATCTAGCCTTGATCCTTCTCACCACATGCTGTACCCAGCGGTGTCATGACTCAAACCAGTGTGCATTAATTTCAGTCTTGAAATTTGAGCAGGCAATGCCAATCCGATGTGATAGGTAAGGAAAAAGAACTCGAGTCCATTCCAAGACACCAAATGTTTTTTCAACGGTATTTGTAATATTTTCAAATCATTGTCATAAAATCATAAAATGTTATGAATAATGAAATACAGGAATAAATGTCATGTTCTGAAAATCCATACAGGAGTATTCTAAAGCAAAATCGACCATCGGCCATAAAATGTAGGTATCTATTAAAGACCCGTGTGCTTAGATCAGTGAGTGACCCTACTTGGGAGGTTTGTACTACAGCTTGGATTTATTAGACCAAGGCACCGGTCTACATGAGAGGCATATGTTCGCTTCCAAGGTGAGATGAATGGTCCCTGGGTGCGGCATTTCGGTTCAAATGGCACCAGTGCAACCACCCTACACTGCTACATGGGGCCGCTTACATCCTATTTCACTCTACAAAGGGTTCTTTTCCCATTTCGGAAGATCAACCCCCAATGCCAGGGGTAAGTTAAACCCGGCGAAACGTGGCCATGTGCATAAACAAAGTATCCAATCTCATTTCAGAATACATACTCGACTGTTTGCCATAACGTATAACTATAATGTAATAATAATGATAAGAAACGTCAGTATTAGAACAATGGGTATATGAGTAGCGAGGAAACCACAATGTCATCTTTGACACTTCCGTTGCCGACACCTTGGATCATCAGCCTTGATGTGACCATGTTTACTTTGTTAACGCAGTCCTGTACCTTAAGTACGTGGACAAAGAACTCCCTGGACTGGCAGTCCGTTAGGAAGTGTATATAAGCTTATCGCGATCGAGTGATACCTTGTTTTCCCTTCAGCCCATGAGGGGTACTGCCAAGGTCATTCCTAAGCCAACCAACCAACTTGGAAGTCTTTGAAGTTATCACTCAGATGTAAATGAAACCAATTTAAAAGGAATAGTCCATGCAGGAAAACTAAACACAGATACTGCAGTGCTGAATAGAGAGATGTGTCCTTGCTGTCACGACCAAATAAAATGTAAAGATTGTCCGAAAGCCAATCAAGCTATCGGGGCCTTGTCAATGGCAGCTTCCGCACGGCATCTGCTTTGCATTAACTGGCCAGTTAATTATTTTCAAGAAACCCCAGAGATACAGAACACTGAACAGCCACCAGTTGTCTCTTTTCTTTACAATATCACCGCGCAACTCTATAGACAATGTATTGCTGTGCTGTAGTTTTATCCTACACAATTATTTTCTCCGTATTCCAATTACTTCTGGCGTACGAGCTGGCTTTGACAGAAAATATAAATAATGTTCACAACATACTACAGCTGTAGACACACCAGAACGATTTATTACCAGCTTTCCTGCTTACGGCTACACTCTAAAGTTCACAGTGCATAAATCTATCAAGGACATATTTCACTTTTCTACATTGAGGTCTATCTTGCGATTTGGATCTAATGTGTCTTTTTTTAATATCTGGCACATGAAATATGTAGCCTTCTGCACTTGTGTGGGCGATTAACACTTGGTCTGACATCTGAACCTGTTGTTTGTCTACCAATCAGTACTACCTGTCACCAACAATTACACCAGACAAATCTCCAATACGGCGCCGTCCTTCATGTCACATTCTCACCATTCCAGGAAGCCCTGCTTCCTTTGTATGTGGCGGAAACCCACACAAACCTTCCTCATATATAGCAGTTGTAAAGTGAAGCTAGCAAACACTAAGCACGGCCCAGTCCAACTAGGACGGAGAATCATCTGTAGAATGATGAAAAGAACACCGACCCAGTTGCTTTTTTTTCAGCAAGACCAGCAAGGGTAATGGGAGGGAGTCAAAATATTACACAAGAGCGCTGATGGAGATCACTGGAAAGGAATTTGATTTGACTTGGAGGAAAATTGACGTTCTTATACCACGTTCATGATATCTGGTCCTTACAAGCAGTATGGGTGCTAGGAAATAACCATTTCACTTCGTATTGATATATTTCAATAACAGAATCTTTTTTCCATCCACTGGGCAAAGAGCTTTCCGATATAATATTAATAATGTGCGTTCCGACTTCTCTCTGGAAGAGGTGTCGTCACATTTTTTCTTAATTCCCAAGATGAAAGACAATCTTCATGGGAACAGACACTAGATAAGAAAGATCAAGGTGATCTCCCCAGAGACGGGCGGGTGGATGGAAGTGATTAGCGAGTGGAAGTAGTTTAATGTGCAACATTCGGGCAAGTTCATCTGCGTGGAAATTACTAGAACTAAATTTAGAAGAGCGGAAAGGTGCTTGTGAAAGGGTCCCTAAATCCTTCACGGCAGTCAAGACAGACCTGTGTCCTTTCTACAGGAATGTTGCCCAATAAAACATCGTCTATAAAGAGCATTCCCTGAAACCAGGCCATGTCTAATTTTAGGGGGAGTAAATGAATGATTACACCAGTCATGGTACCTCTCAGTCCATTGATAATTGAGCCATTGGTAAGAAACGAGAAGAAGCCAAACAAATTATGTATTAGAATTGTTTTAGAACCCATGTTTTAGATTAGTCTTAGAAACCATGTGTACTGTATTACGACCTTTTGTATCTATATGCCTGTACGTAGCCCGATAGGCCATGGATGTGCAATAAAGGCTATTGATAATTGAGTCACTAGAGTCTAAATACAAACATAGATGTCATAATGACCATCATATCGACTGTCCTTGATACCACAATCAAGTACGGCCAATTATAGAGCCCATTTTCCTACATAGATTTTTTAAGACTTTCAGCTAGTCACTGGTACCCCGGTTGGTCGGGATAATCTCTAAGCAGATCCTATGGTTGCATAAGATAGTATCAAAACCCGGCAGAGGAGTGAAGCCAGCTTAGGAGTGTGTTTCGCTACATGGTAACTGTACACCTCTTGGCTGACGACACTCATTGGCCAGTTTGGTACTATATTATGCCATTGTAGGATCTGCTTGGAGATTAGGTCGGGATGCCTGTGTCTGTGAGGACTCGATGGTGTCAAAGGGCGCGCTGCCCTACGTCCATCTCTCTGCTATCATGACTCACACCGACTCGTGAAAACTCCCAGCCTGTTGCCAGATCAAATAAAGACTACAGAACTTAAGTGTATCTACTTTAGCAAATATTTACTGCACCTTAACTGTTACATGTACCATACCAACCGCCTATGTTGATGAAGCATTTGAATCTGCCAACCACATTATACGTGTCATATAGATTTGTATTAGAATGGGGCTTCGTTGTAGTTGCCTATTAGAATACGTCAAGAGTGAAAAGCTTAGAAATATTCAAACAAATAAAGGAACTCCCTGAGAAAAGCAATATACATTATGAACACAAAGTCTAAAACTATATACAAAACATGCGATAAACAACAAATAAAAAGACACGCTAAACGGATGTTTACTTTTGACTCTTGGCATTTTTGACTAGTAAGTAATCGAAGTGACCTACATGCAGAGTGACTACAGCCTGGACAAATATACAAAAGTGATCTGGACAAATCATAGGGTACGAAGGACAAAATCCAGGAAATATGTCAATACAGATAGCCCAAGGAAGCTCTACTTTTTAATGAAACCTCCTTGGGTATAACACACTGTCATGTCTATACTAAATATTGGGTGACACTCATAATAAGTAATACAGACATTGAAAGCAATGATTTAATAGCGGAGGCAAAGCAAACGTGTAAGTAACTTCCAGCTTTCTTTCTTTAAACTCTATTCTCCGTCCATGGACTAGATTTAAGACCTGTAATAGGGGCACAGACGGATGTAGTCAATCAGTCAAGATCGTGGTCGATAACAGCTTATATAAAGAACAGTGACGGTCAGACTGGGTGCCCTCCGACACCACAGGGGCTCCTTACACTCGTTGCACTGAAAATACCAGGCCTGCCTGAGGCTAATCTCCAAGCAGATCCTACGGTAGCATAAGATAGTATCAAAAGCTGCCAGAGGAGTGACGCCGGCCTAGGAGCTTGTTTGGCAAATGGACACCTTTTGGCTGACTACACTCCTTGGCCAGTTTGGTACTATTTTATGGCACCGCAGGATGATCTGTTTGGAGATTAGCGAGTAGGTAGCGGGTGGAGACCCGGTAGTAATCGGATGGCACCAAGGGTATGACTTCAAATGACTTGCGTGTTGGCTTTGATGAGAGGACGCAGAGTATCACTAATTTTGTTTTGTTTTGTTTTTTTACGAAAGAGCGAAGAAGTAATACAAAACTGCTCTCTAGGAGGAAACCGATCTTGTATACGTACTTTAGGAAATTGACTGATGACTCACATCCCATTACAAAGCAGCATAATTTGAGGACGAACACAAAAAGCTGACGTGGGGAGCTAGGGTGAACAACTTTTTACTACAGGTACATATACAATGTGCGCACTCCTAAATGTTTATTACATTATAATTCACATAACCAGCAAGCGAAGGTTACGACAGAGGGCCACAAAGTGCAGACAACCACGACATGAGACACAAAGACGTGCCAACACGAAAGCAATCTACATCATGCCTGTGGATTTCTAGCCTCCTTCACAGACCTTCTAGGTGCGACCCGCGGCGTCGATGGCTGCGAAGGAGGCTATTTAGTATATAGGATTTCTACAATGCAAACGAAATCTGTGGACAGGGGGAACGAAAAAAAAACGGAGACAACAGCTCGTACATCCAGGGGGAACGTCCAACTTACTCCGGGCGACCACTTGTATACATTCTGATCCGCATCCGTTAAAGCAGCACTTCTCGCCGCTCCTGCAGTCGGCATCGATGTCGCAGGTCCTGTACACCCTCGGTCTCAGCAGACACTCGTCGGCAGTCAGGGTGGGGCTTGGACAGGTGCCCGGTCTCTTCCCGAATATTCCTGAACGGTTAATTGGTGTATTTGGTAGGGAGTAGTATACTATGGTACGTACACCGCGCTGACACAGAGCTGTCACTGTACATGTAGATTTGAAGGAGAAGTCACTAAAGAAACCACTTTGTTGAAAGCTGGCGTTTTGAAACTGACCTGTACCAACTGCTCAACTAAAATGTATGTTTGTCTTGTGATTTCTTCATACAGGTTACAACATACAGTACTACCAAGGAGGTTCAAGATTACAACATACAGTACTACCAAGGAGGTTCAAGATTTTAACCTCCTTGATACTACATATCGCCTTCCTCTACAAAACCACCATGATTGATGAAATCGGCAGTCCATCACCTAAGGAAGACTAGTAATTGTTTATTTTGTATAAGGTGTACTGGCCGTTAAAAACAAATATGTTTTGTCGGGATATCTCGTGCAGAACATTTTTATGGCTAATTATATCAACTTATCAAGATGATGGGGTAAACACTCCTGATTTACATTCGTCTTCCGCCCACCACACCGTCCCCTGCCCTGAGGCCCCCAGATTCCCTAGGGCTAGCTAATGAAGTGTTAATGCGTCAGGCAAATTATCGCTAGTGTTACTGTAAACTGTGTATGTTGGACCTGTGACAAATCAGCACTATTCCAGTTTTAAGCTTTACCCTGGCTGACCTGCTATCATCGCCATGTGGACGTGTGGCAAGAATTTGTACACTATTACGAGCAAATGTGGCGCATATCAAGCCACGATAAACTTTATAAGGAAATGGTACTCCCTCCCCGAGGACAACATCTAAGGCGCCAAGGAGGCTCGACGTTCCGATTCGAGGATGTCAAATGATGTGTTATCTCGATAAGTTTTTGTGCTGCGGATGACGTCTTCTCGGGTCACCAATTTTGCCGAAATCCTATATTTTGTATTCGCCCGGCGTTGCATTTTTTAACGGGAAGACATTTTTCGTCGCAATTTTACAATGAGACATGAATTATGTATAACCACAACGTAACATCACTAAACAGCGTCAAGTACCTTTTCCTCATTCATGTAAATTACATGATTATCAAGGTCCTTGATGTAATGATGCAAACTTCATGTATCATGTAGACGACATCCATACAAATTCATTCCGCCGGCCGCTGCCGGGTCAGGCCTGGCACAGCTGTTCTACAGGCCCGGTCCGCAGATCGCCTATCGGCACCTCTCATACCACATCCCCGAGGAGACCAGCGTGGTACATGTAAAACCGGCTTTTCACCAGCCAAAAAACAAACACGCAAATCCGACACATGTCATTCCCTAATTGTATTGGCACAACAAAACGACAGAGTGGCTATAGGCTTCTTTTTATATGTAGTTTGGTTCTACTGTAATTTGGAGTGCGGTCGTGGCGATTTATCGTCTCTGTTCTACTAGAATGCAAGGAATGTGGTCGGATTTAAATTATGTATCGTTTGTCAATGGTGGGTGTAAAATCATGGGCCTGGCAGCGAGGCTATGCCTATCTCTTTCTTTTTTGAGATGCAGTTAGATGCAAGTTGGCCTTGCGGGGTGTGGAACATAAACCAGTCAGGATGCGATTTACAGACTGACAAGAGAACAAAACTTCCTCCTCGTTGACTCTCTTGTCTGGGAAATGAGTTTAGCGGGCAGAGGAGTATTATTCCTTCGCACTGGAATAAAACTCCTCTGCCCGCTAAACTCCTCCCCAGGTTATGATACTGTCTTATACCACCGCAAGATCTGCTTGGAGATAATCTCCTTTTCAAGTTCTGTGAATAAGCCAAATCAAAGGCCTGGGATTGCTGAGAATGAGACTGTACGGTCACTACCACTCCACTCCACACCATGAATATTATCTGTTGTCTGCATGCATGGCCCGAGAGCGAGACTATATTCCCCGCTGTGGCCGGCTCATCAATTATCGCGCTGGGTGCTTGTGTATGTTTTCTTTGACACGGGCGAAAATTGATTTGTTTGGATGTCCAAGTGGGGGCGATGTCGCTACACAAACACCTGGAGGTGAAGACGGATGTACGGAAAATTTGTCTGGTCATGCTCGGGTTACACTGAACTGACCCACTAGGAAGGTTGGATGTGACGTAACATTAATCTCGGAGCAGATCTTGCTGTGGCATAAGATAGTCTCATTAGCTTGGGAAGGAGTTTAGTCGACAGAAGAGTTTCATTCGCCACAGCTGAGATTAACGTAAAATGTTTTTCAATGACTCCATGTACTAGTATTTGTCTGCCACTACGATTTGTTCGTGTGGGTTTTCACCTTTTTTGTCGCTACATTACATGAGTTCTTTTTCACGTTTACCCGAATGCCTAACCTTCATAAACGAATTCCTTCTCCTTTATTTCTTTTATTGGTATTCTTATGTGTCCCGGTGTGGTGCTGAACAACCTGCATAACTTCAGAAAGTGGCACGTCTCTAACCCGTATGGCTGTTTTGTATTTGGGCACAAGTCGGCTGTCTTTGCTGATTGCCGCTATTGACCCATTTCGGTACAGCTTGAGTTAGAAAGCCCCGTCCCGAACTTTCAGAACAAATCGCGTGATGTGCGGCTGCGATGGGCAAGTTGGACTGCTTCCTCTGATGAGAGTTTTTTCTAGACCGTTTTCCTCCCATCTGGATCCAACTAATGTCCCAGACACGACGGTACCTCGTCAGGCCGCCTGCCACGAACCGTAGCCAAGTTTGAAGAAAAAATTAGGGACTGACGCGCCCGTGAATTATATACAGATCAAACGGAAAGGAACCAAGAAAGTCAGGTTCGGGTCAGACGGATTTCCTTGCGGGGAATTGTTTGGAAATGTTGATAGATGTTGATGATCCATCCGAATGTTTACACCGCACGTTGTCATTGCGGCCTTCCGTTTCTGTCGTGGCGGAAGCCGGGTCTGCATTTCATAATAATTGGACCAGCCTGGCCCCTGGTCGGGCCGGAGACCGCAGAAAGAAAGCGGAGTTATGCAAAGACTGTGACACTGGTGTACCAAATGCCGCCAACAGAGCAGCCAGCACAGCGCAAACACGATGTAATTATTCCCTGGCTGATTTTACATCACAGAGAAATGAAATTAGAACATGCGCGCTAAAAGCAAGTAAATACCTCCATATGGAGTAAAGAAGAATGAAAAGCTGGAGGGCTCAACAAAGTATTTGCAAGTGAGAATTACTCCTATGAATAACTCGCATCTCTACTGCCAACGCCCAACACACATAAACAATGTTGAAAGAAACTTACCGCAATTCTCTTCATCACTCTCATCGGGGCAGTCTGGAGTTTGATCGCACTGCAGGATGGACTCGATGCAAGACCCGTCGTTACACTGGAACTGCAACGGTCCGCATGGGCCCTGTGCCACCGCCGTCCGGGCCGCGAGGGCCAGGACCACAAACCACAAGGACTGTATTCTTTGTATCCTCATGGCTCACCTGTGCACACCTGGTCTTTACTTGGTCCAAATTTTTCCTGGCTGTGGAACAAAAAGATCCCGGCAAACTGACCGGCTAGCTGGCGAGCTGGACTCCGTGCCAAGTCTGAACTTCGCTGGCAGTGCTGCGCTCTGGACGCCCTTCGTGCCAACTGTGTCAAGTAATGCTGACGTATCAGGCCGCCGTAGAGCACCACGGGTAAGAACATGCTAATCACCTAGAAGGTGTAGACGGGAGAACAGCGTGTTGTGAACTCCTCCAGCCCCAAACAAAAAAACAAAAACTTTTGGCAAGGTGACAAGACAAAAAGATACACTGCCTATCATACAGGCAACGAGAAGAATTCTTGCTTCATTCCTTGCAAGACACTAAAAAATTGTGGGACGCGACAGGTGACTCCCGTGCAGTGATTTCGTTTCACAATTTCAGCCATTGTTTTTCTTCGCCTTTCTATACTCATTTTTAGATTTACTTTTAAAACTACTTCACACGGCTTAATAAAGGAGGGATTATGGGGAAGATCTTGGCAAAAAAAGAAATTATCTGTCAAAAAAAGTACGATGATCATGGGTCACACGGCAAGTGCCATAGGAGTTCTGTTTTACCGAAATGCCTTTGAAAACTTCATTCAACATAGCATTTAGTAGAATTATTCGAGCTTGAATTGTGTTGGTATTTCCATGTGCACACATCCAAGGTACAGTCAGGAAGTAAAATATAGAGTTCTTATATATATGAAGATAATGTTCAAATAACGATGATTTAATATACATTTTCATTTTGTATCAGTTAATAACACTTTGTGAAGATGATAGCGCAATATTCGGGATGTCATTTCAGACCAGATTGTCCTTCGGTTAGTCCGTCTGACCAAGGTCACCGGGATCAAACCGATGGCCTGCTTAATCTCCGCCGAGATTTCCGACTTCCACTGAGATCTAGTTGTCAGATCGACCGTTTCCAATGATTGTAGCTGTGCAGCACGCAGCCCGTTTCCTCCTCTGCCGGTGCGGGAAGGGAAACAGGAGACTCGGTCCAAAGTTCCCAGGTTCAAGGCACGCCATCGCATCTGGAACCCGTCCAGCCACCAGTTTTACACGCTCGATCAGCTGCGACAAAACAGCGCGGCTTTGAACTTATTGGACATTCTTAGATTACAGCAAGACTTTTACGTAATCTTTGAATTTGCTCGTTTGCATGCTGCACTGCTAAATTTGCAGAGCGACCGGAGAAAACAACCAATGTCAAATTTCTCAGTGGAAAGTTATTTTCTTCTCATAATATCAGTTGTCCTTCTAGGTCTTATAAACTCTAATAGCTTACATTTAGGCAATTTAATGGCCAGAATGGACGAACAGTGCCACATCTAACCAGCTAACAGCCGTCTTCTTCTAATCTAAATTGGCCTTATAAGCGTGTCATACGACATTCCACTGTCATTCGCCAATGCAAGAAGTATAACTTATAAGTATCTCTTTATAACCGCCTTCCTTTTTGTGCCAAAACAATTGGACTGGGGATGATGCTAGCCATTTAGAGTCCTTAGCATACATTATCTTATGGAGGGTACTTTAATAGAAGTCAGAAGTTTAGCGGACTAGTTTATTCACAATTTAAAAGCCATAATGTATACCATCATATATTGAGTGGCGTCGGAAACATTTATTCATTGTGACGATTGGCCTTTTGGTGTTGACTGTTTAATGATATGCTATTCCTTTTTTCAACCTCCTTGCTGTAGGCCTGTAGCGGATGTTGCATATCAGCACGTCCCCAGGAGCGCGTCTGGGGGTGCTGATGTTACAAAACAGCACTTCATACATATATACATGATCAGTTCAGGTTTCCATGCACTGTCCATGTAGCTGTTGTAAACGCCCGTCTGTTTACACATGTAAACATATGGTCAATAAAATACTACTGTTCAGCGTCGATTACGCTCCCCTTGATAAACCCTCCGCACCGTCGACTATTCGGAAAAGCAGCAACTGACAATCAGGATCAACAGCTGAGATAAAGGATGCTAAAAGTAAGCATAATGAGGTGAATGCTACAACTGCAAGGACTGGATACTGGGTCTCTTGTTGGTTCCCGCCTTTCAAATTTTCGTCCAAAATCAGCAAAACGTCAAGACAAAACTGTATTCCCTCTCTAGAGTTAAACAAGGCACTTTCCTGCTATCCTATATGGTCATAACCGAGCGAGCGAGCGAGCGAGGGAGCCAGTCAGAACAGAATAGGTATCCCAGCAAAGTACGTTGTGTAACTGTGACAGTGGGGGGATTCAACTAGCGCCAAACAACTACGCCAATCGGCTGGTCAGCCTTTTGACTTTTGTAGCGTAGTGGTTAGCGCTGCTTGGTTTGTGATCTGCCGGTCCGGGTTCGCTCCCGGGTGTCGGCGAGTTGTTTCTTTCTGTTTCTAGTAAAAATTCTACTCCTTTCTTACATCGGTTCCCACACCGTCGCCCCACTGTTACATAACTTTAAATTTTTCAGGGTCACTCTCACACTCTGGACATCATTTGCACGGATAGAATACACCATGACTCAGAGTTTTATCAGCAGTGAAGGAAATAAGATACAGATGTCAGATGTACGATCAACATAACACAACACAACACGCCTCTGCACAGTGGGAAACAATCAACACATTGTCTAATCAAGGACGATTTTCAGCCATATGAAGTGGGGTTGCTCCTCTCAACTTTTCATCGAGCAATACCGTACAGTTTTTACAATCACTTTGCAGGGAAAAGGTCGCATTTTCATTCTAAGCTATAGAAACATGTTTTCTGTACAATAAATCCCTCTCTGCTTAAAGCTAATGAGTGGCTATGAATGTAGAAACATATGATATAATACACACGTAATACATACGTTGAGTGTGCTCAGTTAGGCCAAAATAGTTTATTCCCCATTCAAACCTTACTTTACAATAGACTCGAAGCATTTTCTCTGGCCTTCAGAAGTCAAGTCAAAGTCCTTCCGCGCCTGATGGTACATAGGGCGGCGCCCATCTCCATTTCAATGGCCCTGGGCCACACAGCTTTGTGTAATCACTACATCAGGGGCTAGTACACTGGTAGTGGTGTGTGTTCAACTTCCATACTCTTTCCCGAATGCTGTGTGCTAAGTAGAGAAAGCATGTACCATTTTTTAAGTCTTTGGTATGACTCGGCCGGGGATCGAACTCACGACCGACCGAATGCAAGGCGAACATTCTATCCATTCGGCCATTGCACCCGGTGGTCTTGAAAAGTAGAAACTATTAAAGTCCGAGAAAATAGGCGGTCCTGTATCTGTTCTCCTCTATTAGTTCTCCTGGGACAAACACGGGAAATTGCATGGTGGTTTACGGTCTCAGAACACGCTTTGTGACTGGCAACAATTCGATCTATGTACTAGTAATCACTACAATTACAGTGCAATTTAACAGGGTAATTGTATTTAATTGTTCTTCAATCTACGTCTTTGTGATAACCTTTCCTGGGACACTTCAGGCCCACAGAACGACTTCTAGTGTCCACTCGAATAATCTCCAAGCAGATCCTACGGTAGTATAAGATCAAAAGCTGGCAAAGGAGCTATAGTACCAAAAGCCGGTTATACTCCTTCAAGTCCTTGGCCAGCTTTCATACCATCTAATGGCAGTTATGGCACCATAGGATCTGCCTGGAAATTACAGCTCGAGACGGCCTCGGTTGGTATGGGCCAAGGAGGTTGAAAAGACCTCCTTGTATGGACCAACTGACAAGATGGCGTGAAGAAGGTTACTTGTAACACGAAGTGCACATGTTCTACACTTCTTCGGTAACACAACATGCAACAGCAGCTCCACATCCCATGTAGTCCTACACGGATTACATGATATCAGCGCAAGCCCTGTCCTCGTGGGGACGTGGCGTGCCGAGCATTCCAGCGCCGGTGAGGAAAGAAAGATGCCGTCCTGATAGTAAAAGCCGCATCTAGTGGGGATCTTGGCTGCGGGGCCAGGGGCTCTCATTAGAGCTGTACAGCTGTTGGAAGCATGTTGTGGCCGAGGGGTGGGGAGGGGCACCTGCCGATGGAAGTGACCCGGGACGCACTTACACATGTCAGGCCGCCGGCAGAAGGCCTTCCCTGCATGTCTTCCCTCTGTGTGCGAGCCGCACGGAAACAATTGTCCCGGGGATATAAAGTCGTCCGACCACAAATCTCGAGTCGGCCGTCTGAGCAGTGAGGTTATTTTACGTAGGGCATTTGTGGTAAGAGACCATTCGCGTCTCCTCCAAAATTCTAATTCAAACCTTCTTCACACTCCCGGAAAACGTCACCAACTATTTCATATTACGACGGAACAGGACAAGTGTGACATGTTGTAACGCTTGGCATCACTTTCAAAGAAATCGGACAGCTGTCGTCGTCCAAATGGCATTCAAGAACCTCGCGTGATTTTCCTTGCAGGTTGAGTTGGGCAGGAGTTGCACAGGAGTAGGGGAATCATGGTCATGAGTGGTCATGAGTAGTAGAGCGATGTCTGCACGGATGACGCGCGAGCCATCGTCCCATGATCTTCGTGGTTCCTATCACACAGATCTAATGCATACAGTTTCTTGATGAGAAAACGCCGATATACATGTACCAGAAAAGATGTGAATATCGACTCAAACTTCCAGTTGAAATGACAAATCGTGGATTACTGTAAATGCATTTAAGTTCGCGGGGATTTAATTTCGCGGTAGCGGGAAAAATGACATTTCGCGGTGGATTTAATTTCGCGGTAACACCATAGATTGCAATCTAATACCATAATAGAAAAATTTTCGCGGTGGTTTTAAGTTCGCGGTTAAGTGGTCACCGCGAAAACCGCGAATATTAATCCACCGCGAACATTTCTGCATTTACAGATAACTATGGTACTGACTTTGTACAGCCTCCTGCTGCATGTGCAGATCTTATACAGCAGTAGAAACAAACATAACAGATGTTAAACTATAGCGGACAGTAACGTTATAGAAGGGTCATCATTCATAGATAGACAGTCTGTGAGGTAGACTGTAGACTGTCATGTTTGACGGATCCACTATCCTAGTGGAGACCCATCTACTATTGAATTCTCACGGTGTATGCATGGACAGTCGACGCTAACGTTGGGCTAAAGCGCTTTCAATATGTTGCAAACGTCAATCAGGTCCGAATTTTACTCTAGATGACGCAAAATAAAACTTGTACGAACTCGTACCTTTACCAAGTACCTTTGTCCCATCACAATGATATGCAAATAAGTGTCCTATTAGCATAATGTTCCGCTCGAATCAAGTTCATATGTACTGAGTATGACTGAGTCCTATCATGTAGCACGAATAAAATATGATTTTCGTTATCAACCACGAAAATCTATTCAAATGACTTACATTGTTTCGCGAAGTCTGAACGGTCCCCTGCAATTCCAAAGAAAACTGCTACTGGTGTGCATACAACAGCATACAAGAGCTATTTTCCAAATCGTGACCAAAGCTTATCAGACCACGAGATATTAAAACCGGACGTTCCGCTGCAGTATCATTGAAAACCGTTAGGGGACCCAAAATTTGATTGTTTCGAAGTTTCATCAACACCTACCCAAATAGCAAGTACATGTATCAAGTCATTCTCGAGTTATTGTAGTCACAAACGGACAGACATAGACACACGGATGCTGCCGAAAGCATAACCTTCTTTTGCGCAGAGAAATGTCGGTGAAGGTAAATATTGGGCCTTGTGGAGGTGAGGCGAGGGATTGGGATGATTGCTTACTAACTCCAGACATTTACCTAGAAGCGGTACCAGGCGATCCCTTCTAGAACTGCATCAAGCACATTTCAAGGGGGTTGGTCGCCAACAGCTCTGGAAAACATGTCTTATTCTGAGCAATCATTGTTCTTTTATTGGATGATGATATTTCATCAACCACGACCTTATGCGTGTCATAATAGAAACGACTATGACCAGCTAGGCACTGTCGGCACTTCAGGAAGAACTTTGAGGAGGATTTTTGAGAACGCTATTTTATGCCCGTGTTTACAACGATGGATCATACGCCTGTTAATACAGTTTTGTTTGTCTTTATAAGGGGCAGCTATCAAAGAATTAAGGACAAATAAATCACCTAAGAAATTTTAGATGTGAGTTTGGTGCTTCTTATCAGGGAAACTATCTGCAACCGTACTCTACATCCATCCCACAATGCACCATGTGGTAACGTCAACGTAAGGCGACTCTGGTATATTAAAGTGAAACTGTAGCTGGCGCCTTTAACAAGTGACAATGCACAACAGGATTTAGTATCACCACCGAAAAAATGGAGGATTCAGATGCAACCAAGGGGGAACATTCCAGATCAAATGTCTCCCTGACGTTGGAAACGCTCTTTCGAGACGAGTGAACCCTGTCAAGACTTCTCGATGTCGTCAGGGAGGAGACGGGACCAGACTGTGCGAGTAAGTTTTGAGACATCACACGTCTAGCTGTGTTGACAAGACCAGGTAGGGACCCACTGTTTCTTTTTATGTTCAACAATACGGTCAAACCTGTATTGTTCTCATTCATCTGTGTAAATAAGATTGTTTAGATAACGTTAAAACAACTGGCTGGACTTGGTCGCTGAGTCGGTTAGAAAACTGCAGTGCCACACAGTGCTGAGAATCATGAAGGGTAACTAAAGATGACCTTGACTTTCCTGTCATCTGTCCTAAGGAAGGACACAGCCGAACCATCTTGACCTTGCGTGAACCCCTTCAAGTCCATTCTAACGCACATGCCACAGAACTGCATCAATTGTTACCGTGGCGACAGAAGAAAGGGTGTAGGCATGTCCAACATATCCGAGACACTAGGAGATGCAAGCTGAAGTTTTCACTTGACGTTTTGATAGTTAGTTCTGCAACGGACTTTCTTTTCTAACCTGTGGTTGAATACGGGTTTGAGATAACTGACACTGATTTGAATGATTCTAAATAGCCATGAAGTTAATAGCGAAGTCATCTTAAAATTAACTCCAAACATTCTTTGTTTCTCACGGTGGAAATGTCGAACCTTTCATCGATACAGTTTGGTGATCGGATAAGACATTGGTCCAACAGGACTCTTTTCTTGTTTTGACATCACCATTGTTGTCAACGAGTTGACGTCATGAAGACAAAACACCATGCATGTTCCAATAAAAACACCAGTGTACTGTGATCGCACGTTTTTTGTTCGAATATCACGTTTCAACTGATTACAGCCTAACGTTATGTTTGGAATTATTTTGAAAAAAACAACATTTTGCAGAGTAAATGGCATTTTGTCTTTCAGTTATTTTCAAATGTTGACACATGTAAGCCAGACCAATGAAATGTCATGACAGAGTTTGTATTTACGCTCAACCACGCTCTGCCTTATTTCTCTACATCGCCCCCTGTCACCGACCATTACTGATTCTGAACACGACGACCTGTCTAATTTTAACTCGGGGTGACCAAAGACCGTGGCTGCTGTTCAGAGGAGGATTACCGCCCCCTTTATCTCCAATGTTCTGTACGATTGAATCTTGGCCTACGGTTACCACTCGCGGTAGAGTAGGATAAACATTGAAATCAAGTCAGGAATCAGTCTCGATGGTTTCGTTATACTTCAGCACAGTTGGACCATTGATGTTTAGTAACCCAGAAAGCACACATTGTGACCTAGGAAATATCACACAGAACATGTTAAAGAATATACAACTTAACAAATAGGCTTTAGCTAAGCAAACACTACTCTGTTCAGAAATGATTTTTCACAAGTTTTTGTCACAGTTCTGTCATTTTCCTGCTGATATGACAGTGCCTAGACTAGTTGACTTGGTGAGAAGTTTGGTTATCGTGTGGCCCACAGACGGAGCGCTGTCGTGTTATTTTCTTATCATTCGTCATCAGTGTTATGATGTTTGAATCTTACATTGCCTATCATCTCTTGACAGGGTTGTGATTCTGATCCAGTCACCTCTTCTTGACCTTTCGCCACCTTCAGTTGACATTACAAACACTCCGCGGTATTTACAAGATTATAAATCTGAAATACAGTTGGGGAACAGGTGCTGATCCGATGTAAGTTCTAGGGTCTGTTCTGAGTTCATTTTATATGCATGTTCCATTCGCTATGTATAGTTATGGGTTGGTAAGCGGACAGTTAATGTACGAAGTCCATTTGCGCCTGACGTGCCCCTGTCGTTATAGCAGTGCGGTGCTGGTGACTGTGAGACCCGGACATTTGGACCCGCCCGTTTAGTGAGGGACCTTGCCTTCACCCACGACCTTACATGTAGCAGGGAACCACTGGTAGCGCCGGAAGTCATGTTTATAACGGTACGGTACGGAGGTAAGCAGGCAAGTTCTTGGAATGCAGATACAGTAGTCTCCGCCAGACTCCTGCCTGGCTGAATGGTAATAGGGGAATTTGGCCAATCTAGGCCTATGACTATGAGTGAACTGTTCGGCCGCGAGCTGGATAGACTGCAAGAGACTGACTGAAAATCCATAGTAACGTATTTGTCCCTATTTGGCCAAATTCTCCCATTTTCTATCCAGCTGACACGTTTGCCTAGAGACGAGAATGCAGATATCTTCATACTTTTTAGGGCTTAGGCTGACAGTAACGACTGGGAATAACTACACGGGCACTACTGTAACTAGACTTTAGTTTGACAAACTTCATTGCGTGCCAGGCAAGTATATCTACGAGGCAGTGCTGGGCGAATTTGGAACGTGGTTGCTGTAGGATGCTAGCCTGGGCACCATCCGGAAAGTAGTTCACTCCCGGCTTTTATTATATACTATATACACAGTGGTCGCTTTTCGCTCTGATGTTATTATACACTATATACAGTCGCTTCGGTAACACAACATGCAACAGCAATAGCAAACATATGAGCGAACTACTACCGGATGGTACCCAGTCTAGTAGGGTGCAACATTTTAGTGCAAACGTTGTAATGTACTGAAGCAAGCGCCACCGTGGCAACGGTGTGGGGTCAAATAAATAACGTGAAAATGAATTCTTCATTGATAGTTTTATGACTTAACAAGTGCTCGGGTTTGAAGCTGCCCTTCTCCGGTTTTGTAGAAAACAAGTCTGAAATCTTCAACCCCAAATGTCGAGTACTGCTTCTGCTCAAGGCCATTAGGGACAAATGTGGTTGTGAGCATGGAGGTGAGTTTTCCGTTTTTGTTAATCGCCAGTTTTTTTTCAAACAAATACAGAGACTTATGCTTTAATACGCTTTTTACAAGGGAAGGCTGTTGAAATATCTATTATAAACCCGTGATGTCTCGGGGTTATTTTTTTTAACGTTTTTACTTGTATCATAGAATATTCTTCCATAGCAACAATAATTTTCTCAAACTTAAAACAATTGGGTTTTTTTCGACATGTGTATAGTCTCCAATTATGCTGTATGTTTAACTAGATTTGATCGATGGCATCATCTTATATTTTAGACATTTCTATCTATTCTTTCTCTCTTCTCTTTTCTTTCCTTCCTTACGATTGTTCTTTCCCTTTCCTTGTTTTACCCATTTCCTCTTTTTTTCCCCACAGACACGATTGATCTTGCCGATGAGACGGGAGAGGTGATGGAGCTGGCCAACCACCCCGGGGACTACGCCTCCAACTACCTGCACGAGCGCGCCACTTTCATCCTCATTAAAGTAGAAAGTAGGTAAATTGTAACATCTGTCCGTCATCTCTAAGGTGGTGATCATATATTGCACAATTGTCATTTGCTCAAAACGGTTTTTCTCCAAAGTTTGATTTAAAAAAAAAAACACGTTTTCTGTCAGTCATTACTCTGCCTTCAGGTGGACTCTCACTGCATTTGGGGCACCGGTGTGGCACTGCGGGGTTCGTAGATGACTCGACGAATTTCAGAGATAAAGAACGAATTTTCTTCCGTTTTGTGTATTTTGCTGTCTTCCAAGTCATACTTTTACGCAGTGCACTATATCTAGATTATAGAAGAATCGAGAATAGCTGAACGAACCCCGCAGTGCCGCACCGGTGCCCCAAGTGCAGTGAGAGTCCACCTTAAGATTTTATCCTGGAGCTTGCATATGTATTCTATCGCTTCATGTCACGTTTCTCAATGTTGCATGCCCCCTTGTATTTCCCCAGAAGAGTGTGAAGGGAGTGAGGAGGATGTACGTTACCTGCCGCTGTTTAAGGGCACCGGCTTGAGCAAGACGTTTCTCGGTGGGTCACGTATTGAGAAATATTTACCAGAGCAGATCTCTAATCGTGCTGTATTTCAACCTTCTAATCTTTCAATACATGTTTTATTGTGTTACACTCCTTAATTCTCTTTCTAGCGTTAGTTTTTTTTTTGTAGACATTCTGACCTTCCTTTAGAAAAATATCAACGATATCTGCAAAACTAAATTTAGTTGACCGAAAAAAAAACTTAAGTTATTTGTAAGATATTGTATAGAGCTTGGTGAAATTTCTACAGTGCTAGCAATAGTTTGTTCCACACTTTTCTTAAGATCCACGATGCGTAAAAATTTACTACATTGTACGATAGTCAGTATATTTAGATACAAGTTGTGCATATCATATGACCTAGTGTGGCTATCATGGTTCAGCAGACATAAATGGTTCAGCAAACATGATGGTCTTCTGCATCATCTATTCCTCAGCACGGTTAAACAGGCGCAGAAGCCGGATCTCCGACTTGGTTGACATGGTTAGTGAACGGCGGACCAGCCACAGCAGCCGCCTTCTCTCCAGGACTTCCAGTAGACGACTGTCCGTACCCGTCATCAAGTCAACACCCAAGTCACCTAACAAGGGCGCCTCCTCGCGGACAGGAGGCGTCCCTACAGCCCCGGTGAAACGGGATTTGGTCACAGGACTGAAGAAAAGTTCTTAACAGGCGTAGCTTGTTGGGAAAAGGCCGAATTTGTCGTTTTATTTCTACCCCGGTAGATACGAACGCACTCACCTTCTGTGGTAGAATTCTTGCCTCTGCTTTAAAAGCAGTCTAGATGTACTTCAACATGTTAATGTGCAGTAGTAAGTTTCAATAAAGTACCAAGGAAGTACTTAAGCTTCAATAGCAGCAAATATTTTCAAAACGTGCCTAAATAATAGAGACTAGTAAACTGCAATATCTGACAGATTTGTAGCCCGAAACTTTGCTATTCTTGTAGGCTATGATTAAAACGGGCCTGCTTGTTTCTTTTTATGTGCGAATCAGAAATTGGCTTTTAACTACAAGTTCAACAACGATTCCTAGGTGGGTCGTCAAGTATGATAAATTGTATAAAGCAGTTCAATCAGAACTAGGCTGTTAAGAGGATTACATCTATGTGCACATGTCTTCAGAGAAATAAATTTACACCGTATAAATGAAAGAGCCAAATGATGTTGTGGTTGTTCTACAGTCGAACGCTACTTAAGATCAATCAATCATATTTGTATTGTCTCCATGTTATAATATAAATGGATGGAAGTCGCGGATCATAAAGGTTAAAGAATCTCATGGAGGGCAAGTATGTAACGTTAATGTTAGTTGTCCTGTCCTTTCAGGGATGATCCATACAGATGGTAAGGCTTTGGGGGACTCCTGTTTGAACGCGAAAACTTCACCAACCACCAATCAGTTACGCCCTGGTTTACTGCAACAATGTACATGTATGTCGTTCAGAACACGATACAATTAACACAAGGACACTTGGCAGCAATAAGATAAACTTTAATCAGCACTTACGCATACAGTACGGACAACAGATGTATCAGCAGCGTGCTTATATAGTCAAACACACTGTACAACGCCAATGTATATATAACACATTTTGCGTGTTCCCGACTAGCCTGAGTACCATATTTCGTAGTGACCGCTGGCTCACTACTTTCGCTTGCTAAACCACGGATTAGTACCATGGTACTCAGGCTAGTTCCCGACAGGTGTCGCAACTAAGACTAAGGCACTCGGGAAGATGTAGGCTAGTCGTTTGAGACTGGGAGGCTTGGCGATGCCCACGCAAATGTTACGTGGATATTCTCAAATAAGAAAAGTTAACGTTAATGGTTACAAGACAATACTTTATTTTTGTGTAACGTTATTGTCGACTACAAAACATGTTAACGAATAACAGAAGAAATGACGAATAAGAAAATGGTAACGTTACCAAACTGTTCAACAGGACAATTGTTCACGTCCAAACATGAGGGGTACGTAAAGCGGGAGGGGGTTTGAACTGCAAACTTGACCCAGAGAAGTTTTTTTTTTACATTGAGCCTTATAATCCTTTTTTGTTTGTTTGTTGTTGTTTTTAATGAAGCTTTGTTAATCTTTTCCGTCATCATAAAGCAGGCACAAGATAAAAGATTTGATAAGCATGCGCCTACACTTGTTATCCTATACTTGTATGCCATATTTGTACCGGCCGGCACGAGGATATAAGGTTCCACCTGTTAATTCACCTGTTCATTGTCCCAGGTGAGTTCCCCCCAAACCCAACACCCACCCTCTGTCGTCATCGTACATCCGGGACATTAGCAGCTCTTGCACATGCGTACAGTAAAAGTTGGCGCCATTTTGTTCTCCCAGCTACTGGTGAGAAACGTTTCTTATGGGTGAGAAGAATGTAGTTATATTTTCCGCACTATAGAACCCATAATTCAGTGACAGACAGCGCTGATGACACAGAGGAGAGATTAGAGACTCATTGTTGAAGGGAAGCTGGAATGGTGAGTAGACGTACGAGACTATTGACCGACAAACGCATGCTGTCCGAATCGCTATGATCCTATGCCTCGCCGTGCTGGAAGGCATTCGGCGACCTTTCCGCCAAAGATATCGGTGACTTCATAAGCCGTCAGACCGAAAGTGGCAGTGTGTTTCGGTTCCGAAAACCCCAGAATAGAAATTGCAGAATCGCGTCCCTGTCCGGACGGTCCGGCATATTGCGTGTGTGACGTGCGATGACGTAGTGCTTTCTTCCAGCGTGGATTACGCCTCCTCATGAATGTTGCGAAATGTTTACATGGGGAGGAAAAGACTGCACCAGCCCAGTCAGCACACTAGCTAGTGACGAGGTCACGTATGAACGGTACCTTTTACAGTCCCATCCCCATATACCGTCTCCCGGGAAACAAACAAGTACCCTTGGCCCACTCTTAACATTCAGATGTGACTCTTTATTTTACTCCTTGTAAATTATCCGAATATGAAAGCCTTTTATTAGCCGACGTCCAAGTCAAGGATAAACGATATCAGAGTTCAACAGCAGACACATTTTGACTTGCATTCGTGCCAGCCAAATAAAGTTTGTGTCCATAATCATGATATAATATTTATTGCTTAGAGAGTTTGAGGAGTTTGTTTTGGGACAGATGTTTTCTGTTTTATTGTAAACTGTAGAAATCAACAGTTTTGGCATAATCATACCTTGGTAAGTTGGTTTAAAAAGCTATGTATTGTAAATCAACAAGTACCAAGCTTGAGTAGGCATCAAAAGACCTGGTTTAACTTTGTGTGTGCTCTCAGTCATTTGCTGGGTCATCGTACGTTACATCATTGTCTTCTTTATGTGCAATGCGAATGTTGTCACTCTGACTCACCAGGTTTATATTTGTCCCGTTTCCACAGGTGAACTGGCACGAGGATGGGGGCATTTCTGGACAAGCCAAAGACAGAGAAAGTGAACGAGCACGGTTCTGGGAACGGGCTAAGGTTTGGTTTGAGTTGCATGCAGGGATGGCGGGTGGAGATGGAGGATTCCCACACGTCGGTGCTGGGTCTGCCGCACGGTCTCAAGGACTGGTCCTTCTTTGCCGTGTATGATGGTCATGCCGGTGCAAACGTCTCTATGTATTGTTCAGAGAACCTTCTGGACTCTATCACTAACAACAAAGATTTCAAAGGCACTGACCAGCCTGCGGGGCAGATCACACCTTCAGTAGAAAATGTGTCGGAGGGAATTCGAACAGGATTCCTTTTGCTGGATGAGAAACTTAGGACGTTGCCAGAACTAGAGAACGGAGTCGACAAGAGCGGCTCCACGGCAGTGTGTTGCATTGTCTCACCCACACACATATTCTTTGCAAATTGCGGCGATTCAAGAGGTGTGTTATCCAGGAATGGGAAATGTGAGTTCTTCACCAAAGATCACAAGCCATTCCACCCTACAGAGAGAGAGCGCATTCAAAATGCCGGTGGTAGTGTTATGATCCAGAGAGTCAATGGTTCACTAGCTGTTTCCCGTGCACTAGGTGATTTTGAGTACAAGTGTGTAGATGGGCTAGGTCCATGTGAGCAGCTGGTCTCTCCAGAGCCAGAGATCACGGTACAAGAGAGGACCGATAAAGATGAGTTTGTTGTCCTGGCTTGTGATGGGATCTGGGATGTGATGAGCAATGATGAAGTGTGCGACTTCGTGCGGTCGCGGATGCAGCTGACTGACAACCTGGAGAGCATCGCAAACCAAGTGGTGGACACCTGCCTGTACAAGGTGAGTTCAGCTGCTCAACGTAACTGTACTGTGCATGTAGCTTGCTCAGATACAGGGTTGGTCTGTACTTGTGCCCAAATCTTAAGACCTGCTTCTGTACCTGAACCTGAATGAGCCACACCAGTACACAACTGTACCATACTTAGACTGCATTGTAGCTTGTAAGGAAACATCAACCAGCAGTTTCCTTC
Source organism: Branchiostoma floridae (assembly GCF_000003815.2). Taxonomy (NCBI): domain Eukaryota; kingdom Metazoa; phylum Chordata; class Leptocardii; order Amphioxiformes; family Branchiostomatidae; genus Branchiostoma; species Branchiostoma floridae. The sequence continues at coordinate 6,481,843 of NC_049979.1, forward strand.
AAAGGGGATACTAATAAGTAGTGAGGAGGGGTGAGGAAGTAGGGAATAGGATCATGTCATGTACAGTATTTATATGGAGGTGACTGAATATGGAAATTTAGATTAGGATGGCTACAGAGAAGGAAGCTTTTGCTATTTAAAGAAAATGCTGATAAGAATGAATAGAATCACACAGCTGGAATCACAGTACTAAAGGTACATAAGGTACATATGCCTTCCGAAAAACGAGGTGTGTTTTCCATATAGGCACATGTAGGATTGAAGTGAAGTGAGGGGTTTCCCCTCTTACCTAGCCTGATGTTGGATTGACCATGGATGATCGTCAAGGAACTTGACAATTTTGAGTTTTCACAAATTTCAGAGGCCAGAGGAATCTCCAAGGATATTCAGTATGTTTCGCATAATCTTCAAAGGAAAAATTCACAATGTTCCAATTTTCATCAGCGACAATTTTGCTATGCTGGTCAATTCATAAGCACTGTTGTTACATAATACCTGGGGGGAGGGGCTTAACATGAACATGTACATTACATGTGTATACCCTTCTCAATTTTCATTTTCAAGTTTTTGAGATGGAGAACAAAGAGAAATGTAGCCTGTGGTTTCATGCCTGTTATTGTTGGGAGGTCAGGGCTGTGCAGGCTGGCAGGTGTTTATGGCCAGTTGTGCATAGGTAATGCAGGCACAGTAATTAACACCAGGGGAACCATGAGTCATGGCTCATGGCCTGGCATTGTTGTCAAATTGCTGTAGCAACATCCAGAATAGATTATCATTTCTGCAGTGCTGATCTAGCACTTCAAAAGTGTTTCTCTTATAAAAAGGGAAGTTAAGATGTATTTGTGCTAAAACTGTCTGGTGTAATGTAGATTTGCTGAGTCATTATAAACAGAAATGTTTTGTTGAATTAAAGCCAAGATACAATGGTGTTTGAATATTTGTCATGAATTTGCATAACTGACAATGCCAATGGTGCATAATGACAAGTGGATGATAACAGTGTCTGTGTTTTTTTCTTATATAAAGTTGCTATAAATACTTCATATTACAGTTGTTTATTATGGTCAGATATAACAAATGACATGTGTGGTCTAAGTGAAAGACTTTTTTATTAGTAGGATATGTATATTTTGTTCCTTTGTAAATTGTACTCAGAAATATATACATTGTCAGTAACATAATGTGTGAAAAATATGTAATTATAACTGTGCAAGTTGTTATCTACTCTAGCCAAGGCATTGATGAGATGATGGTTCAGAGTGGAGCTTACCCCAGCATTGTAGAGCAGTGACATCATGTGTTCCTATCAGCTAAAACAACTACAGCTGCCTCACCATTTTTAGCTAACACACATTGATACTGCCAAGTGATTTGGCTTGTTGTCAATGTCAAGGCAGGTCTACTTCAGCAGCACTGGTACCAACAAAGAAATGTGTTAAAAATGGACTTTTATGTATCCAGAAACAAGTGTCTTTGACAAAAACATGTCTGTCAGTTTATGAGGGGTGTGGTTAATGCATGAGAAAATTCTGTCTGGCAGTAATGGGTGTGGGAATATGTACAGCATTTTATCATAACAGGGCCACCATGTCTACACAGGAGGCACTGGCAAAAACGTATATCATGCACTAGTATTTTACATTAATACATGTGTACCACAAATGTATCTGAGAAAGGAATCTTAAGGTTTTTAGTCCTTATCCTGGGAAGTGTAGTGCCAAATGTATGTACAAGCAGGGCTCAATTTTTTCTGCATACCTGCACTGGTGCAGGTAACTTCAAAGATAACCTGCACCAGACAAATTTTACCTGCACTACTCTAAAGTTAGGAAGGTATGGATCATACTAAAATTGTTAAGGCACCATTGCTATTTTTTTCTTTTATACTTTATAGGTGGTAAAAGTCAATGCAGCTAATAACAATCCATGTACACCTACATGACAGGACATTAATGTATAGAACTCAGTACATCTACCAGTGCAGGTTAGGCCACAACAATTTAATTCCTAACCTTGGTTCACGGATTCGCTCGCTCCTATTTTTTGGGGAAAAAAATGAAAATAAAAATTACCACTCAGCAAATTTTCACCATTAATGAAACCATTCACCAACTTTCTGGTGTAGCAAATTGGCCTTTATATTATAAGCTCCTTAAAGTGTGGGTACAGGTGCTGTTACTGTACAATAATAGTGTTTTTGTACTTTTTACAAGCTGAAAACTTTTTTTCTTCATGTTTTGGATTAGCCATTACCTTTACCCCAACCATTTTACAATTTTTATTTTTATTTCGCCCTCTCGCTCCATATTTTTTATGAAAAAATCCGTGAACCAAGAAATTAAATTGGTGTTGCCTTAGGTACAGGTAGACATGAGAAATACCTGCACAGCTCCAATTTTACCTGCACTAACCTGCACATGCAGGTGGTATTTCAAGCCCTGACAAGTAAACAGCTACAATTGTGAAGCTGTCCAGGTAAGTTTGATAGGGAATATTGTTACCTAGTTGTGGAACTCTAGTCATGCTCTGATTGGTTCCCAACAAGCCACTGTAACAGACAGCTTCCGGTCTGGCTAACCACAGTGACCAGAATGTTTTGATAAGGCCTAGGAAAAAAAATGTTGTGTTTTCCTGTTTCTATCCTGAAAAAAAATTGGGGTTGGTAGGATTTTGTTTTAGGCTGGTCAAATCTCTACTAGGGTGACAAATTATAATACAGTTGAACAAATTAAAGTGAAAGAATGAGGACACTAAGTGTCTTTCAAAGTCAAACTTGCATAATGGATACATTTATCATTGGATAGTGTTTTTAGCAGTGTTTTTACTTCAATAGGAAGCAGGCTGAATAAAAATTCTAACCGGAAGCTATGTGACTGCACTGCCCACCAAAAAAAACAAAAAAGTCTAGGGTCGGCAGGTTTTTCTAGGGTAGGTAGGGCAACAAGAAACACAAAGTTTTTTTCCTAGGCCTTAGCAGGGACAAACATATACTGTAAATGCAGAAATGTTCGCGGTGGATTAATATTCGCGGTTTTCGCGGTGACCACTTCACCGCGAAATTAAAACCACCGCGAACATTTTTCTATCATGGTATTAGACTGCAGTCTATGGTGTTACCGCGAACTTAAATCCACCGCGAAAAGTCCTTTTCCCGCTACCGCGAAATTAAATCCCCGCGAACTTAAATGCATTTACAGTATTGTATACTGAGTGTTTGTCCAAGCTAATTTGATTGTCAGGTTTGCAGTTTGTACAAGGTCATTTCAGATGGTATAAAGGGTGCGAGAGTTTAGAAATAAATTTTGTTGTATGCCCCAAATGCATGAACATCAACTTGCAGAAAGACTAATAGAATATAAGGTGACAATTTATGATATATACTAGTATTAGATCTATTTCATTTTTTTTTTACAACTTACCCAATTGGTTGACCACTTTTCATCCCATCCTACATTCCTGTCATCACCAGTTAGACCACTTTACTTTGTACTTCTATGAAGAAAATGATGTTGATCTTGGGTTTTATTAATAGCTATAAAAATCTGAATGATATTAATCTCCTTGAGCCCTATTAAGATCTTAGATTGTAACATTTTAGTGTTAAATTCTATAAATATCACAATGGAAGATAGCTAGAATTCCATTGATAGGGCTGTATGGGTGGTCATCTTTTCCAAAATGTCCCTTATCAATTGGCACAGGACACTAGAGGCACAACACATTTTATAGTGGTAATGTCAATTCAGATTTTTTAGGTCTCAGTAAAATGGATACACATTTTCAATAATCAAGGTACCGGTGCTGATGTATAACACACAGTCATACAACTGATGTATTATCTTCTTTCTGTATTTTTGTTTGTAGGCAAAGGAATGTCTTGAGCTTTGGTTTTCCCTCTGGTCCTGTCCTTTCTTTGTGGACAGGTGTATGGGGTATAAATTTTGCTTTGACTTGAGGCTGTTTACCTTTGGTTTGGAGCTCCTGGAAAGCTCCTGGTATGCAAGCTACCTGAATAGTACATCAGTAACGTCACTGTGTGACAGTAAGTGTGCTGTCTAGGATGTGGCAATACGGAGTCTGAATATGATATGAAACTCTCTATCTACGGCGGTTGGAGGCCATATATGGCCGGGATCCTCACTATTGGCAGTCCACAGTGATGCAGGCACACTGCATGCTGGGCATACCAGGCTGGGTCCCAGCATGAGGCCTGCTGGGATGCTCACACTGACGGAGCAACTGTCTGATGAGTTTGTACCTCTGCCAATATAACTGTGGGCAGGGAGCATAAGTTTTTGAAGACATTTGTTGGACAATCAAAAAAATTTTTAAAGTCTAGTTTGAGAGTGATAAGCATTTAATGATTTTTTTTAGATTTAACCCTAGTCCTGCGGCGCGCTACAATTGTGTTGTTGCACATGCATGTTCTATTTGCGGCGCAACACTATTGTAGTTTTGGGGGTATGTCCAGGATACGTACGTAACACTCGCGCGCGGTAGTGGCGGGGACGCAACTAAGTATAGTAGTTAGACAGAAAAGCCAGTTCAGCACCAAGGACAATGTCCAAGCATTAACTCACCTGTAGCAATACCTGCATGATTTTTTTTCTCACATGGGCAAGAAAATGTTGTCAGAAGTCTTAAGATAGATTGTAGTCAAGAAATTGACACTGGAAATGTATGATATGAAAGTAGAATACAAAAGTTTAATGAAAAAGTGTGTTTTATTGTTTTATTGCCACTGTAAACCCTTATGACTGATAGAATTGTAAATGTATGCAACATTTCTTGAAAGTACACATTGTTAGCTTTACAATGATATATACCTTTATGGGGTTAGTGTAAGGTAAAGTGACTAAAAATAAGCAAAATCAAACTAGTACCCTTTGTTTTAAAGGGGTCTGGGAACCCCAGCAGTGGGGGCGAGTTTTGGTATAGAAAGCCAGCAGGACAAGGGTTAAAGTTGTGGAATCTGAGATATAACAAGTTGTTGCATTGGTGAATGTGAGTTGACATGATTGATATAATGTAGAAACAATACTGGTAACACCACATTCAAACTGCCTACATAAATTAATATATTAGTACTGATTACTGAAAGTACATGTACCTGTCAGGATATTTCTCCCTGACCTTACATGGCCTTGCAATGCAAAGACCCATATGAAACACCACCTAATCTTGGGCATTAGCTATGCAGAACTCATCACACAAGTCCTTTTGAAGCTTACAATCATACTTAAACGATTCATACTCTTATACTGGTTATATAATTTACTTGTTCTAATGCAGATGTAATTTGTATAACTGCAGCTTTATAGATCATACTGCTATTACTAGTAGCTTTTATGGTTCAGTCATTAGCAACCTTGCTTTTGAATCAAAAGTCTGGGATCTAGCTGTAACCTTACATCCATCTGGCAAATATTCATATTGTTATAGTTTATGAAGTTAGTAAGTTGGAGCCTATTGTCCACAGGGCGTTGGTCTTACAGGGCTCGAAATTCATTTTTGGGATTAGGTGCACTGGTACACCCAGCTTAAAAAATTGGGTGCACCACTTAAATTTAAGTAATAACCTAAAAATAAATCTTAGTTACAAGCTATCAAGTTCTTAAACAAGTACCATGACAGCCATTTTTATTGTCTTTCTAACACTTAGATGTCAGGAATATGATGTATACTAGTATATTTGATATCTTTACATACTTAAACCTAAGAAAATAATTGGGTGCACAGCTCCAATTTTGGGTGCAGCTGGATGCACATGCACCCAGTATTTCGAGCCCTGTCTTATTTTGAACATCCTATGACTGAGAATCCTCCCCGTTCATTGAAGCTGTATATTATTATGTGATAACAACATGGAATACAGTAGCAATATTGCTACACGTGTTAACGTTTTTAGAGCTGCTTAGTAACAACACAGCACTAATGTTTGGTTTGTGTACCCGCATGATGCAACTATTCAGTCAGCCAACAAAGCAAGAAGTTTTCCCGCCGTTTTTGGGGTTGGTAGGATCAGATGATTGCCATTCACAGAAGGTGAAAGGTATTGTTCAGCCTTCCTGGCCTGACTGGCTATAAATAGCTCATCACGTCAGTGGGCGTACCCTGTAGCATAGGTTAGGTAAACAGGAGGTGTTCCAGTCTTGTGATAAGTCTGCCATTTTGTTTCCCTGATCTCGCAGACCTCCCCTGACTTATACATAGTGAACAGATGATTTCTTGAAGCAGGGCTTGAAATAATTTTTCCGCATACCTGCACCAGTGCAGGTAACATTGAGAATTACCTGCACCAGACAAATCTTACCTGCACCACTCTGAATTTAGGAAGCATGGATCAGACTAAAATTTTTCAGGAACCATTGCTATTTTTTCTTTCATACACTATGGGTGGTAACAGTCAATGCAGGTAATAACAAATTGAATCCATGTACATTTTATGTATAAAACCCAATACATGGACCAGTGCAGGTTGACACAACAAATTTTACCTGCACTAACCTGCATATGCAGGTGGTATTTCAAGGCCTGTTGAAGGAAGTATTCTGGTTTGCGGAAGCTTGGCCACTAAATAAGTGGAATATCGATGTTGAAAGAAATTAGAATGAATACAGTAAAAGTTAACAATTAAAAAAATGGAAGGTACTGTAATGTTGGACATTGCATATAGTCTCAGGAAAGCTAAATATGCCCTAATATTACTGTTTTTTCAGCTACAATTCAATCTCTACAACTGGATAAAAAGCTGAGATTTACTTTCAGACGTTACGTGTGACATCCATCGCTCTTCTTCAGCGTCACTAGAATGAACTGGCAGAACAGTACTTGTATTGAATTGTTCTGCCTGTTCATTCTGCCATGTCACTCGAAACATCCAGCAGTAAATCTCCATTTTTTATCTTGTTGTAGAGATTGAATTGTATCTGAATATTGTACCTGGATGCCTAACCTTCATAAAGGTATTTCTGGTTTTTATTTTTGTTGAACTTGGAGCTGATTTTGTATTGCAGGGGAGTCGAGACAACATGTCCATCGTGCTGCTGGCCTTCCCCAACGCTCCCAAGGTGTCGCAGGAGGCCATACAGAAGGAGGGGGAGCTGGACGAGAGGCTGGAGAGGAGGATTGGAGGTGAGAACACACCTGTAGAGGTTTGGCCCCACCAGTTTGTTGCTTCTCGGATTTTATTTCAGGAAAAATTGGACCGACAGGTCGAAAAAAACTTTTTCAAAAGGTCTGGGGTGAAGATATATGGCTGGAATAACACAAAAAAACAACAGGATCATTCAAGTTTTCAGCTTTTAATGGCATGTTTCACGCAATGAATCCCTTCCTTTTATTTGTTACTGCTGTTCTGACTAATAGCCATTTTTTTAGACTGAAATTATGTGTATGTGGCTTTGAAAGGCAATATTTACATGTTTGTGATAGCAAAACCTGTATTATTTTTTCTGGACTTAATTTTTTTTTTCAAAATGGAAAATAATGTACAGGCGAATCCAAGAAGCAACAAATAAATGTTTGTGGATAAATGTTGGATAACCTTGTTAAAACTTGGGCTGCTGAGTGTTACACAGTGTTCCCGTTTGTTGTCATCCAAAGTCTTAATATCCACATATACATGTATATTGTTGTGGGTTCAACTGGGGTATCTGCTCCAAAATTGTTCCTGAATTTCAAATTCAAGATCAGTCACCCCTAACGAAGCAGAGCATGACATGTATACATATCTGCTGTATACGCAACAGACAGGACATGAATACATGTATGACCTATGCTGTAATAGGTCGTGTTTTACCTACGCAGTGTGGGCGACAGTTAGGTGTGGCTGCTTACGTCATGAAATAAAGGAACGATCTTCCTGGATTGTCTCACTGAAAGGTCACTGCCATGGTTATATCTCACCACGCCATAACTACATGCATAGTGACAGAATGTATTATTTATCGGCTATATTATCTGGCTGGCAGACATGACTTTATTGTGAAGACTTTACGAGGAGGATAGCAGTGTATGGTTAACTTCTGCTTGTCAAGTAGATCTGTTAAAGAATAGAGTGAATAACTGTTTGAAGGCAGATAAAAAACATACACTCTGCAGTTAGTTTACCTCAGGACAAGGTTGAACATATTTGTAAAATGTCATTGGAATGTAATATACAGAGAATACTAAAGTCCCAGTTGTCAGCTCTGACAGTTGATACATATATATTTGTTAAAATGTCCACTGTGACCAAAATTCCCATCTTGCTCCAAGGTCTAATACATGCAGATACAGAGGGAAATCATGTTTTTGTGTAAAAGACAATCTGAGTCATAACATATGGAGTGCATGGGTTGGGTTTGTTCAGTTCCTCATGTGATGCATGATTGCCCTGGCTAGGTTCCTTGTTATTGACACTCTAGGCTTGCTAAGTTCAAGGTCAGCATGACCCCCTGGGGCCAGCCAGAAAGAGCACACAACTTGTTGTTCAAATGTACCTTTTTTTCACAACGAGCTTGTAAGGTATACGTGTAGAATTCATGTTGTATCGCTCTGTAAATAGAGTCAACCATATCATTAAAAGTAAATAAAGGTTGTTCGTGACTTCCAGTAGGTAGAATAGCATCTGTATACCCTGTGCACGTTGTAACGCATATGACCAGCTTTCTAGATTCCGATGTTTGGTGCTAACTTCCCACTGGGATGTGTGTGGGTCCCTGTCTTTTGTAAAATCAGTCGCTCGTAAAATCATTAGCGACATATATAGATATCCGTGTAGCTGTTAATATGGCCACAGGGAGGGGCAGCAACACCATTGTTGAATAGAAATACTCCTCCCCGTTTCAGTGACGGCAGATCCCTGGTAGCCAAACTCACTCCTAGGCCTGCGTCACTCCTCGGGCAGCTTTTGATACTACTGTAAATGCAGAAACGTTCGCGGTGGATTGATGTTGCAGTTTTCACGGTGACCACTTCACCGCGAACTTAAAACCACCGCGAACATTTTTCTATTATGGTCTGCAGTCTATGGTGTTACCGGGAACTTAAATCCACAGCAAAAAGTCCCTTTTCCCGCTACCGCGAAATTAAATCCCTGCGAATTTAAATGCATTTACAGTATCCTATGCTACCGTAGGATCTACTTGGAGATTAAACTGATCCCTTTCTCCTGCAGAGATTGTGAACACCAGCGAGCCGGGTGAGGTGGACCTGGCCTACATCATGCACGTGCTGTGCTATGAGGAAATCGAAGGCCTCCCACCAGGAGGCGGGCTGGTCTCCAAGTAAGTCAATCATTGCTCGGTTAATTTCAAAACCAGTGGAACTTGCAGACTTGGAAGGGAGGACCTTATTAACATGACTGGTGTCTAAAAAAGCCCACAGCCATGAACAAATTTTTTTCAAGACAGGAATAGATAGGTACAGGTAACTTGATAAATGCGCAATAGTACTTGAATATGTTTGCCTCTTTAAAAATTCGCAGAAATGTCATATAGATGTGAGCAGAAAGGGACTGGAACATGACCCTTTGTGTGCCATCTCTGTTCCATCTGTACTAACAAGTAATGCAAGCAAAGGCCTACTTCTTGAAAATCTACTGTTCTTATTCAAATTTGTTGTGTAACAAGTTGGTACAGGTTTTCTTGGCAGTGTAGCTATAGTAGTAAAATAGGATTTTAACAGGAAGATTTTTTTCGGAGGGGTTAGAGTTCAAACAATCACCATGTACATTCATCTATGGAACTCAATTTTGGGAACCAAGGTGAATTTTCAACCTTTATAACCAGAAGACCAGTCTGGGCCAGCATTAGAAAACATAGCCGACCAATAAAAACTTTCACCAATCATGGCAGGTCATGTGAAAGGCACTGCTCTCTCGGTCATTGTGTGAAGGGTCAGGTTCCATGACAACATCAGAGGCTGAGGGGGCGAGTGACAGGTCCCTTTGTTACCAACAGCTACAAAATAGTTCTGTTGACATGCCTTTGCATGGGCTTGAGTTCAGTGTACCCTGATTTGCTTTCCTGGGTTCAGATATACTTTCATGAAATGACTTCTGTTAAGGAATAGTTATGTGTAGACTCATCAAAAAGAAATAAACACTTCCCCCCAAGAAATGTGCATTGAAGTACTCTTCTGTCCAGTCATATTCAACATAGTCAAACCTTGTTCGCAGATTTTTAATTTGTGTCAAACTAAAATTGATTCCTTTATGGTGCTTCCTTCAAATTTGATTTTAGACACAAAAGAATGTTACTTTGGACATTTACATTTTGCCAGGGTCAAGGAACTCTGGTATGACACCAAGGAATGTTACTAGGGACAGGTAAAGTTGGCTATTGCTGTGTGAATGTTGTTGGTGTCACAGGGTTGGACAAGTCTAATAGTCCGATTGTCCAGGGCAAGTGAAAGTACCATTCGGACAAGCTCGGGTCTTACCCCACTTGCTCGGACTTGATCGGGTAAGCAAGAGTTTTCCAGGAGTGCATCCCCCTCACTCCCCAATAAATTTCTCGCTGGTTGCATGTGCTGATCTATTTGTTTTTTCCCTGTTCACTGCTAATTTAGGGCAAGTGAAAAGTTGCTTTGGGCAAATAAATCTTTTGTTGTACTTGCCCAACAGGATAAGTTGATTTTAGAAAACTTGTACATTCACTTATTTGTAGTGGGCCAGAACCCACGTGGGCACCCCAAGAGGAGAAGGGTAGACAGTGTCAATGAAGATATCAGGAAACTTGACTTGCAAGACAGAGGCGGATGGAGATCAGCAATCAGACCAAAACGACTTCCCAAAACGTCTAACCCTTGCAAGGGAACAATAGTGTTCAACCCTGTGACATATTTCTGTTCTTGGGGCATGTCATGCAGAAGTTAACTGATGAATTTGTTGTTTTCTTGTTTTGTGCAGACGGCAGACCATTGAGGAGATCCTGCACAGACTTTGCCCCAACACCAGGCCTGATGACGTGAGTATAGCTCCTTAGTCTGACATGGCCAGCTTTTGTGTGTTGTCCCTGGCTGCATGTGTTACATGGTGTTGTAGCTGCGTCTAGGTGCCGTCCTTCCCTGCATGTGTTATTGTGCTGGTAGTGGTCTGAGCACATGTGCTGGGTGAAGATATATAAATTGTGATAGTATCGTCCAGACCTATGTTGTATGTAGCCACAAGTAAGGTTGTAACATTGAAAGTGTCCTTTATTTCGTAATTTTACAGAAAACATAGAAACACAAAATGAAAATTGAGACCTTTTTAAGAAGCCCTGATGTATACCCAGAAGAATTTTGCTGCTGTGATAAAAATCAGTGACCAAACAGCATTCAGCTCAATTAGCTGCATGTTCTGCCTTGCCTAAATTATCATCATGATTTTTTCGCAGTTAAACAGTTGCATGTCTCCCTACACAAGTTACTGTGCCTGAAAGCTTTTTCAGACAGCATTTAATTCTGTGTTACATAGAGATGTTTAAAGTAGGTCTTCCCAAGGTTTCCCTGTTCCTAATTGGTATATTATAGGAAATTTCTGGCTCTATTATTACATAAAACATTGTGACAGCTGTAAAACAAAGCATTTAAAAGACTTGTGGAAAATTGAAGCGTACTTAATGCATGAGCTACCTCGCATGGCATAAGTCAGCTGAGCCGCTGCACCCCCCTCCCCCCAAACCCTGACACAGTATGTATTGTGAGTGTGGTTTCCTTCTGGCCCCTACAGGGTCGGTACCTACGCTCTACTTTCCTAAAACCCATGAAATTGTTAAAAGAGCCTCAGGCTGACCCCGACCCCTAGTTGAGGGTAAGTAAAGCAGGGAGGAGCCTTAGTGTTGCCCTCTCCCTTCTTAACTGACCTATTCACCATGTGTAGTACTCTTGGTATCAACAATCCTACTTCTCATTTCATTTCAGTAGATGGAGCAGTATTCAGAGCCGATTTCTCCGGCACAGTTCCACACCTTTTATTTTATTACATTTTTTTTAATCTCTCTGAAAAGCAAAATTGTGTAAGGAGAATGGTCCTGGTACATGAATTTTGACTGCAATTACAAACTGCATACTTGTTAAACCTTTGTCTTGAAAAGGCACATACCTCCAAAGTGATACCCTTATAACTGTTTCTGTGATCAGAATTTAAGAAAAGTTGCACATGATTACTTCTCCCTTTACTGGTCTTTTACGAAATACCTAGTGAACATATCAAAGTCAAGGTTTAACCACATTTGTATCTGCAAACTAGATGAAATTGAACTTGCTCTCCAACACAGAAAAAAAAGGTTTACCTGGACTTTGTCAAGAGTTGATTGGGATCTGTTCATAAAGATGTATGATGGTAATAGGGTGATCGCATGGTGTATAGGTGGGTGAAAGACACTATCCATGCATGTGTTAGCCTGTGTAACACTGTAGTCATCTGTGTGTCATGCTTCTTGTGAACCCTGGTGTCCGAATCACACCAAGTTGATTGCTTTTCTTTCTCTCGGATTTTCAGGAAGATTCGGAACAGGTAGGTCCAAGTTCAGATGTAACAGTAGAAGTAGACCTTGTAGTGACCCTGTTGTTTCAAGTAGCCTCTATTTTTTTTTACTTAAGGTGATGATGTAAAACTGTCATGATTGAACTAGTTTAACTGTAATATCCAACACAAAAATTGGACTCACCCAAATTTTGGACTGAACAGCACCAGTCTTTGTCAACGAATGAACAATCCACTGCTGCCATGACGTCACGTTATGCATATAGAACATATGACTCAGTGAGCAGTGGATCATAAGTTGCAGGAAGTCTATGGCGCCCACTGTCTCTGTTCTGCATAACGTGACGTCACGGCAGCAGTGGATTGTTCATTCCTTGACGAAGACTGGTGCTGTTCAGTCGAAAATTTGGGTGAGTCCAATTTTTGTGTTGGATATTACAGTTAAACTAGTTCAATAATGACTTCTACCAACAGAGATGAACTTTCAAGTTAAAACTGTCATGATTGTTCTACCCACAATTCCACCTTCATAGACTCTGAGATACTTGATTTCACCTCCCGAAGGGTTCCTACATGAAGCATTGGCACATTGTCCCTTTAAGTTTTAACAGGTTTTTTTTGCCTGCTGTATCATCAGCATGAAGATGTCTGGTAAATTTGCATGAATAATCCTTCACAGTCAAGGTAACAGGCAACAAAATCATAGGGAATAGTGGTTTTATTTGAATCAGTAGTGTCGCTGCTATTATGTTTGCCTGTTGATATATAGGGCAACATGATTAAAGGAGCACAAAAGAATTTTGTGTTTTGAAGAAAAAAAAGCAATTTTCAAGGTTTATACCTTTTCATTTCTTTTATAGTAGACATAAATTATATTCCAACATGACTGGGCACCTCAAAGCTAATCCTCACAACCAGGTCTTCCCAAATAGATCCCTTGTTTGCAAGAAGTGGGTGTCCCAACCTAGAGTGACAATTGGTTGCATTTGAATTGTTCATGATAAGCAACCCAATTCTTATCCAAACTTTAGGCTTAAACAGCCTCTAGCTTCACATTGTGGTATAATCCACTAGTCTTTTGGAAGGATTACCTGTGGGATATTAGCTTTGGGGTGGCCCTCCCCTAACATAATCCTAATGATAACCCTGGGCTTATGGATGTATGGAAGTAATAGGAATGAAGTTGTTTTTCCTGTTGTGCAAATCATTAGAATAAAGCTGGCATGAATGAATAATATCTTAAAATGTACTTTTCAATATGGAATCAGTTGTAATATCATCACGCTTGCACCACACTGATGCGGGTACAGTACTAAGGCTAAACTGACAAGCAGACGCAATATTGACAGTCCCCTGTATATCCCAATGCATTGATACCTTCTACTCCATTTCAGAATGCCAATGGTGAAGATTCATGGTGACACCTGCCAGGTGCACCCATCCAGATGCAGCTGCAGCTGGAGCATGTGGAATCACCACACCTACACAGTACCCCTGTGCTCAACTCTACCATGCAGTACACCACACTGTGATCAACAACTATTACTTATAATCTATAGCTTGTATTTGCCTCATATATATAAAAATGGGTCTAATTTTTCCATCTATGTTTTGATGATGTTGGTATTGTATCAAGGGCAAATGGATCCTTTGTTTTTTTGTTTTTTTTGCCAGCTTCAGGTGAGTGCTTGCTTGACTGATGGTGGTACATATATCTGTGTTAATCAGTAAGGACTGGGGGGTTACCAGGCCAGCTCTTCAGCAGGTGGACATGTCAAAGGATTGGTTGTGATATTTTACAGGAAAAAAAGTCATTCTTACCATTGATATTGAATGTGTTGGTCAGATCAGATTCACAACCAATGCCTTCCTCTTCAACTCTAGATGTACATGTCCATACTTCTGTGAGATGCGACCTGGGATCATCTGGGTATAGAACACCCATCATGGCTTTCCATGTCGGCTGCAGACATGGCGGGACATGATGGCCAGGGTGGGAAGATGCTTCTTTAGCTGCGTACTGCCCTTTGGTCTAGATTCAATAATTAAGTGATAATTGGAAGGGTAGAAATTGTCTGGGAGTAAAAGTACTTTAGCTTTGTACAGTGCATCCTTAAATGTTAGTCACAACTTGAGAGAAAAGGCAGACTTTGGAAAAGCCTGCACAAAAAATGCCTGGGATGACTTCGTATGATGTAGACTTCCTATGAATGGTGGTATTCCAAGAGATGATATCTTTGTGATTATTTATGTGCAGTGATGTGAATGAGAAATTGTTTGTTGTTTTTTTTGTTTCACTGTATGCTTAATTCAGAAACATGTAACAGATGGTACATTTCACCTGTGGATCCAACTCAGCTCACAAAATGCATATTTTCTGATGTCTCTGATGTCTCCCAGCAAGTCAAACCTTGGGTCAGAATCATTTTTGCTAACTTTGGTTCCACAAAGTTGGCAATGATAAATGGATGTTCACACTGCATTAGAGCTTTCATAACGTGATTCATAACTTGATGAGAATGGGAGCTAAGGCAAAGGAAGTTGTTCGTAACCCGGAATCATCCAAGACATAGCCATGGCTCAGCATCATTGTAATTGTAGGCAGTGAAAATAGGACATGAACCTTCTGGATCATAGTGTGCTTTTGTTTCATTTTAGGTCAGGCAAAAAAAGAGCTTAGTTTGGAACATGGTGGAATCTGGTAGGCTCAAAAGTAACATCCACGGTACACCCCAAATTGGCTGATTTGGAAACTGTATGTAGATTCATTTCACAAGATGATCCAGTGGTCTGTATGCAGGCCATATGCCTATGGTCTGTGGTGAATGAGATGGAGACTAAACAACACTCTCTGTGGCACAGCACCTGTTGTCTCACAACAGAGTTACTCTATCAGTGGTGGTAAACTGGTACAGAGCTTTGGTCAGAATGCTTGCAGGTCTTACCATTGCCAACACTACTTTGATGATCTTCCCTCTTACTGTCGTCAATCTTGCTGAATGACTGAGGAGTCTCTTTGCTATGGATGACAAACACTGGATCCAGTACGACTTGTAAACTTCGTCTCTGTATATGGCAGACTTCTTCAATGTAAATTAGAAATACTGTACTTGGCTTGCTGTAAATAATGCAAATGTCACCAATGTTACTACAAACTAGACCTGGTGCATCCTTTTGTAGGAAGTACGAGACACTGTTTCAGACTGGTGGCTTTGTGGATGTGTTGTTGGTGAAATTTCACAGCTTCCATCGGACCTTAGGGTGGGAGTTGCCTGCCCAGTAATTTTTGCCAAAGCTATTTGTGTGAAAAAGCTTTAATGCAGTTGTGTTGTACCCCAGGATTCAAGGGTAGCATTTAAGAAAAACATGGGAAACTCTACTAAATGTATTATTCAGCAGGGTTTTCTAGTATTTTCTTTATGAAGGCAGTTTTTGGTATGGGGTCAACCTGTTTGAAATTTGAAATCAACTTGCCAAAAGTCATCTCTCAGAAAGAAACTGGTATTTGCAGCCAGAGAGGTACTGGACCAAGAATTGTTTCTTGACCGTTTCAGCACTACATATTTGGTTGATCTGAGAGGGTTTCATTAAGACTTCATGGTGGAATGTGACAGAATTTCCCCCTACTGTACATGTTGATGGATGCATCTGAAATGATTACAGTGTACATTCGATAGGGATAGCTGCCTGGAAATCGCAATTCAATGTAAAAAGGAAAGATCCCACTGTAGAGTTTCCTGTAAGATAATGTTACTAGCCCTGTGTGTAAGCAATGAGTCCTGTATGTACACAATCTGTGATGGGTATGTCTGGTGTAGGGGTGAGTCTAGTATACAGGTGGATATAATATACATGTACTAAGCTGTATGCTAAAGCCAGTGACATTATGGTGTTGTCATTCCCTGCCTGTTGCATGTAGCTAAAGAGAATCCTACCTATTACTCAGATGATAGCCGTGTATCCAAGTACTTTACAAAACAGCACAGGATACTCCAGTCTTCAGTTACATGTATCCATGTTCACAGGTGTTGTATCAGTGAAGCTATAAGGGTTTCACTATGTCATGGACAATTGACAACTGCCCAACAGGATTTTTTTGCTCCACACTTGAACACTATGGGTGCTGATGAATGCCAAATTTGTCATAGCTTTAGAATGGAGTATTGATGAAAGTATGATGACCTTTCTGTTATCTTTACCACACCTCACTGTCCCTGTGAATGCGAGTCAATACACTGCACCCCCATCCCTGGATCGTCATAGACAACCATTTGCCTTTTGTTCGGAAGGCAGGATTAAAAGAGTGGCTGTTTCAGACCAGAAGGCGAACTTTGGTAACTGGATACCATCGACCAAGTGATTTGATGTGCAATTTGCAAAATTTGAATTTTGAAAGCTTGGCATCAAGAATACATAGTCCTGACTCAATTACCACAGAAGTTACCAAATTCAGTGAAGTTCAAACAACTGAGACAAAGTGGAAGAACGAAATGAACTTGGCATTGTGACAGTCAGCTACAATGTAGTCTCTGTTGCTTTGATGTTGCTGGTCTTGTCAGGAGGTCAGAATATTTAAGTGTAACAGTTCTGTGTTGTACTATCATTTCCTGTTCTATGCACCAGCTTTTGTACAAAGTTACATCCTATTCTACATGTATGCTACTTTGCTGCCTTCTTTGACTGTACTCAGTAATAATCTGTCTGGTCTTACCATCCATCTCTACACAAGAGTGCTCCCAACTACTCTGGCCATCCTGTTCTGCATGGCAGTGCTACAGACAAACATGTTGCACACAACACTGTTCAAAAGCTGCTGACCATTCTCATCTGTCTTTACTACATAATAGAGCACTGGGTTTACTCTACAATGATTATATGGATCATTGCAATTCTACCTACTGGTGTAAAGACAAACTCTGCTACTCGAGGCTTAATGCATAATGTATTATTAATTTTAATCATTGTCATTGCTATGCCAGCTGTGCAATTCTGTTCTTGTGTGGCAGTCACCTGTCCAGTGCCTCAAGTTCGGTTAGACCAGTCTTGGTGGGAAGCACCCATTTCACTGTCAGATCCAGTGTGTCGGTCCTTCACATCTCATCCATCCAAATTGAGGTGAACCTAGTGGAAACTAGGATGACAGGCCAGTGTGACATCTGTGGAGCTGACATAACAGGAAGTTTCCTTATATCTTAAAATCTGTTCATTTTAATGTATGCTTTTCTGACAGACATGAACATGACAGACTCACATGTACCACATTTCTGAATAACAAACACAAATGCAGATGATAATGTCACAATCGCTTGTGACACTCGTGCTATATGTGATTGGTCTTCAGCTACCGGGCCCTTATATTTTTTTTTTATACATACATATAGATGTCAAGATTTTGTGTATGTGGGCATATATAGAGGAACCTTGTCCACTTATGATAATTACGTGGTTACAATGATCTTAAAATTAATTCCATGTACACCAACTGCTGAGCAGAGCCCTTAGTGCTTAAGATGCTGTATGTTGTGACTTTAGCTGTTGTCTTGATGAATTTGTTTTCACTCAACTTGTATGAATATGGAGTAATTTGTGTTTGATATCATGTTGATCTCTTTATGCTTTTTGGTTTACAAGATGATTTTGATGTAGGTTATGTTAGAGATATGATTAAATGGAGAAAGAATGTTTTGTGTGATGATTTGATTGATTGTAATCTTATATATAAGCTTTCTATGTTGGTTTTTGCAGATAAACAGCATTATGTATGGCTATCCTGTGCCCATCCCATGCTGATCACCTTCGTTCACATAAAATGTGTTTTTGCGTCAATTAAAAAATTCTGAAATAAGAGTTTATTGGTCAAACTATTCGACATTGTAAATTGAAATTGCCACAATTTTTCAGCAGTTGCAACATATTTGTCTGCTCCGAGAGCAGGGTGTTCAGGATGGTGGGGACACTAGCCATCACTAGTTGTGGCTTCTAGCAGCAGATATACTTAGTCCAGCTTGTGCGGAGAAGCTTTTAAAATATAATGATACAGATGGATGTATCATAGAAGATGGTATGGTGGCATATGATAAGGTGTTTGACAAAAAGAAATTCCTTAAAGTGGTGATTATTTTGCAAAATGTCCCCAGGATTATGAAGAATGTCATGGAAATCTTTTGTCCTACCAGTGCTAGGTTAAGTGTGAGGTGATCTTTGTTGGAGCACCCAGCATGTGTATCCAAGACCTGATCCTACTGTAGTCAGCTATTAGGCAAGAATAATGGTTACAGGCTGTTGTGATGTACCAGACCTAGAACGAAGTAGTGTCAGCTGCTGAAGAATCAAGATAGGTCTACTCTTGTATGTTATGGCATGTAGTCCCTATTAAATGGAATAGCCTGTGCAGAACTGTTTTCTTGTGTGCTTTTTTTCAGTGTGTGACTTGTCAGTGCAAGAACATATATAATGGCCTTGATCCATGTATGTATGTATGTGTTGAAGTGCTGGAACTGGGACTGACACATTTGGGAACTCATTATTATGGTCCTACAAAGTTTCAAGTTTCTGTAAATTCTTTATGAGTGAATGAAAATGTAGATAATGGTAATATTCCCACCTGGCTTGACTTAGTCGTCTGCCATTTGTTGATTTTACCAAACTTAGTGTACAACAATTGCTTATGTATTTGCTGATCAAAAGGCAAAAAAACTACATAGTTAAGTCTGAATGAGTACAAAGTTTTGCCAGCAGGGGTGTATCACAGTGGTACAAGTGCATGGTTATTGTACAAAACTGATCAGATAGTACTTAATGTTGTAACAAGGGATTCCTGAATTCTAAGTCCTACTGATACTGGTCCCTGTGGTCATTTATAGTACCAGAAGGACCAGCCTACTCTGTAATTTTGAATGAACTACATAATTACTTGTGATGTTTTTCACGTGGAATGTTTAGGTCACCTGGAAGGTAAAATCCGTTATGCTCGGCTATAGTATCACAGAAGAAAGACATCACAGAAGTGGTGACTTTTGCAACGCGTGCCAATTGCCCTTGACACATCTCTGCTCAACACAGTTTGGGAAATATTTGTGCAATTCTCAACGGATTTTTTTTTTTCGGGAAAGATAAGTGTTTCACTGTTTTCTTTGAAATAAATACGTGGTACAAACTTAAAAAGTTAATCCTTGACAGAATCGTAGCACCATTTCATTCAAAGATAACATAAGGAAATACTGGCCTATCGGATCCTAGAACAGCAGTTTCTGTGCGATCGTCTGGTCATGACAATAAAACGGATAGTGTGTTGATACAGGCATTACTTCAGAAACGTTTTTTTTATTACCAAACCTCCGTTTCCTCATGGCGGTTCTGCAAAATAATGAACTGGCGGTAGATTCATTTGGCTGCCTCTTTGGTTCCCTGAAAAATTAAGAAAGGCGCGAACGTTCACCTGGTGGTTATGTTCAGCTACCAACGTTTCATTTATGAGGCTCTTTTGATTCCATAGATTCCGTTGCTAGTTTTGTTGCTTCCTTTCTGTCAACACAATTTTAGATGCTGACGGGTTTGGTCCTTTCTCCAAGACCCACTTTAGCCTTCTTTCCTGGTGGTCCTGACCACACCATTTCAGTGCTGTATTTGTTTGGGGTTGTCTCTGATCCCTGCACGAAAAGTCGCACGTTCGGACATTGGCCGATGTCCAGAGCTAGCAGCTTTGGACAGTCTGTCAGCTCCACTTGTAGGATCCCCCTGCAGTCCAACAGGTGGAGATACTGCATCAGCGACCTGCAGATGGAAACTCGTGTCAGCGAGCTGCATTTCTGCAGCTGTAGGCGTTGGATGTTCGGACATCCGCGGAGCGCCATGCACAGACTGTAGTCCGTTACCACGCAGCGGTACAGTACCAATTGCCGCACCAAGGGGGCGCTCAGTACAAGTGCCTGCACCTGACAGTCAAACAACCTCAGCGTACCTAACTCTTCAACTGCTTGCAGAGCGCAGTTCTCTAGTGAAACGTTGACGTTTCCTGTCGTATTTATTTCCACAAGGTCTACCCGGTCACACTGTACGGTTAAACTTTGAAGTCCCGGCACGTTTGCAAGGTGAAGCCTGTCCACGTGTTTCGCCACAACCGAGACAATTTGTAACGTGGGCAACATGACGTCACTATCCGCGCACAGCCGTCTCAGGGTCGGGCATGACAGGTGGAGTGAAGTACAGCGAAAGTCCGCTAGGAGACGCAGTTCTCGCAAGCTAGGGCACCGGTTTTGGTCGAGAGACAGCGCCTCCATGTCTATGCTGCCCAGGGACAGGACGGTGACGGTGATGTTGTTGCCCAGGAAACGGGTAAAGCCCAACCCGTCCAGCATTTCACAGTTGTAGAGCTCGACGTTGGACAGTTTGCTGCTCTTCACACTCAGAGTCCTGAAAGGAGGAGACGGAGGAGACGTTCAATCGTATTGTGTCATGGAGGTGAAATATCACATCATGTTAACGGATGGTGCCACAATACCTGTTTGTGTAGCCTCTACCAGGCTCCGCGGATCGGTTGTCTGATAGTAGAAATTGGATAAATAGAGTTAGTAGCACGCTAGGGGAGTCGGCCGCCGGAGGTATTTCCTCATCGCGAACACTCCTAGGCCTAGGCCAATTAACTTCTAAAATTTATTCCTAAGTTGGCCAAAGTCCCGTATCCCGGTCAGGCGTGAGTTTGGTAGAGACTACTGTTTGTATGCATTTGCCGTCATTATGTCCATGAAATGTCAATCTGCCCCGTATCTAGTGTTCTACCGCTAATATCTACTCTTCCGGTTTGCAATGAAACAAACACTACTCATAAACTTGCTTGTGCTGCAAACATTCTCCTCTGCCTACTGACCTGAGAACGCCGCTGCCGTCCACCTGCAGCTTCCGAAGTTTTGGCGCGAAAACTTCCAGGTGTTCCATGTTCTCCATCCCGGCGTCCAGGTGCAGACTGCGCAGCTGCGGCGTCCACAAGCTGACGAAGCTGACGCTCCACAGGTTGTACAGGTACAGCTTCTGCAGGGTCGCAGAGCGCAGGCGCACACCCTGGAGTCTCTGTCAAGGTAGCAGAGATGTAAAAAAATAATTATGTTATAACCGTTTAAGTTAAGGGCGGTTTGTAAACTGAAACATTGGATGAATAAAGAGACTCTTTTCACACAACCAATGCTCTATTCTCACCGACGTTTGGTTGACCGTCTGTCACCTTCTTCAGGGCAATTCTGACTGGTTCACATTGTAAGGCAGGACAGGTATCGCTGCTCACAGTTCAGATGCCGTCACAAAATTATTCACCTGATGAAACTATTCATGGATGAAACATTGGATTTTATATTTATATCAAAGTAAAGACTTTAACAACAGTTGAGTCTGCCTGGGGTGTCGGGAATGTGTGTACCTGGCTTTAAGTCCTTTGTATACATGTTGATATGATTTATGGTGATTGTAAAGAGGATGTTTAGCAAGTTGATAAACTTTAGTGAAACCTTGTGTAATTAATTCTGCGTGCCTGTAGAGACGGGTTAATACCTCAGCGGACGGAAGCATTTAGTGGTTGATTTTGTGCACAACAGCCGACATGAATTTAGTCACGATTGTCCCGACGATCCGATATGATCCTCAGTGGGTTACACTCATCATGACGAGGTCCCTCTCAGCAACAATATGCCAACTATGTAACATGCTATTGTATTTATCATAGACATGCCCCTAAAAACTGATACAATAAGCCTTCTGAATAGCCTAAAATGCAAGAGCTTCAGGCGGGCTTGGCCCCCCCCCCCCCCCGGGGACCCCCAACGGGGCTCTGCCCCGGACCCCGCCAGAGTTATGACATAAGGTTTATGTAGCAATCATTGAGATTTGAAATTCAAGGTCTTGGGGACTTACAGAACTTTTTTGTCCTTCTAGGAGACTGGTCAGACCATAGAACCTCCTCATTGGTCAGACCCACGTACTAATTTATGGCTGGTTATCCCTCTGACCTGTTCCCAAGCTCGTCCATATAACGACCGGCTGTTGTTTGATTTATAGAAGGCCATTGTGTGGTTATGCAGCCATCGATTATCGCTCAAAATAGTGCCACTTGTGCCAGGCGTGCAGGCTTGGATTTTTCCCAACAAAGACCGCTATTTAAGTTAGGGTTGTTGGCCTGCTCAACCCACCAAAGCTGATATCCGGGTCACGGTCCTAACTCGGGGGTAGCCTACTTTGTCGTTTTGAAGTCCTCCAGCAAACAAAACAACACAAGAGAGCTTTATATAGAAAATGCGGGAAGATATTTTGTACTGTAAACGTTCGCTACGGAAGTATGCTTTGAACAGGCGGACATGAGTCAGGTGTAAGAGGGAAGTTGTATCGATCTATTAGAACGCAGTGGCTCTTAACCTATATGAGACCACGCGTATTATACGGTATTTCATTTCAATGTCTGAGTTCCCGGTGGTGACAGATACCCTTGTTTAACGCACCAATTGTTTCCCTTCAAGGCTTCAACGTGTCTCTTGTCAGGTGCGGGAATGCCGTTCTGCGCTGATGGTCGCTTGTTTCAGGAGTGAACTCTAGCGAACAGAAACCAATTAAAATTCCTCGGAGTGTGTGCACAGCTTGCAATTGCCAAATGATCCCCCTGAAGTTGGCAGAAGACGATATGGCAGACGTAGACGTGTTTACAGTGCCTTATCCAGCGTGTCCTAATCCGCATGGTGCCATGTAGAGACTGGCCTTTTGTTTTCATCTACAGGTGCATAAGTAGCCGTGTCGCATACTTTTTTTTAAGAGGTCAATGCCTGATTATAGCAAATACGAGACTTGATAATAGCAAGTTCACCTGGCACAAATCCTGTGCTTTCGACCACAGAGGTTCGTTTTGTTTGTATTATACGATTGGAACGAAAGTGTTACAATGGCGTTTTCTATTCTCCTTGCATTCCTGGTCTCATATGCGTGAAAGTTGTCCAAACAACAAAGCAATATTACAATAGTAGACCTTCAGAATACTGCTAACAAGTGGGTGCATTGTTGAACCATTGGTCATTGAATGCACATTGTGAGTGCATTGTTGGAACATTGGCAATTACACATTTTGGGCGTGGGCTACACCAGGAACAAGCCCCGCAACCACTCAACGTCCCAGCCGCCATGTGCGATAAGTACGACTGCACAGCGTTTTATATACAGCTTTAGAGCTGGTCGCTAGATAAGCGCGTGGTCTGGTGTGTTTTCATATAGACAGAATAAGATACGCTTAATACCATACGTCTTTAAAGCTGAGCATAGTTTCAAGGGTGACGTTAAAGGGGAAGTTGAACTCCCAACGACCCGTGACTGCACACTGACGCGTCAACGTCTTTGTACAAGTACATTTGTGTTACTACTCAAGTCAAAAACAATTTGTTAGACAGATCGTGCTGTCAGATATGAGTTTAAGAAATGGCCGACTTCACAGGACATTATCATCAAGGTTATTAAAGACGACATTATCATTGAAACTAGGACGTTACGTCCAAGGAAATGGCATCTGTGTTGTGAGCGCTCTTACTTCAACGATCAATATTAGCGAGAATGGGAACAGTAAAATTGTAAGGGAGGAGGGTGTTTGTAGAGCGGTGCGTTGTGGCCTTCACCGTTTGGAGCCCAGCACGACCTGACCCGTCTGTCATTAACTACACTTATCTCTATAACTGATACTGAAGTTACAAAGGTGGTAGAATGATTTCGGTGCCGGAAAAAACACAGGGAGCCACATCTACCGTCGAGGTGATAATGTTGCATCAAATGAACAACGACAGAGCTATTCTGGTGTATCTGCTGTCTTATTGGGAGACAATTGGAACTGTTCTGTTCCGTGTTTGTTCCTTCCTGGTAATAACAAGTTGATGCACGTCATTTCAGGCCGTAGCCGGAACAGGAGTAACGTCACCGGCAGTTTGTCAACAAGCACTCTTTTCACGTCAGGAGTGATCTTGAGCAAAACACGTATTGCCTGTAAAACAGGCCGTATTTAATAGCCAGAAATGTGAGTCGCTATCATTTTTGTCCCCGACACTAGAGGTGGAGTTACACATTCCTGATGGTTTTTGTAGTGCTCATCTACTATCAGACACTCGCACAACATACAGTGCCGTCGTGACTCCTCGCTTTACCGTTTGACACAAATTTGTCCTTCTTTTTTTGTGCAGATGAGATTTAAATGTTCGTTCACAGAGACATTGGAGATGTACTTACCTCACAGTTGGTGATGCCCAGCTTGCGGATGCGTGTAAAATGGTTCAGGCAGCTCCAGAGCTCGTCCAGCTCGAGCGGTACGAAGTTCAAGTGGAGCACGGTTAAGAGGTGGGCAAACCGCGAGTCGGCCAGATCAAGGACAAGGTTCGCTCCCTGTAACATGGCATGATCGCTCCGCACATCGTGAAGAGGCAGCCCTACATTGAGTTTGAGTCTCAGGTTGTGCAGGTCGGACTGTTCGAGGAAGGAGAGCACGCCTTCGGGAGAAAGGTTCCAGCACGCCGTGAAAGTCACTTCCCTCAGCTCGGGGAAGGACCTGGCGACGAGGTCCAAGTCGCCGTCCGTCAGCTCAAACGCACCGTTGATCTGAACCTCCTCTAACCCTGAGAGTGGCATTAAACTGTGGATGTGTTCCCTGTCCCAAACTACCGGCAAACCGAGAACCCGCAGGTTTGTTAAGGTGGGCACAAGGGCCAGCACGGCAGGGCTGACTGGTACACCTGACTTCCAGGTCAGCACATGGACGTGTTGGCCGTATGTGTTCAGCACCACGGCGACGTTTTCGTACTGCTGGTCCTCCAGGTGCCGACAAACGTTCAGCGTGCGCCACAAGTCGGGCGTATTCCTCAAAACACGGCTCCACTTCTTACAAACGAGCGCTAACATAACAACCCGGTCCTCCACCGGGTCCAGGTACGAGAAGACGCGGCCCCACAGCTCATCCGGCAGCCCAGAGAAGCCAGGCGCCGGCCCGGCAGGCTGGTGGGCTGGGTCCGACACCGTCATCCCGGGGGGGAGGGGGCAGCAGGAGGTGGGTGGGGGAGGAGGGGTGGGGACGGAGTCAGGTGGTTGACAGGTGCTGGTGCGTCGGCATGACACGCGGATGTGGAGCCGGTGGAATGCTGGACGATATGAACCGTAACGTGTCACCACAAACAATACGCACTGCACTGTTTGTGGAAGGCTGGGACTGATCACTACACACTTTGTACGGGGCCTACCCAGGCGAGGTCAGTCGTAATTGATTTGACTACCCATATCAGCGAGGCTTAAGTCTAATCGCATGTTGATAATGGTATTGTTATTCCTATTCACTGGAAATATCAAGATGTCAAGGGAATGTCTCAACTTATAAATTCAGACCTATGAAAAAATATGTGGTCTTCGGGAGTTTCATGATATTTCTAGATGTTTGTCTCGTGTTTATGAATCTATCTCCGAATCAACATTTCGACGTGAAAGGCATATTACAGCTCTGATTGACATTTGTCCCCCTTTTTTTCTGGCGTCCCATGAGTAACCCTACAGAGTGACAGGGTTGGACAAGTTTTCTAAAATTCGCATAAAAACACATAAACAATTTACTTGCCCGAATCAATTTTTCACTTGTTCAAATTCAAATGTCACTGTTATATGTAGTTTCAATTCCAGCAATGGAATTCTAATTTATTGCCTCTGTAAGTATATCAAAATCGTACTCAATGGAAAAATCTTACTTGCCTGATCGGGCATTGGTCATGCACCTACCCGACCAGCACTTTCACGTGCCCTGTACAATAGGGCTAGTAGTGGACTTGTCCAACCCTGAGGAAGAAAATTATGAAGAGTCGCTACGGTCGACCCCCGGTGCGTCAGTAAGCAAACGACCCGCGACGCCTGTCGGGAGAAGTGACGTCAATCGCGGCGGTTTGGTTAATATTTGGCCGGAAACTCTTTCATTCACAGGATCCCAACATCGATCCTGACCGACCACAGCGAACAGCCGATGCCGGGTAACGCCGACTCACGAGGTACGGCGGTCTGGCAGTGAAGAATGATCTCCAAGCAGATCCTACAGTAGCATAAGCTGTGTTTCGCTACCCGGTGCCTGGAGACTAAGCGAAGAACTCTATCAGTATCATTACTCACAGTCAGGCAGGGTTTTACTGGGCTGAGTAATGATGTATTTGAACAATCATCAGAAATATCATCATTACATTGACGCCTGACTCAATAATGCTGAGAAAGCTCCTCATCAATATTGAAATCCCCCGAACATGTCGTGACGCCGCTCTTGGCATATAACTGTTGCCCATGTAACCGGAGCTCTGCTAATATGCTATAGCTGTCGAGGACTTCTTCACTTCCCCATTTCTGTCTATGAAAAGGTCCATAGGAAGACAGGTGCATTTTTTTCATCCTGATACGATCTACTGTATGTTTCACTGAACCATGCACATGCCCTGATGCACAGACAGTTACTTTGTGGAATACGATAAAAAGCCACAATAAGATTGACAGAAACGTTGCAAAACTACCAACAAAAATGCAATTAGACAAAGTGAAATAGAATCTTGAGTTCAATTTAGTTGTCTGTTTTTGTACAGAACGTGACAGACTTGTCTTTAACCTCCATCCATAACCATCACTTAAGTCATATATTTGACCGTCCATTTGCATGATTTGCCCGTGTGATACCTGCATTGTTAACATATCTGTCTGACATACACTGTAAAGACCTCACATTAAACCTGGTGGGTATGTGTGCACTTGTCGTTTTAATACTTTCTTATAGTTGTCCAGGCACACCTTCCCATCTATACACACCTGTCACCTGTCAGTCCAGCCATTCAGGTGACTTAACGGGCCGGGACGTGCGTCTACAGGCAAACAAAGCACAACAAACATAGGAACAAGGCTATCTGTTTCACATGCCGGTACACAGGGCAGACGGGACACGCTGAGAAATATCGTCACATGGCATGCGCATAATTCTGACGTCTGCAAACGCGGTGTTTTACTAGGACTATAAAGTAACTATGTACTTTGCACAGGGCATGATGCAATGAACTAAGTGAGTTGGCCTAAGTGCTGACTTAAAGTTTACCGATGTTACATAACAAGGCGCTTTTCCGAAACGGATCGTCGAAACCCCACCTATATTATCCAGATGATGTGATTTTGCGGGTAAAATTGTCCCATTCAAGCTTTAATTATTTAATTAAGACACAAACAACCTCCAGTGTGATACCTTCCTCCAAGGAAGCACCCAGGTTAAGAAAGACGTTTTCAGTATAACGTTATACTTTACAGATGAATCATTTGACCGTCCAATGCTGTTTATGTATACAGTTTAAAACACTGCATGAAGACCTACCATCATCTTCCAAACATCTACTTGGATATAATCGGATGTCAAAGCGAACTATTAACGTGGAAGCGGCCTTCACGTGTCAGGGTGACCGCCCTCCGGCCCCGCAACCGCAGGACTTTGACCATGCCTTGTTCGGCTGTTTGCACGGCGCGACCCTAATCTCATTGAGGAACAGAACCCCTGTCAAAAGTTGCTGTTTGTCCAGCTATTTTCGTGTTTGTCTTTACGACCAATAAAGACACAAATGCCAAACATGCCTGCAGTGCTGTAGTGTTGCCAGTTGACAACACAAACAGATAGGTACCAGGTAGAGTTTAATACGGAAGAGGAGTGCTTTCTTCTTGAGATTTAAGTGTTGGGTCACTGTTTACGCATAGGCAATGAATTTTTTTTATGCTGCAAAAGGCACTGAAATCATCAAATATATTGTCGTATAAGTTAGCCAGTATAATTACCTTACGTGGTCAAAAAGATCCCTATGTTCAATCCCCGCGAAAATCTTTGCGGGGACCTGAACATATAGGGCCGGTGTACTTTACCAAGTATATTAAAGGTAATTTAAGGACGTGGAACTAGAAGCCATGCTTCACATCAAATGTGGGAGAAAGTTGAGATTTTTTAAAAATTCTACGTCCTATTCCAACTATTTGTTCACTCTATCATCATCATCATCCCGAAGTACGTTCATGTGTAGTAAAATTGACACAATGGACAAGACGAGTGCAATCCATTTATCTAAAATACTAAATACTAGTTCCATTAAAGCCACTTTACAGATCGGTGTCTCTCTGCAATTATCATAAAAATCCTAGCGGAATTATAGAAAATCCATTTCTATTGATATTTCATCTGCGTAAAGAAACATTAAAAATACTTAGTATAAAACAATAGTAATATAGAACAAGAAGGTACTTACTAACTAGGAATATAATGCTCCTCGGAATAAAATGCACTCCCTTGATTAAGTAACAAGGTGCAGGATTAATCGGAGTATCATAACATTTTCATGCGTCAGTTGTTTCAATGACAGATGTTTCAGAAGTATTTTAATTGATCTCATTACCAACTTAAGAAGGCATTCGTTGTAACACCATTTCATCACATCAGCAACGATACATGTGTGGTAACTGATATATTCTAGACATTCAAAGGGTTATTTTGAAGAGGTCGTAAGACTGAAGTATCATCATTTTCATGGTTTTCTGAAACAACAAGTGTCTAACAACTCCGTGAAATATCTATAGTTTCTTGTATGTGTTGTTTGTTGTGGATTAATCGTAGCAATTTATTAACATTACATGTCTCCATTGATCATTTCCTGTCATTTCCTCCTGTGACTATCACACACACACACACACAGACAGAATCACACACACACACTCACACACACACAGACACAGACACACACACACATACACTCACACACACACAGACACACAGACAGACAGACAGACACACACACAGACACACACACACACATACACACACAGACACACACACACAGACACACACACACACTCACTCACACACACACACACATACACACACACACACACACACACATACACACACTCACACACACAGACACACACACACACACTCACACACACACACACACACACAGACACACACACACACTCACACGCACACACATACACACACACACAAACACACACTCACACACACATACACACACACATACACACACATACACACACTCACACACACATACACACTCACACACACACATACACACTCACACACACACATACACACACACACACACACACACACACACACACACACACACACAGAGAGAGAGAGAGAAAAAAAACTGTACCTCCGTTTTAAACTGAGGAAACAAACACATACGTTGAAACAAATTCTGCACCACTAGGCCCTCTCTCTGCTGATGAATAATCCTATGGTCTTTATCGCCACAGTATGTTGCTAACGCCAAAAAGTCATCATTCAAACGCCCCCAAGTTGGGGTGTTACAAGGACCTTCACACCTCACTTTCTTCGAAGGCATAATCAAAGAGCTCACTGGCGCACTTCTCCAAGCGCGAAATCAGTTCACGCAGGACTTTGACCGTTATACTATATGCAAGCGGGGCCGTGAAAACAGCGCCGATCGCAGGGAACACCAGATCTACTACCTGGTCAACTACGATGGCAGATGTCAAGCCTAATGACCCACAAATGGCTTGAATATCAATCAATGCCTCGTCCCCCCGACCTAACTTAGCTCTGCTCAGCACCTTAGTGTATAAGAACGTCTTGAGCTCCTCCGGACTCTTGCTGGTCATCTTGGCGAGCTGTTCCACCGCATCGTCCTTGAGGCCAAATCCCGCCCTGTACTGGTTGTACGCGATAGCGAGGGCACCTATGATCGAGAGACGAACATGTAAGTGGTGATGAGGAAAACGAAAAAGTTAGTTTTAACCGTCGTATAGGCCTTTAAAGGGACATGATCAAAATAGGGTGCACTAGTAATATTTCCGGCTTGTGCGTGGAAGACGTTTTCCTCTGTGAAGGAGCCTATATGAGTTCGTTAGCATACAAAGTTAAAGATAAATTTTCGTTTTTGTATCATTTACCTGGAATAGAAGCAGCGCCAGCGAATGGAACAAAGGTGCCTGCTGTTGCTGCCATAGCGACGGCCCACACGTATTCTCTGTAGATGTCTCCCCTCTCCTTGATGGTGGCCTTGGAGAAGTCCCGACAGGTGCTGATGACGACCATCTTTTGCAAAGCGCTCAGATTTCCGATCATCGCCTTCCTGAACTTGGGGATGTCCCAGGACCCCTTCAGCACGTAGTCAAGGTGGCCGCTGATGATGAAGACATCTCTGGGGTTCACTTCGCCCTTCCACCCCACCTCCTTCAGGACCTTGATGTAGTCTTGGCAGAGTTCCTCCATCAGGTCGGCCTCGGTCTTGTCTTTGAAGTACTGGGGTTTGTCCTTTCGCATATTAGGCAAATCACTGTCGAACTTAGACCTGACGAACAGCACCTTCTTCCCCATCTCCCGGGCCTTCATCCCGATCTGCACGGCGTTATGCTGGATGCGGCCGCTGCTGAAGACCAGGAACACGTGACACTGCTGCATCTTCCCCTTAAACTTGGCGAGATACTGCTGGATGTCAAAGTCACGCTCCTCTTCTGTTCCTTTCTTCAGAAGTACGCCGGGAAAGTCGACGAAGATCAGGTTATCCGGGCGTTCTGGATGGGGATAGACGGTGGTTGTTGTTGTAGTGTGTGTAAGACCTACCTCTGCTGCACCATCATCCGTTGGACTCAGCCCGCGGATGGAGTTAATGAAGGTGCTCTTCCCGGCTCCGGGGTCACCCACGATGCCTACATATACCTTCTGTCTCTTCCAAGCCTCCACCTTCTCGGCTGCGTACTCTTGAATCTTTTTCAGTATCTCCGCTTTATTCGCGCCTTCGGCCGCGGCCAGATTCCTTAACATCCCTTGTTCCTCTTCGTTCATTTCTAGAATGCGAATCTCCCTGCGGATTGACACAGAAGACGAGGGTGTTCACGAGCTAACAAGATTAGATCAAGGTTATTTACATTTCAAATAACAAGTCAAATAATATTCAAGCCCTACAATACGTCTTGTAACATAATGATTATATCAAGAAACAAATTTCTATAATTCAGAATATAAATATGATAACAAAACCATCCATCTGTGTAATGTCATGCACCAGTGCCTGACATGATTTAGAATTACTGTACTTTGCTTTTTGTAGCATCTGCGTGAAACATAAAAACTGGGTTATGCATTCTCATATGCGGCAAGTCATTTCTACAAATATCCCTCTTAGACCATGATAGTGGAGATATCCACTTACTCGGTTGAAGCCTCCCCACGTTCCGCCATCATCGGTGAATACACGTGTCGTACAGGGGCCTGGAAATGCACAACAAGAATATCATTGATTGTTGGGCTCCGCCTTCCAATACATTGCCCCAGACACTACCCCTATAGACCTGCCTTTCGTTTTTACAGATTAGTACAGAGTATACGAATTGCCTGAGGATCACACAGAAGGGTCATTACAACGGACACAGTACACGATTGCACACGTAAAATTCCGGGTAAAATGTTCAGGGCCCCATTCTCACCTGTGACGTAAGACAAGTTGCTACTGGGCGAATAGGACTATCAGAACCTTCAGTCTGGGTCCAAAGATGTGTGCATAACGATGTTTGGTCTAATCAAAGGTCTGTACGTATTAGCTTTGTGCCTATGTGTTAGTCATATCTCAACAATATGACTTCAGACAGGCATAACTGAAGCTCAATCTTTGCTTTTCCTCCCAAACTTGGTGCCAGATTTTGGTGGGTGGAAAAGGTACGCTGTCAAGTATGATTTTCAACTAAGTAACAATATACCCGCTTCATTAGGGAGGCAGAGAGCATACATTGGTGTTTAATACTTAAAGGTCATTGCGGATAAATATTTGATTGATAATATAACGCTTTCGGGCGATACACGTAGTTAAACCAAATATCTCTGCTTTGTGCTTACTTGCAAGCTTTTAAAGAAAGACAGACTGGCTTGAGTCATTTTCATTAATTAACTTTTGTGAGTTTGACTTCTGAATTTTCGAACCCCGACACGGCCGTCACCATCAGACAAACATACACAAAATCATGACGATCTGTCAACACGAGTTATTCTTGTCCAAGGGAAATCGGTGCCTGCAGTTCCAAAAAAGCCACTAGGGGATCCAAACTTACAGCACTTACTCTCTGTCCCAAGGGCTCCTTCTTCTACCACTCAAAAAAAAATCACTTCCGCTGCAGTACCCAGCAAGCCACTAGGGGCCCGTTATTGAACTTGGCCTTTGTTTTCTTGACCCCTACTCACCTACTTAATATCATCAGGATCCATCCAAGGCTTCTTGAGTAATATTGTTCTTTAGCCAGGGTAGCCCAACTCAGTGTAACCAAACTGCTTTACAGCGGGGCCCTGGATAACACATACATGTCAGTACATCCAGTAAATTTGAACAGTGAATTTGAACAACATATAACTTGTATGTGAAATGTCGTTCAGTTTCAAGGCTTGAAAAATGACAAAGTTGATTCAATATGTTACCTGAAGTTGAATGTAACAGGTGAAAGTGGACTTGGCCCCCAAATAACTGTAACTTGGACTACAGACTGTTGACCTATCGTCTGCGGATTGTTCCACTTGCAGTGGGGGGCCACAATTATGTGTTCAGTCGTTCCGTTTAAAGTGGACTTGGATTGAAGTAACTTTATTTTTTATAATTTTAGATGGGAACGTTTTGTTTCAAGATGGTAAAGGTTTTTAAGAACAACAAAGCTCACTATCAATGCCATTCCCAATTGCAGTCTGTACCTATTTCCTCTGCTCTGGCATATGTTTCTGTCACGGTGGCATGGTAGTGAGTCAAGTCAAGGATCAGGACAGAGGCATGATGTTGCGGATATGATAGACTTTATTCGGAGCTCTGGTAGACACGTCTTTCTCTGTCGGCTTCTCTCGGTCGAATCCTCCGTACCCTCATATGTGTCACTTCTCCCGACCTCTCTACATCTGGTCCCACTTAGTCCGGTGACATTCCCCACACCAGGGGTTAACAGTGACTTGACACGCTGTCACCTCGTGACACCCTCGTGACACCTCACCCCTCATTTTTTAAAACAATTTCCACATTGTTGACAGCTGTTATCAATTATTGATTACCGGGACATATTATCAGGAAGATCATCACCGCTTTTCTTTTACATGCTTCTATACAATACTACTAATTCTTCTACAATGCAGGTCAGCGACATTCCGACATTTACAAAACAACAACAAAAACATAACAATTTACAACAACAAAAGTTCATCAAATGGTTGCCAGGTGTCCCGCGCCAACTTCCTCCTCGGCGGCCGGCTTGCGCACTTCCGGGTGTGTCCCGGAACCACAGGGAAACGACAGGAACTCCTCTGCCCGTCGGGAAGAGGCTTGTCTTGTCCACAGAGGCCTCCCGGCTAGATGCTCCCACGACGACGACTCCTATACGACGTCGGGCCCTCAGGACATCGTTGTCCGCCGAGTTGACTGTGGAGTCTCGCCTGTAGAGGTTGGGGTCGGACAGGGCACGCAAAGCAACCACTGACGCACATACACATAACACCGGACTTCTAACCTCGACACCTCATCTACGTCTCAACTCAACTCCGCTGCTCTCTCCTCTACCTCTCGACTTAAACATTAACATCTCCTCAACACATAAACACAACAAATAGACTTTCCGACAACTATATATACATGAAACGCCGGACACCCCTGACCTGCTATGGAAACATCATACGAACTACACATTACTATCCCGTGGAGTAAACCCCACATGTATATCTATAATTCTATCTCTATATGTCTATCTTACATCTAAACTGACCCATCTGGTGACTCCCCCCCACTGACTTCCGCCACGTCCACATGGTACTCGCTGCTCAGCTAATCTATACTGTATTCCTGATAGCACTGACATAAATTATCTAACGTTGGTCGCCTACATTATAACAAATCTAAAACTACTACAACAAAGTACAAAGCAAAGCAAAGTAAGTAACAGAACTAGGCCGGTGTACACGGTGCGCCAATGATACTATGCGAGCCCACCGACCTTCCTCCTGTGTCTCTCTCTGTATGGACTCTCTGCCCGGGCCTGCTCTTTCTCCGGTCACCATCCCGCCCGCCGCGTGGCTGTCCAGCCTTGCCCCGGCCACTGCCGCTCTCTTTGCCGCTACCACAGGTCGTTACTGCCGCAGGCACTCCGGGCCGGCTCTCTGTCAGAGTAGAAGTCGGCCTGCATCTCTCGGACAACGCCTCCTCTGCTGCTCCCTCTCGCTCGCCTCGGCCACCGACGCTCGCCCGTCGCCTGCCCCTTGCTGGACTTGCTGGTCAACCCCGCGGGCTCGGTACTCCGGATCGGCACTCTCTCCTACGTCTCTGAACGGCTCTCGTCTGCCCCTGTCCCGTCCGTTGAACTTGACTCACCCCAGCCGTACTACCAGATGTCACGGTGGCATGGTAGTGAGTCAAGTCAAGGATCAGGACAGAGGCATGATGTTGCGGATATGATAGACTTTATTCGGAGCTCTGGTAGACACGTCTTTCTCTGTCGGCTTCTCTCGCTGGAATCCCCGTACCCTCATACGTGTCACTTCTCCCGACCTCTCTACATCTGGTCCCACTTAGTCCGGTGACATTCCCCACACCAGGGGTTAACAGTGACTTGACACGCTGTCACCTCGTGACACCCTCGTGACATTTCGCTCCTTTTGATTGGCCAATGCCTGCATATCCCTTACTTTCCTGTATATAGCTCCTTCTTATTGGTCAGAATGAATCAATACCCGTGTCGATTTGAGTCAACACTGGGCTGGCCGGAATCTATGTATTACGGCGTCATAACCAACATGGAATGGGGCCTTATGATTGGTTCACGGCGCCTGGATATATGGATAATATTTTTTTCCCAACTGTCACCTGTCTCAAATATATTATGTCAAACTATTCATGTCTTAAAATTGTTGTCACCAACTTTTAAAAACAGAGACCCTTCAAATGTTCATATGCAATCAGAAATGTATTGTATGCCTTAGATCGACGATTGATTCTAAACAAGTTGTAACGCTATCTAGCTTTTTTAAAACAATAAACAACCAGCCGCGCACGATATTTGCCTTTATGCCGAGATGATAAGCTATTGTCCTATCATTGGTCGCATCAACTGCAGAACAGAAAAATAAAGAAAAATAAGTAAATGCTGAAATATTCCCCCGGAGTATCACTACTACTTTGATCACAACTGCTACTTTGATCGCAAAATTGTGTATACATGTATATATAATTTTAATAGCTCTTCAAACGCCACCGCATGTGTGTTTTACAGACTGCTTTGCTATTAGAAAAAATAATGAAATTAATGATTAGCCCAACTCCATTGTTATCTTATATCAAAGACTTGTGTTAGCCCTCATTATGTTATTTAGGATGTTAAGACTTATTCTTTATACCTATCTTTGTACTTTGTGTAATATTCGTTGCCATACTTTGTACCATGTGCAAATGTCGTGCAATAAAGTTCATATCATTTCAAAACACTTCTAAAAACCTTCACACAGCGCTCTCTTTGAAGGCATAATCAAACAGCTCACTGGCGCACTTCTCCATGCGCGAAATCAGAGCATGCAGGACTTTAGTGGTTATACCATAGGCCAGCGGGGCGGTGACCAGAGCACCGATCACAGGAAAGATAAAATCTATTGTTTGGTCAATAGCAGCGGCAGTTATCAGACCCAACCCATTACAGATAGCCTGGACAACAGCCAGCGTCTCACTCTCCCCTATTGGACCCCTTGCTCCTGTCAGCAAGTTGGCGGACAAGAACTGCTTGAGATCCTCTGGGCTCTTCTTGGTCATCTTGGCGAGCTGTTCCACCGCGTCCTCTGTAAGGCCGAACCCCTCTTTGTACTGCTTGTACGCCACTGCGAGGGCACCTGTAGCCAAACAAGGAACCGGTCAGAGTCGATGTGATGACAAGTGCATTTTGTGACTTAACTGATGCCATAGGAGCAAAAAAAGAGGTGATGTAAGGTATGGGTATTTGTCGTGTGTGAATCGTTTCTGTTTTTTAACGATAAAGTCAATGTTTCATATATTTCTCAGTTTACTCCGTTCTTAACCTGCTCATCCTTAGGGGACGTCTTAATCAATCTTATTAGAAAATATTTCGACACCAACTGTACCTCTCTCCATATTTGCTTACATTGTAATCGACTGAATGGCGCGCATTTTTCCATTGTGTACCAGAAATGTAATAACAAGGTTTTTTTGTGGGTTGTGGTAAATACTCAGACATGCACAACAACGACTCTCCTGACGAATCTAAACAGGCTGCTGGCAGTAACCGCACTTGCCAAGTCGCCCTGTGGACCAAATAGACCAACGACATCACATACGTTTAGAACATTTTATAGTTGGTTTCACCTACCTGGTATGGCAGCAGCACCAGCATATGGTACAAAGGAGCCCGCAGTAGTTGCCATAGCGACGGTCCACACCTTGCCTCTGTAGATGTCTCCCCTCTCCTTGATGGTGGCCTTGGAGAAGTCCCGGCAGGTGTTGATGACGACCATCTTTTGGAGAGCACCCAGACCGTCGATCATCGCCTTCCGGAACTTGGGGATGTCCCAGGATCCCTCCAGCACGTTCCTGAGGCGGCCGCTGATGATGAAGACCTCCCTGGGGTTCACTTCGCCCTCCCACCCCACCCTCTTCAGAACGTTGATGTAGTCTTGGCGGAGTTCCTCCATCAGGTCGGCCTCGGTCTTGTCGTCGAAGTACTCGGGGTCGTCGTTCTTCTTGTCGGCCAAATCTTTGTCGAACTGAGACCTGACGAACAGCACCTTCTTCCCCTTCTCCCGGGCCTTCATCCCGATCTGCACGGCGTTGTGCTGTATACGGCCGCTGCTGAAGACCAGGAACACGTGGCACTGGTCCATCTTCTCCCCAAACTTGGCGAGATACTGCTGGATGTCAAAGTCGCGCTCGTCACCACTTCCTCTCCCCAGGAGGACGCCAGGAAAGTCGACGAAGACAAGGCTGTCCGGGCGTGTTGGGTGGGGATAGTCGGTGGTCACTTCGGTAGTGTGTGTAACCCCCACCTCCGCTGCACCGGGAGCCCAGTGGGCTTCAGCCCGCGGATGGAGTTGATGAAGGTGCTCTTCCCTGCTCCGGGGTCCCCCACGATGCCAATGTTTACCTTCTGATTCTTCCAGGCCTCCATGTTTTCGGCGGCGTACTGTTGAATCTTCTTCAGTATCTCTGCTTTATTCGCGCCTCCGGCTGCGGCCAAGTTCCTCAACATCCCCTGTTCCTCCTCGTCCATTTCTCCGATGATCTCCCTGTGGATTGACACACAAGGCAAGAATGTTCATAAGCTAACAAGATTAGATCAAGGTTATTAACATTTCAAATAACAAGTGACATTCAAGCCCTACAGTGCTTCTTGTAACATAATGATTATATCAAGAAACAGATTTCTATATATCAATATTCATCTCTGTAATGTCATACACCAGTGCCTGAAATGATTTAGAATTACTTTTCTTTTTGTAGCATCTACTTGAAACCTAGTTATGCATCCTACAAATATCCCTCTTAGGCCATCATGAGAGTGAAGATACTACTTACGGGGCTGGAGCCTCCCCACGTTCCGCCATCATCGGTGAATACACGTGTCGTACCGGGGCCTGGAAATGTACAACATGAATATCATTGACAGGATTAAGGACTGCGGCCCATGATACAAAGGTGTTTGTCGTAAAGGACGATTTGGGCTGTTGGGCACAGAATCCAGAGGTCCTTGGTTCGAATCCTGTAATGCTACTGATTTTGCGCCATTGAGAAAGGCTTTTCTCACTCCACCCTGGTCAGTGTAAAAAATCGGCACTGACTTCGGTCTGGGAGGTAAAAGGCGGTGGAAGGAGATAGTTGGGCTCTGCCTTCCAATACAGATCAATACAGTGCCCCAGACAGTGGATAGCTGCCCCTATGGGATATGGGACTACCTTTGCCTACCTTTTGTTTTGACAAAGTATGCGAATTACCTTTCAATTGAGGGATCGCACAGAAGAACCATCAGAACTGACATAGTACACGATTGTACATGTCAAATCCCTAGAAAATGGCAAAATTGATATTTTAGGGCCGGTCCCATTCTCACCTGCGACGTAAGACAAGTTGGTACTTGTTCTCTCGATCATGGGTCAGCTGCTGGGCGAACAGGACTACCGGAACTTTCAGCCGGGTCCAAAGATGTGTGCATAAGGTCTGTACTTATCAGCTTTGTGCCTGTGTGGTTATCTTAATAGTATGACTCCAGGCAAACATAACTTCAACATCTTTGCTTTTCCTCCCAAACCTGGTAGCAGATTTCGGTGGTTGGAAAAGGTACGCTGTCAAATATGATTTTTAACTAAGTAACAATATTCCACGCTTAATTAGGGAGGCAGAAATCATACATTGGGGTTAGTTAAAGGTTATCACGGATCAATATTTGATTGATAATATGACGCCGTCGTGCGATAGTTAAACCAAATACCTTTGTTTTGTGCTTACATACAAGATTTTAAGAAAGGCTGTCTTGCATGAGTCATTTTCATTAATTCACTTTCGTCAGCTTGACATTTAATTTTCGAACCCCGCGGGCCGACACGGCCGTCACCATCAGACAATGAAATGTGCAAGTGAAAGGACATGGTAAGGTCCAGATAGCTTTAAATAAAAAGGCGACACTCTCCACAACCCCACTAGGGGCATACCGTCGCTGATCCAAATCTTGTTTTATGCTTACTAAGAAGCTCCCAAGAAAGAAAAACCGGTTCTAAAGGTATGACTTATTTTCACTTTCGTGAGCTTGACATTTGACTGTCGAAACCCGGCACGGCCGTCACCAGACAATGAAATGTGAAAGTGAAAGGACACGGTACGGCCCTGACTGAGTGTTAAAATGGCGATATTCTCCACCATCACACACACCACCTCCCTTACCAAAGTTTATTTTCAATATTCCGCACTGTTGAGAACAACTGAACCAGGTGCAGAACATAAAAGCTAAAGAAATGTTCTGGGTGGTGGCGAATATGAACGATAGAAAATGTGTGAAACAAAAGCAGCAACCTAGCTTTAGCTTTGTCCTGTTGCAGTGTTGATACGCCACTGCACTATCCAAGTGAACGACAACAAACATAATCTCCTACGAGACGTGGGGTCCGGGTCAATGTTTTACTCGTATGTTTGGGCTGACTTATACCTCTTAGCTTTAACCTCTCGGGGCCCTACAGTACGTGAGTACTAAACAACCCCACTTGTTAGATAAGGTCCCCGGGAAGCGAGGCCTGCTCAAAACGATACGCACCTTAGATAGACGGAAGATTGTTGCCTGTTGGTAGATCTCGGACTGACGGACTCTGAGTCGTCACTGCAGTCACTGTCTGCGCTCGCCAACTGTAAACTGGTCGAAAGACTTCTGCTTTTAAGTTTCTAAAGCGTGAGTCATAAGGAGAACGCTTTCAGTTTCGCACCAAAAATAGGACAAAAACATCACATGACATCATTTTGCGGAATTCCCCCTATTGCATGGTTTCCCACCTACATGTATAACGCAGTTAACTGCACAGTGTTTACATGTTCACCTGTCTTGCTGGTCGCATTACGTCAACAGACTCAACACTAAGGTAGGATAGATTTTTCTCTTCCAAGGGAAGAAAATATGTTGTCTGGATTTCTAGATCTCTTCTAATCATAATCATACGAAGCGGTTTCCCAACAATCAGTTCATGACTGTACAGTTGACTGTTGCTAAGCGCTGGGGTGTGATATAGGCAAGGTTGGAGGTCACTGGGGAGGGGGCTGTTAGGTGCTGATGTCATAATAAGAATATTTCGTTTCCTCCTAGCCAGATGGGTAGCTGGTGGTCATCAACGTCAACGTCGTCATCATCATCATACAAGGACCAATCATGGGAGGAGGCACACGAGTGAGTATCAAATTTCCTCCGTGGCTAATTCTGTTCGCTACCAGCATACCATGAAGTGTTCAAAGTAAGTTGCAAACTAAATTGTCTTCTAAGATATTCTTCTAAGCTTATTGTATAGTTTTGTGAAACTTACTGGTAGGAGTTCCATACTCTAATGATTAGATCTCGTTAACCTAAGATGACTGATTGCAAAATGCTAATGATAATAATTCAAGTACCCGAAAAAAGGACGAGACTTTCGTCCAAAGATAGCTATCAGGTGTTGATCCACGATCACTGTGTCGCTTCTTTTATACCTTAATAGAACTCAACGTAATCAATCCCAGAATCAAATATAATTAGTACATTGAACATACTGCAATCCGTTCTTAACACGTCTGCTCCTAATAGTGAATTGTTAGCATCGTCCGTATGAAACTGTACATTCCCGTCCAGTAAATATGAATTTACTGACCCCGCGTCATATCACACTACAGTCCCAAACCAGTGCCACAGCGAAAACGTCCTGACGAAGTCCGCATCGGTGTTGTGGGCGACCCCGGGGCGGGGAAGAGCACCTTCATCAACTCCGTCCGCGGGCTGAGGCCCCGGGACCCTGGTGCCGCTCGGGTCGGCCTGACCCACACCACCGCCGAGCCCACCGAGTACCCACACCCCGATCTACCCGACAGCCTGGTGCTGGTCGACTTTCCCGGGGTTCTGTTGAGGAGGCACGCCGGCAGGTACAGAAGCTCCACCTGACGACTTTTCTATATAATGACAATGGCAATGAAGTTTATTGCATATCCATGCCCCTTTGGGGCTAAATGCAGTAAGTTGCATAAAAAAAGTCTTCCTTTGTTAGGTGTGCATATTTCTGTCTTACAAGTGTAGCATTAACAAAGTTATTGCGTATATCTCTGTGCATTGAACATTCTAGAAGAAAGTGCACTTCGTTTTCTATATAACGTTACTAGGGCTGGGTACCAGTACAGAAAATTCAGGTCCAGGTCCGGTTCAGGTCCAAAGGATCAGGTCCAGGTCCGGACCTGAACCTGGACCTAATTCAGTATGACTCATACCAATGGTCCATTTCACTACAAATACATTTGTTTGGTGGAGTATTAGACTTAAACTGGCGTTTTAAAATCCTACAACGCTATTTGCACCTGTGCGATTGGCTGTATAACTTGGTAGAAATTTCTATAAACTCTACTCTACTTCGCTCTTGTTATTTTCTTCCACCTGCAAGCGCCAAAACGTGTGAATGCCTGATGAAATAATATGTTAATTTTCTTATCGGTCCAACATCCGGTCCACGTAATTTTTTCAGGTCCGGTTTTTCTGGACCGGTCCAATAAGAAAAACCGGTTTTGTACCGGTACGCTGTACCGATACCCAGCCCTAAACGTTACCTATAGTTCGTATCACAAAACATACATAATCTATCATTAGGAGGAGTTCGGGTGTATACCCGAAAATACTCATGAGTTTTATCAGGTGACCAATGTGCAGTAAAAGCTCAATATAAGTATTTTC
This sequence comes from Branchiostoma floridae, assembly GCF_000003815.2. Taxonomy (NCBI): domain Eukaryota; kingdom Metazoa; phylum Chordata; class Leptocardii; order Amphioxiformes; family Branchiostomatidae; genus Branchiostoma; species Branchiostoma floridae. The sequence goes on from NC_049979.1 coordinate 6,523,769, forward strand.
AACTTTACAACCAAATAATGGCAAGACTGTCTGAAAGTCCATTGGCGAAAGACTCCAACCAAAGACGTTATATAAGGTTATAACGTCCTTGCTTAAAAAAATTTTAAGCAAGGACGTTATAACCTTATATAACGTCGTCTTGCCAGGAAAAACAGTATTTTTTCATCAAATTGTACAATTTGTCAAACCAGGTAAACGCTGTAACGTTACATTGATATCATTTTGGTGATGCTTTTGTGAGTAAAAGTTCACTTCGTCAGTCATTTACAACCTGTCTGATCCACCACCACCACCACTAGGTACGGAGACTTCAACATTGGGCAGTATCTGACGGAGTTCGGGTCCTACATGCGAAGCTGTGACGTGTTCTTGGTGTTCTGTCGGGGCCGCATCGAGCACAACCCTATCAGCATCGCCATGGCGGCCTACAGGATGGGGAAGAAGGTGCTGTTCGTCAGGTCTCAGTTCGACAAAGACGTGGCGGACAAGGAGAACGACGACCCCGAGTACTTCGACGACAAGTGCTCGGTACACCTGATGGAGGAGCTCCGACAGGACTACATCCGGGTCCTGCGAGAGGTGGGCTGGCCGCGTGACGTCAGGGAGGATGAGGTGTTCATTATCAGCGGCAGGTTGGAGTACGTGACTCAGGACATGTGGGACGTGCTCGAGTTGAAAATGGCGATATTCGGACAGAGAGTCTGACGGAATCGAGCGTTTTGTGGGGTTGTATTTTGGTTTATTTCACAGCACCATAGTATATATATGAATATGAATGGTTTATTTCGCATCGAGCGACAAACAATAACATACAGTGGCAGCCTTCATTTCTTCGGCTGTTACAATTTGTGTTGTCTGTTGTCTGTGCCGACATCATAAACCATATCAAGGTATCAGGTCGACATTGACCAATATCAAACGATATTCTGTACCCTTATCTCTCCATATAAAATAAAAATAATATCTATTAAAGTTTGAAGTCAGTTTTATGTCAGCAGACAATGACATGGGCAGTTTGAAAATAAAACTTTAAAGTAGAACTACTAACTTTGTATTGATGCCTCTTGTATTGTAATTAATACATTCTAGTAGCCTCTTTTCACAATAATGAATAATGTTAATATCGCTGTTCATTGTCACTTGTATATTTTCTATGTTTATACCATGTACTTGCAATTAGCCTCCGGGCATAAACTTGCAAATAAACGTCTTCATTATCACATGACGGATAAGCTTGAGCTTTATGATTACATTCCATGATATCATAATATGTTACGGTAATGATGCTAGCAACTAACCGGCTGGTATTCTGTTATTCTTGATCTCCTTCTTATATCGCTTGTGATTTACAATTCAATAGTTCTCTTCGAGGCTACTTAGCTCAATGTCCAATGGCATATCACGCCATTAAAAACCAGTCCAAAAGGGGTTCCATCCCAACATCTGCTTGAAGATTAGTCTGTACTCCCTGTATGTAACTGTAATGAAAACCGCACGATGGCGTAGTTGCACGGAACCAGGAAGCAGGTTAGGTCTGCTCACAACGAGCAATCAAGCAAAGGGATGCAGCAGCTAGCTCGGTGGCCGGTGGTGTCGGCATCGTGAATTGAAAAGGTTTTCTCCAACAAGATTCAACGCCACTGCATAGGTGAGGTACTCACAACGCACCCTTTGCGATGCGTCTTAATTTGGACATGTTTAAGCCCATTTATACGTTTGTGAGGGTAACAAACAGTCATATATGCAGTCGCGGAAAGCAAGCTGGGGAGGTATGGGAGGGGGGGCAATAACAATAACAAAGGTCCTCTGGGCTTTATTATCTCGATCCCAGTGTATAATTTTCTGTGCACAGCTGGTGGTAATATTGGTCAAATATCTGCGCATTTACAAGCTTCTCGTTCCAGGCCCAGGAGGTAACTTGTCACATATTGATCTGTTTTATTAGAATTTGATACGATATAAAGATTTGTTTTATCTTATCCATTTATTAGATAATGCACACTATTTGCATTATCGAAATAAAGCCAGGCTACGACGTTAGCATTTTAATCAGTCAGGTTATTTGTCACTGTTATAATTAGGACTGACAGACCAATGTGTTCAGATAGTGTAGTGGAAATTTTTATTGACTCTGAATATAACGTTACCCCTTAATATGATAAAATATTAATTGGTAACATTAATCTTTTAGGACACAATTTTCCACTGTAGAATGTTGTTGTTGCTGACTTTAATTATATCCTCAGCTAACTAGGTGAACACTCACTTCATATCTGATATTGAACGGAGGATAAGATTGGTCATCAAATGGCATGGCTATTGTCGGAAACATCCTGTCAATAGTGCAGAGAAAGGTCTTATTGACAGGAAGCACAGGGATAGCTTTGAATCAGTAAACATCCAATCAAAGAAACTGGTGCAGTGACTGGGTTGGTAGAGTGATTGCCCTGTAAGTAACACATTGTGGGTTTGATCCTATACGAGCGGTCGTAGTGATGTCACGGTGACGTAGTGGTAGGCAAAAAGCAGGTGTTAGGCAAAAGATTGATTTACATATTAACCAGCAATTTGATCTCCTAGTTTAAATATCAGTTTTAATCCAGTCTACTGGCGTCCTGGTAGGCACCAGCCGTCGAATACCCCGGATGTAAACAACAACAGCGATCGCTCGTATCCTGTGCATTTTTTTTTTCAATGTAATGTTACATTCTTCATCGTTCTAGTTACTTACTCAGGAATGTGAATAAAGCTTATTTTTGTTCCCAATTACAGGACAGTCATCCAAGTTAGGATGAGAGTGGATAGGATTGTGATGTGTAATTGACAACAAGATTATCAAAATTATCATACTTTCAATAGTGCCAAACATTTTTCCATTGATGGGAAACCCTGTCGATAGTGCAATATTAAGAAAATGTTATTGACAGGAATAGCCTATCAGTAGCTTCTGCCTCAATTTAGTAGAAATAATAAAAGTCCTCTCTTCCTCAATCAGCAGAATAAGTAGACTGTAGTCATCTTCGTGGAACAGTCTGGTTGATATCAATTGTCATACCAACAGTGCCAGAGATCTCAGGGTCAGGCACATATTTTGTAGCTTTAACGTACCGGAGAAATGACATTCAATTGCTTGCAGGCGCTGTCTGATGTAGAGTGTAACGTTATATCTGATTTCAAGAAATGTAGTGCAAATTCAGTGACAAACACAATGTCATTGGGCAATATGTCAAACACAATTCCTGAAAAAGAAAAATTTCAAACCTGGAGTCACAGTACTAGTAGCTGTTACAGTAGCTGTTGCTCAAAGCTGTGACATTGTGATCTCTAATTCATAAGCACTGCCACCACATCAACAGACAAATACCTGCTGATGTTTCAGATGGAAGTCACAAGTTTTTACAACATTTCCAGTTAACAAGTTTCTACAACATTTTTTGTTAACTTCTACAGCAGTGCAGCAATGGTTTTGAGCTATTGGTATTACAGAATTAATGGTTATTTGTTTTTTGGGCTGACATGTTTACAGCGTTATCAGGAGGGAAGAATGTCGCCTATGTCCTTTCTGCATAAAACATTCCCTTCTAGTAATTTGCAATACATCACTCACTCCCATAACAACTGAGTAAACAGTGTTTTTCTAACTATCCAATAAATTATTGGTATATTGTTTTGAAAAGCAAGGAGGTTAAAGAAAGCCTCCTTGTGAAAAGCTAAAAATAACTGGTAACGTTATGTATCACGAAACCCTGAGGAAAGTCAATGTGAATACAGTACTACTACTACCTAACATAACAGTTGCTGGTGCCAATCAACAACATAATATCAGTAATTCAGACCTATTATATTTATTCAACATATCCTCATCTAAGAACCAAGTACTTTTCTTTGTGTAAGTTGATAAGGTGTTCTGTAGATGTAGCAGGAAGTTGTACTTGAAGAGTCTTAAGTGTGTCTAAATCCTCCCTCAAGTGATTTGGAACCTGCATGTATTTACCATCTGTAGTTCTGAGCCCTTTAATAGATTACTACTAGTGATGTGACAACAACACTCTAGGCAGCAGTTGGCATTGAAAGATGATGGCAAGCTGAGCATTAGTGCTTCCACTCAAAAACATATTTGGTTTCCTCCTTGTAAACATGATTACATGATGAGAGTTACATGAGAGCACACAGGATGCCATCCATGGTGTTGGATTAGCTCAGCCTAATGGCAATTTCCTCCTCTGTAAACAACATTAGCTGTGTGGGCCTAATGCTGCCTTCTAAATGATCGTCAGTACAGTATTTCATAGCCACAGCTGGGTACATTTGTGTTAGAGGTAACGTCATCTAAAGCAGGCAGAGCTGAGACAACGCAAGGTGAGTATACGTAGGCACCAGGTATAGAATAACAACTGACAGCATTTCTCTAACATCACCTGTTGTTGAAAGTGAGAGTGGGTGTCAGGAGAGGTGTGCAGGTGTAACATAAGGTGTGATGTAGGTACAGACAATGTTCAGGTACAGGATCACAGGTGGGAGTGTTCCCATGACCGGAGACTGCTGAAGTACATGTAATGTTGTTAAGTCTGGTATTTCCTCCACTATGTCCTTGTCCGGAAACTGTTTCCTGGGTATCCTGCACCGCTGATGCGGTACAAATTGGATGATCTGTTAGGTTAGACTTGTGAGACCCCCATAAACAAACATATGTTCCACTGTGCCTTGATATATGTATACAAAGTGAATGCACAGGTTCATTCATCTGTACCCAGTGGTATGTCATATGAAAGGGTTCAGATTGATATTGAAAGATAAGATAAAATTCAGTATCCAACCTGTAACATTATTTGTAGCAAAAGTGTACATCGTATTAGCACTGCTGTCAGTATCATTGTTATACAAGAGGCCTGAAGTATAATTTGATGATTAAAAGTTCTGTCTAAAAAGGAAGTGTCTGAGACTTGAAGTGTTTCTCCATCAGCTTAAGGGAGGGTCTGCATTGGGGGTCCCGACAACGATTTACGCTGAATTTAGAAGAACCCCCTACGTATTACGCTAAATCATGGAAGACAATTACGCTAAATTTGGCCGCCTCGCTACGAATTGTGTAGATAAGATGGTTTTCCCTACTAATTACAGGAAATAAGAATAGGCTGCCTACTCCTTATGTAAAAGAGCATGCAGACCCTCTTAAGGGGTACACAGTCAGTGCTATAATGTTAGATGATGTTTATGCCCCCCTAGAGCTGGCCTCCCCATTAAAAGTGGCATTTCCAATCCAGCAGATGGCCATTATTCTGCCAATAACCCTGCAGATTTACAGCAGTCACGCGGCTCGTTGCCATGTACACGTGCACGGCTGGAACCATGTAGAATTGAGATAGTGTCGCACGTTTTTGTCAGCATCATGTGGGACACGTTGACACAGGCGGCTGGAGTTCTGATTGTACTTGCATTGCTTGTCTGTGCAGAGATAGAATCAAAGGAGTTTGATAATGTTTTTATAACAATCATTAAAATTGCCATCTCTTTGATATAATACTAAGTTGGGATAGAATTTATTATTGCTGGAATGTAGGTGGCAAACTGCCATGTGAAAGCAATGAAATACAATAATGCATTACCCAGAAGCTACACACTTGATATAAAAAAACTTCAGACATCGATGACTACTACCTGGTATATGATCAGTCCCAGATTTTTTGTTATTATAAATACAGTATCTACTTGAATATTTGTGTAAACTATGAAATGTCAAGTCTCTCATTTTTGCCTTGTACGGACAGTTTTATCACATTTTTATCATTATACGCCAAAAAGTAGTTCTCAAGCAACTGGATATGGTTTTGGGAATGAGTTTTATCATTTATACATACCGGTATCTGCTACTGTTGAGGTGTAGCTTGATTGGATGATTGCACGTCCCACATCCTTTGAGTGTAGTGGTTTGATCATGATGATAGATACCTGATGGCAAAGTCCATGAACATAATACTGAGCAACAGTTAGGTGTCTGCTGTTTTTCTCATCATGGCAAGCACTAGATTAACTGCTGTTACCGTTCTGCACGTATGACTGTGAAGCTGATGTACTCAACATTGGGGCTTATTGTTAACTACATGTATTTGCAGAATGGCAGCAGTTACCAGTAAGAGTTTCTGAGTATACTTATTAAGGTGGGAAATCATATGCACCTGTGGTATAGACGTGTACATGCGTACAGATGAATTTTCTGTCAGAAAATTCCTGATTAATTTTTTTATATCTAATAGTAGAATATATCGGATAGTATGGACACAGTCTAGCAATCAAAATCTAGCGTCTAATATCCTTAACAAAGTTCTTTGTTTGGGAGCAGGTATAGATGTGTACATTCTTTATTAGATGAATTTCTGACAGAAAATTCTGGATAAATTTTTTAGATCGGATAGTAGGATGTATCGTATAGTATGGTCATGGTCTAGGAATAAAAATTTAGCATCCAATATCCTTAACAAAGTTCTTTGTTTGTGAGAAGGTATAGTTGTGTACATTCTTTGTTTAATAGATGAATTTCTGACAGAAAATTCCTGATTAATTTTTCATATCAGATACATGTAGTAGGAGTAGCTTTGGTAAGATATGGACATGGTGTTTATTTTTCAATAACCCTAACCAAGCTGTATGTTTGTGTGTATACAGGTAACCAGTGATGGACCCTAACCAAGCTGTATGTCTGTGTGTATACAGGTAACCAGTGATGGGTGCGGCTGCGCGTGACGTGCTGGCCGCCCTGCTGGAGGGGGTGTTCGCCAGCGGAGACGTCCAGACCACCACGCTGGCCTTCAGCATCGCCTGCTCGCTGGGGTTCTCCGTGGCGTGCCTGCTGATTGGGCTGGTTTACGGGCGACAGAGCCCCCGACGACAGCGCCCGGTACGGACCAGCAGCTTCAGCAGCGGGGTGTCTGGGGTGCCGTCGGTGGTTAGTAAGAGGATAGTGCTGGTGAGTAGGGACCGTCGGTGGTTAGTAAGAGAATAGTGCTGGTGAGTAGGGACCGTCGGTGGTTAGTAAGAGAATAGTGCTGGTGAGTAGGGACCGTCGGTGGTTAGTAAGAGGATAGTGCTGGTGAGTAGGGTGAAACACTAGAGGCGAGTAGAACAGTTCCCCATAGAGATGTGATGTGTCCATCTTTGGTTCATGAACACTTCAGACAGCACAACCAATGGTGTATTGCTGAAGGCATATCTTTACATATTCAATGTTACCTCTTGCATAGAATGCTTCCCTGGCTTATTGAGAAATTCTGTTTTGTTTGAGAAACTTCCGTGTAATAAAAAAGCCTTCCTTATTATATTTCTTGTCTCCCATCAGTGTAAGAAGTCGAGTTCTGCTGAAGGGAGGCACCTCCTGCAGCACCAGCCTGTGTTCCTCACATGTCGGGAGCAGAGGAGGGAGCACAGGAAGTGTTCCAGGTAGCTTTTTAAATTTTACTTACTTGAACTTCACCACAAAACAAGGCTCATGGAGCCACTCATACGTTTTGGGTTACAGTACTGATTCTGAAGATGTTTGTTTACCCTTGTCTAAAAAGTTTGAGATTGTACCCCACAGGGAAGCAATTCTGTGAAGCTTGTTACATAACAATGTAGTTCAAGGAAAGAAGCTGTCAGGGTGGAACTTCCCCCTAAGAAGAGGTGGATTATGGAGGAAAAAAGGATGCTTTGCTGTTGTGTCATGAAATCCTCAATAGTGGAGTCTAATAATAGACTTGTAATCACAAGTCTTTGAGATATTCTATAGTAGCGATGGTTGTTAATTTCTAAACGTGACTGGTTTTGAGGCACACTTCCTGTGTGATGTTCAACACTTTTACATTGTATTAGGTGACAATGTCATGCTAGATTGTATAATAATCATTTATGGCAAATGCTTCATTTTTTTCCATATTTGTAACTCTTTAACATTTACTTCCAAGGCACCAGTTCCAACAGATGCATGTGCATGTACCTGCACTACTTATGTTAGAGTACTCATTTCATTAATGTAAAGTGTGGAGAGTTTGTGGAGTGGGTTTACCACACCACGTGTAAGGTTTCTCACACCTTTGTATGAAGAGAACGCTGATTTTTGTTGCATCACCTTTTTCTGTAGGTGTGATTCAGCTGATGCCACTCAGAGCTGCAGGTTAGTCCCTTTAATAGTACTTCCTATGCCTTCTTTGTGGAGACCCTCAGCACTTGAGAATACATGTATGTCTTCTGCATTACTACATCAAGTGTGCACGATAAGTAATCAGTATATCAAGATGCAAGATGCCCATCCTGATTTGATTTCTTGTGTGCAACCAACCTAGTAATTAATCAATCAGAAGCATTGAAGGGACGTGATAACACCTGTCATTTTGCACATCTGAAGTGAGTGGACAAACTGCAGAGTCCCTTGTCTTGGTATGGCTGTTGTACCAAGGCTGTATGTTGCACCTACTACCATTGTCATGGCTGTGAAGACGCTAGTTCACCTTTATCTGTTGGGTAACCTATATCCGTTGCTTTTTAAAAACAGGGTATTTAGGCACATCAGGTCGACAGGTTGTAGTCGCAATATCCTGAAAGTATTGCAGTTTGAAGCTAACGTTCTTTGGCGTGATATCCCCAAATACCGTTTTTAAAAGCAACGGATATAGGTTACCCAATGGATAAAGGTGAGCTAGCGTTATATGACGTGACATGTTTTTTGTAATGAAACTGCATCATCTCTATGGTGTTGATGTGTATATATTTTATCTTGTGTGTTTTGTAGGTACAGAAGATGTTTGTTGTGTTGCCGTGCCAGTAAACAGTCCATCTGCGATGTACACGGCACGGCGGTGATGGCTGTACAGAACATCGTGGAAGGGGCGTGTGAGGACAGACCCACTGATCTGGACCTCAGGTAAGAACAGGACATGGACATGTAGGTGAGAATAGGGGAGTATTTCACGTGAGATGACAGGTGGGTGTCATCGCAGACAGCACACCAGCTTTGTAGGCATGTGGCATGGCATCATGACCAATAAACTGTTGGACGTACTGACATAGGGGCATCTTCTCTGGATAATTTTTAAAAACGCTTGCAGATAGATGTGCAAAAGTTCTGGTCCTTCAGTGTAATATAACCAGCTGCTACCGCGCCACGTGCCTGCGAAAGTGGTGTGTTGAGCCAAAGCCTGGTTATACTGGGTATATAGAGACAGATACATCTAACCTTTGTAAGCTTGTCAAAACTTTGCCTTTCGACAATAGCAAAATTGTCCTTGAAATACACATGTCCTTTAAGGGACAGACAGAGACCTGTTTGAAGAAAGGCCGAACTGTAGTTCATCTATGCCTTTCACTGCTGCATGTGCTTTTGATTCTCACCCATGAGTTTATGTTGTTTGCAGCTACCTGGGCCTGCACAGCTGCCCTGACAGGATCGGGTTTGTGGGAGCGCAGCTGACGTGTCTGAACCTGTCCAACAACCGGCTCCACCAGCTGCCTGACGACATCGGCTGTCTGCGCGGCCTGGAGGAGCTGTACATACAGTATAACTGTCTGGAGGAGCTGCCGGTGAGATTGGGTGTTGTTTGATAGTATTGGCTGTGTAAGGGGGAGCTGTACATACAGTATAACTGTCTGAAAAAGCTGCCGGTGAGATGGGGTGTTATTTCATAGTTGGCTGTGTAAGGGGAGCTGTACATACAGTATAACTGTCTGGAGGAACTGCCGGTGAGATAAATATTAGGGTGTTGTTTAATAGTTGGCTGTAGGGGCGGAAATTCAGGTCCAGGTGTGGTCCAGGTCCAGAAGATCGGGTCCAGGTTCAGACCTGAACCTGATTGTTTGGGAACAATGGTCCATTTTGCTACAAAGGAATCTGTTTTTCTGGACTGGTCCAAAAAGAAAAAAAAACAGGTTTTGTATCGGTACACTGTACTAGTCTGGCAGAAATGTGTTGTTCAGTATGGAGGAACTACCAATAGAATGTCATGTTGTACAAATGTATCATCTGTGGGGATCTCTAAGACCTTGTTATTCTTATCTAATTTTGTAATAAATGTATTATTCTAAATGTTTTTACTTTATTTGCACTACTTGTAACAGTCTTGTACTTGTATTTAACATATTGCTGACTGCAAAGCAGACTATAATAACCTTTGAACATGTTACTACTTATTTCCTGCTGCAGGTCAGCATTGGTAACCTGACCAAGCTGACAGACCTGGACTGTAAGAACAACTCCCTGCGGACCATCCCGCTCACGGTGGGGAACCTCTCTGCGCTCACCTGCCTCAACGTCACCAACAACGTGCTGCAGCGCCTCCCGGCAGAACTGGGCAGACTTACAGAGCTGGAGGAGATCTGTGCCCAGTGAGTCCCTGTTTTGTGGCCTGAGGTTTATTCTCTTAGAGTTTGTCAGGCCAGGTAGGAACAGGGTACGTTCCATTTTAGGCCGGAACCCCTGTTTTAGAAATCGACGAACATTGCTGCGCGCGCGGATGCCATCCATATAATCAAATCAACATGGCCTTATGGTTGAAACCATAGGGCAGAACAGGCATTTTCTCTATGGTTTTCAGTTCACAGTAAAGAGATCCCCATGGGAACTGACAACGTGAGACCACTGCAAACATTCAGCCTTCACAGTACAGGAGATCTGTGCCCAGTGAGTTGCTGTTTCGTGGCCTGAGCAGTGTTCTAGCCAGCCTGAATTTTTTCTCTATCCCCTGGATTTTTAATGGGAATCCTGTTGAAGGTACAACGATCCTAGGGGGGTCCGGGGCATGCTCCCCAGGAAAATTTTGAAATCTAGACCCTCTGAAATGCTATTTCGTTTATTTTGAGGGGCAAATTTTGCTGGTAGACTCAGCTTGGTTCAATTAATGTCTTTAATTGCCAATTTGGTCTATCACAAGAGGATGGAATGGGCAAAATTTCTTGTCCGTCCCCAGCAGCAAAATTCCATCAAAGGATGAAAGGACAGATGCTGGCTAGAACCCTGGGCCTGAGGTGTATGTACTGTTACCTGCAACAACCTGATGGTTCTGTTATAGTTTCTTTGAAGCAGATACTGTAAATGGATTTGAGTTTACGGGGATTTGATTCCTCGGTTGGGAGGAAATGGAGTGTTTGCGGTGGTTTTCAGTTTATGGTTGAAACTATGGGAAAGTAGACAGAATAGACATTTTCATGGTTTTCAGTTCACAGTGAAGAGATCACCAAGGAAACTGAGAACATGAGACCACTGCAAACATTTCCGCCCTCACACAGTACTTTACCATGAACACTTCCCCTCTTATATTTGAGGGATGTAACTTTACGGTAGGGAGAAGATGGAGTGTTTGCAGTGGTTTTAAACCTGCATTTAAAACTTCCATGCATGGTTTTACTGTAAACAGGGAAATGTTTCTGGTGATTTTAGGTCTGTGTTGAAGAGTCCATGATAAATGCTAATATAAAATCATCAACCAGATAGTGAGTGTGTGGGGGAGGAACATTTCCCCTTCTACTGTATCATTGTATTAAAAGTGTTGCAGACTTGAATAAGCAACAGTACATTAAACAGATTTGCAGTTACCATTGCTGATGAAATTGTCCCGACCTCTTTCAATGAAAGAGTTAACACTTGGGAACAAAATGAATCTGAATGGACCTCCCTTAACATGGCTTATGTTTTCCTGCAGTTCCAACCAGCTAGTTGAGCTACCCGATGAACTGTGCAACCTGACTAACCTTACTGTGAGTATATCTAACGTTATAGCTACCTTTTGTTTCTGAGATGCTGATGTCTTGAAACATTACAAACAGCTAGTACCATACTAGTCTCAGCCAGTAGTATCAGTGCTTCTGTTGTTTTTGTCATTTTCATGGAATGAAGAGTAGCCAATGTATACAAAGCTTCTTTGAGCAGTAAACAGATTTTTTATTACTTAATGAGGATAAAAATGGACAACATATTCTCTAGTATGCTGTTGTTGTTGTTGTCTCTATATCTGCTTGGTTTGTTGGATGATGGTCACATGTGCTGTCGATTCGCTCTCTCTGTGCTTTCTTCTCCTGTGTTCATCTCTTGCTGCTTTTTGCTCTTAAACTAAAGATGTTGAGCATCTGATTGCTGACAGGAGCTGTACCTGGGAGAGAACCGTCTGCAGCAGCTGCCTCAGGACATGGGGCGCCTGGTACGCCTGGAGGAGCTGGACGTGTCCTCGTGTGAACTCACTCACCTGCCCGACTCCCTGTCCAGGTGTACCTCTCTAGTCAGACTCTGGCTGTCCAACAACAGGTAACGGTTAACTTGAAAGTTCATCTGTGTTGGTAGAAGTCCTTATTGAACTAGTTTAACTGTAATATCCAACACAAAAATTGGACTCACCCAAATTTTCGACTGAACAGCACCAGTCTTTGTCAAGGAATGTACAATCCACTGCTGTCATGACGTCTTTGTGTTGGATATTACGGTTAAACAAGTTCAACAACAGGTAAAGGTTTCATGGTGTTGATATCATAACCCAATAGATATCATAATCCAATCTAGGTCTACACCTAGATATAAAGATGTTTTCTTGCCATAAAATTGTTAAGAGAATGTAATGTGAGTGGCGAAATGTACTGGGGAATTTGATTTTGCTGTAGCAAGAATGTTGAACAGTCATGGTGATTTGCGATTGGAGGGGGCAGGAGACATACTGTAAATGCATTTAAGTTCGCGGGGATTCAATTTCGCGGTAGCGGGAAAATTGAGTTTTTGCAGTGGTTTTAAGTTCACCGTAGCGCCATAAACTGTAGTCACATAATATAGTGGATAAATGTTCAAGTGGTTTTAAGTTCGTGGCAACCGCGAACAATTTTGCATTTACAGTAAATAACATTTTCCCGGTGGTTTTACATTCCCGGTGAAGAGGTCACCTTGCAGGTGATACAACTGCGAACATTTCCCCTTCTAGTTTTACTGCATGTGATGTGATTTTCCCTCCCAGACTACGTTACCTGCCTGACCAGCTGGGCCGGCTGCATCACCTGAAGGAGCTCCATGTCAGGAACAATGACATCATGTACTTCCCAGCATCCCTGTCCTACCTGCAGCTGTACACCTTCTCTGGTGAGGAAACATCATCAGATGTGTGATCTAGAGGAAACATGGAAGGGTTCATCTACATCTACATCTACGTAATACTGGGCAATGCCCCTCGCGGGACTTTGTGCCCAGGGGAGTGAGGATGCCCTAGCAAACCGGTTGTTTGGGTTACGGGTTGTGTAAATGTTTCCATGGGTCTAGTTTAGGCAGATTCGGATACGCATGTGAACCCTGCTATCATCAGATATGTGATCTAGAGGAAACATGTATTCTGAAGAGTTGTGAAAATGTTTCCATGGCTCTAGTTTAGGCAGGTTCAGAAGATGAAAACAATTGAGTGCGGAAATGTATTGAAAGTGCATATAAATCTGTTTTGTGTTTTATTTATCAACTTTCCTCCAGCCAACCAGAACCCCCTAATAGAGGAATGGGATAACCGGTTGACCTCTGCCCTGATCAGAGTGCCCACCGACCCCTTACCGAGTTTGCTGGAACTGGCTGCTCGCACTGTCGCCAGGCAAAATATCACCTGGGGCAAGGGGGACCTACCACTGGACTTGGAAGGTAATTGTGATTTCTTGATTAGTATGATTTGAGCATGTACCAATTTCAGCAACAATCAGGTTTGTTAGTGTTTCAGTTAACACTGTCAGAAAAAAAAATCAGAGTCCATGTTGCTATTACAGTAGCCGCTTAATGGCACGGCCTATTTGCCAGTATATTTGGTGCAGTTATCCCGCTGGTGCAAATATGCGAAGTTATCTAGCTGGACCGCACCGGTTTGGGATTTTGGTATTCCGTGCAGTTAACAGAAGTGTGCGTTAATCCAATGTGCAATTAACTGGCTTTCACTGTACTACTTTGTGCCCAATCTTGGGTAAAGTACACTGTAGAGAACTGAGGAGATTGTCTCATACACTCACTTGATTGTGCCAATAGCCACTTAAAGATTTGTTGAAACAATGTCTGAACTGTCCAACACAACCATGTCTGTGACCCTCTACACTATAGAGATATATGGAGAGCTTATATTTGTCTGCTTGTGTCCTCAGTGTTGCTGCAATGCAGGAAGCAGTGTTCCAGCTGCGAGGGTCCGTTCTTCTCCTACTTCAGCTCGCAGGTGTTCTTCAGCAATGTGGGGATGTTTCACAGGGTGCCGCTGTACCAGCAGGTCTGCTCACCCTACGTCAATGCACACTGTCAACCTGTCCACGCCAGGTAGGGGGCCTCGCTGCAATGGCAGTCCACTGGAGGAATTACTAACTACCCCATGTGAAAATGGGAAACATAGAAACTGGGCATTGCATGTTTCATGAAGATACTTGCTTTGGATATCAGCCTCAAAGGGGCAAAGTCAACTGTTTTTAAAAGAAGTATTAAGCAATGACAAAAGTTTCTCATACAGAGAGAGAGAGAAAGAGTCTTTAAAAGGGAGAAAGAACGTCAGCAGCTGTTGCTGACCTTGTAGGTCTACATTGTGCAGTTTGCTCAGACTGCATGTGGCAGCTTTTACAGTTCATTATGAATCATGGATGTACATGTGCAAACCTTGAACATACATGAATGAATGAATGATTTTATTTGTAAAACATTGCAGCTTGGTAGCTGAATTGCGAGTTACATTACACTAATTGTGGGTTATCTCCACATACATAAATTAACACAATATCGTGAGTAAAACTAGGCTATTGAATCTCTGCATAAATCTACACGGTATATTCCGACAGTTTACACAGACATTGACTAAGATACATAATAGTATACTAGACCCGTAATAGAGATGTATATTCAGATTGGCCCTGCGTGATACAGCAACTAGATAAACTACTCACTCTCTTTGGAACAGATGCCTACCAAGATTTTATACTTCTTTTGATTCTTTTGAAATTGATGGTTGGTAAAAAATTGTTATAAAGCAAATTGATTTCATGCAAACCCCCTCACTAGAGCCTCATTTGTTCAGTTACATTTTTGTCTCGTGATCATTTTCTGGAAACCAGGGAGTTCTGTGAGGGTCTGCATGCTCTTTTACGTAAGGCGTAGGCAGCCTATTTTATTTCCCGTAATTCGTAGGGAAAACCATCTTATCTACGTAAATCGTAGCGAGGCGACCAAATTTAGCTTAATTGCCTTCCTTGATTTAGCATAATACATAGGTTTTTTTTCTGAATTCAGCGTAAATCGTTGTCGGGACCCCCCATGCTGACCCTCTTCTGTATGTCGGACCAGAACAACAGGATGTGAGGATAAGGCTCATCCTCACCATTAGAGAGAGTCTGCATGGGGGGTCCTGGCAATGTTTAATGGTAACTTCAACTTCAGGAGAGCAAGCAATGATCAGTGGTTGTTGCAAAAGGTTTTGGGAATTATTTCTTTTGATTTATCCACTGTATTCATAGGATGTCTGGCAAAACTTGATAACATTAATACCACAAGTGGATCCTTCATTGTGACTTCTCGAGCAATCTGGTGTTTGACTTTTGCGATATGAATAATTTGTCAGTCGTGCTTCATGGTACATTTAGGATAATAAATAACATGCCATGTAGAACTGAATTGATTCAATTACACATCACAAATGATTTACCAACAACATTCAATATTGAATTAGAGTGAGCCAGATAACGATGATTTAAAGTAGCTCACTACATCTTTTGAAAAAAAAAAAAACATGCAGACCCTCGTTAGCCAAAACAACAGGATGTGAGGATGAGGTGGTCAGCCTTACCCTCATCATCACACAGTCATGATCCCTGTTTCTGGGAAAGGCTGAGGTTGATGGGCATCTGCCAATCTCAGCCAGCAAACACCAGATGTCAGTCAACACCTGGCTCAACTTTATACTTATAGGGATGACATGATGGAGAAACACTGTGGGCACGTTTGTTGACCTGAGGGTCTGCATGGGGAGTTCCGACAACGATTTACGCTGAATTTAAAAGAACCCCCTACGTATTACGCTAAATCAAGGAAGGCAATTACGCTAAATTTGGTCGCCTCGCTACGAATTACGTAGATAAGATGGTTTTCCCTACGAATTACGGGAAATAAAATTGGCTGCCTACGCCTTACGTAAAAGAGCATGCAGACCCTCTTGACCTGGGAATTTAGTTATTAAAGTTTTGCCAATATTTGTTCACAACATATTCAACTGAATCATTTGTAAGAAGATCAACAATATTATAAAAAAACAAGAATAAGAAACAAGTAGTTAAGGGAGCAGTCACATAGGTCTTGCCATTGTTGCTAACTTTGGGCATTTTGGAGGACAAAAATGTACAACTCCTGCAAAGTTCAACTGTCTTGGTACAAAAAATGCTGTTTTGAATCCAAGTCAGTGGTTGGTTCAGTCACAACCTGCTTGAAAATCATATGGCATCAAAACTGTACGACGATCTCATGACCTATGTGACTGTGCCCTAAGTCTTCAGCCACAAACATGTAGAGGCATGTACCTTACAGTATGGGGTAAGTCATTATACCATGTTATTAGTCCAGATTTCCTCATAATGAGATGAGGATGACAGGTATTGTTAGATGGGTAATGATGACCCTGGCTTCCTCTCAGATTTTGTTTTCCTGTTGAGGACAGTAGAGTCTTTATAATAGCTCTCTTAAAGAAATGGTTATGTTTATTTGCTAGGCTATTAAAAGACACGTGGTCCCCTAATACCCATCCCAAACCGTCCTGGATAGGCCCTAGGGACACCTCTATTCTTAAATTGTAGGACTGGTGGAGATATAAGACTATCTTTAGCCAGATGATTGTTGCATGCAACACCATAGTCTTAGGTACTTTTGATATACAAGTACATGTATCCCAGTATTCCCTTAATTTATTTCAATATTCTACTGCTAAATATGTGTGAAATTCTTATTGCAGCAGCTGTTGGACATTTCTATTAGTAAATAGCCTGGATATTATCATGGTTCTCTGAAAGTTGCTACCACAGTACCAGGAAGGGTACATAAACTAACCAGAATAGCACCCAGGCTAACTTGTAATACAACCTGAATGCAATGTGTAAATATTCATCTTTCAAAGCTTTACAAATGTTTCCACACTTCCTTCATGTTGAGTGTGTTTGGAAACTGATCTATCCGGCATATGGAAGCCTTAAGGGGAAGAGGCAGTGAGGATGACCAGTATTGCTAATATTGACTCTGTTGTGATGACAAATCCACCCTCATCACTGCATTCCTGTAGTCAGCCCACCCACAGCACTGCAGTGAAGGGGGCGCCATGTTAACAGAGTCATTGCCAACAGCTGTAATCAAAGTGTCCTTTATCGTACTGCTGAATTCCAGTCAGCGAGTTTGATGACCTTTTGCAATTTTTGAAAAGCGTAATTCAGCAGTGTTGTGTGCAATAAATATTTAAGATTTCCCTCATCATGATATGGTAAGGCTAGTCGTAACATAATAGGTTTAGTTTTTTCAATGTTCAACGTCAAGTGTGATATGTACAAATCTTAATATACTTATGTCTTTGAAGATGTACTGAGGTTTTGAGATGATTCATCGAACATTCAGCAGTGATGCCTGTATTGACTATTGTCAATATGCCCTTCAGGTGTGGATGTGGCAATATTGACACACCTTGAAGTATTTTACAAATGTGTTTAATTTTGAGGTGTACACCTTCTTTTGTAACATTATATTTTCAGCCAAGAATCCTTCCTTGGCATGACATCTACCTGTATAAGGCCACGCCAAATTTATTTGTTGCTTCTCAGATTTTTTTTCATAAAAATATGGACCGACAGGTCGAAAAAAATTTTTGTTAAAGGGTCTGGATAAAGCTATACAGCTCAAATAACTAAAAAAATAACAGCCTGGGGAGTTAAATGGCACATTTTATGCAATGAATCACTTCCTTTGATTTGTTACTGATGTTCTGATTGAATGGCATTGTTTTTAGATCAAAATTATGTGTATGTGACTCTGAATGGCAATATTTACAGGTTTGTGATAGCAAAACCAGTATTTTGGGGGGACTTAATTTTTTTATTTCTTTATTTTTTTTTAAATTAAAAAATGGAGAGGCAAAAAAAATGGAGAGGCAACAAATAAAATTGGTGTGGCCTAATGGATGATTGAATTTTGATATCAGTGGTTTTGTTATCCCAGTGTTATTGCATTGTGTTTGTTATTGAAGTGCACTTTTTCTGGCTATAAATTAACGATAGTCTAACTCTAAGGTCACTTTCATAACATTACTTCATTGCGTTGATAGGAGGAGTTTGAAGAGTTGGATCTGAAAGCTATCCGAAACAAGTCTATTGATTTCTTAATTCTGTATTGTGTATATAGATGTCTGCACAATAAGATACTTGTACTTGTACAGTATTCAAAGCTAAGATCCACATCAGTTCTCATACATCAAGTCTGATTTAACCAGTGATACATCGGCTGATTTCTTAAGATACAATGTAGTTTTAATCAAAGTAAAGTTGCCACTGCAGTGTTTACGCATCATGTTAAAATTGTTGCTACTTGGATTTTTTATTTCAAACAAGTCTACATGATGATATGAAAACAGTTTCATTTGAAGAATGTATGCATCCATACCTGCAATGTACTTCTGTCATACTAACATTACAGACTGTAAATGGACACAGTATGTATGAGTTGTCAGAGTTGCATTTTTGTTTTCTATTTAGTCCGGAACCAGATTATTTTTACTGGTTTCCTTTTTATTGTTGTTGTCATACAAGATAATTGTTGCAGGTGAACTTCTCATCATATTCTGGCTACCTACACAGTTGTCATGAACTACTCTGTGGCTATTTCACCGTAATAAATTATTGTGAGGTATATCAAATGTGTCGTCCTTTTTGTTGCATTAGCCATATCCGATCATATCCAATTTGTGCTGGATTCCAAACAAATCAATGACGACAAACAAAGTTGTTTAATCCATGATGTTTGGTATAAGTTGTGCACCGATAGACCCATGTATTACACGAAATGCAATGAAGTATTTCCGACAAAATGCAATAGCATCTGCCAGACCCCAGTCAACATCGTGCAGGAACTTGCAGATGTCTTCGCCTTCTATAAGCCATATCACAGAGGTCAGAACGCATGTGCGGCGACAGGAATTTTAGGTATGTCAAAGGGTAAAGCCCCGAAATTGTAAACAATCCTTGTCTCGACCATTGTTTTGCATAACAATGTGCAGACGGGTTTTGTTTTCAACATCGGAAGCCTACCTCTGATAGATGGTCACCTATAACAAGGTTGGAAACCAATGTCAGATTTTTGCTTTTTTTCTCTTTGCTTTGCTCTTTTCTTTGCTTTTTCTCTCTTTGCTTTGACATATTACCTAGAATTCCTGTCGCCGCACATGCGTTCTGACCTCTGTGAGAGGGCTTATACGAGACAGACGGACAGCTCAAACCGTCGGTGTCAGCCGGAGGTGAAACCGGTTACGGAGTGACTCCTGACCTTAAATCCCAGCCAGGTGAGTTGACGGTGTTGATACAGCTGCTGTATGTCAAGAAGCGAGCGATGGAGGGAGAGATGACACAAAGATACCCATAAACCCACCTGGAACAAACACAGGTGTGCATGACGGCCCTGCCACGCCCACCCCTCCTCCGTGCTCCGCGTTTGAGGTCTGTTTATGGTTGCACGCCTGCTGTCTACATTTCATCTTTCATGCGCCCTGTCACCACAGTTGTTGCTCTTTGATGTTTGTAACCTATTCACCCCTGCGACCGACTGCCTTGCGCAATCAAGGATCCGGCAAGTGTAGTCTACATTGAGAGGTGGCATACAAGGTTTACGAGGTGACCATCTAAGGTTCATCTAATGTTGAGTCGATGACATGTCTATCACACGCCCTTCAGATAAGCGTCGCTTGATGTCAGGACGGGAAAGGTACGGCATCTGTTCTACGATGGCTATCAAATGAAATGTTCTCCGGTGAGAAGCAGCAAATCCAGGTTCTATTTCGGACAGAATCAAATCGTTCAGGTTATTTTATCATTTAGGGCTAAATCGTCTGTTTCACTAAGACCAGATTGGTGCCAGGCATGCGAAATGTACATTTTAAAGGGCAATATCATTTGTATTATATTGGGGGACAATATATTTTGTATTTGAAATGAAGGAGTCACTTTGCTATGTTTTGCAAGAAGCAACCTTATTCTCATGCATACACTGCAAAATCTAATATGTATTAAACGTTAATACTGTTAACGACGGGGAAAAGCATCCTGCTTACTCATCTACTCACTCACCCTTCCCTCTATCTATAACTTACACTATAAATACGTCCTCCTTTCACTTCGACCGAATGATTCAGACCCCCCCCCCCCCTCAGCGACACCCCTGTGGGGTTTTTAGAGGGTAACCAAGACGAAGACGAAGATCTCGAACTGATACAAAAGTAGTCTCAGTGACGTCCCACAATTCCCTTTCTATCGCTTTCTATCCTCCTTCAAAGGCAGTCGCGTGTTTCTCACAGCATGAACAGGATAGTCCAAAAGTTGGTTTATCTTTAGATACGTACCGAATGACAGTTTATGACCTGTGTATTTTTCTGTGCACCATGTAGTTATGAGGTTCTGTTGCAGGCCTCTTGTCGGCAGCCTTTCTTGCTCGGCAAGTCCACATGGAGCAAACACAGGTGCATCGGCAGGGGAGGGGGGACGCATCGCGCCTTGTTTAGAGTGTGGATGCAGATTTGTAAACATCCGCGATTCAGATATTCTTTGCTGGGGCGGTGTCTTCCTTTGATGTGAAGTAAACTTTCCCAACAACGGAGAACAATGGCAGTTGTGTGTCCGGGGACACGAGGGGAAAGGGTCACAAGGCGGTCAAGCATGTGGTTGTAGTTCATCCATCCGGGCTCTATCACGGGTCTGTCGACCGCGGCGTAAAAACTGTGCAACATCCCTGTGACGTCTGTTCTCTTCGTCTTTGTCTAGTCCATGGCATTAGCTGTACCATAATCATCATAATCATCTGTCGACCCCCGGGGGAACGGGGTTATAGTTATGACCTAACAAAGTTCAGATCATGTACTATTAAAAATTATAATCCAGTTTCACGTCTTAACTTTCATTAGCTAGCAGGCCTTGGAGTTGTTCTGGTGTTTTCATTGGCTACCAGATTTCGCTTTAGAGTCCTCTTTGACTAGCAGTTGTTTTCATTGGCTAGTGGTTCTTCTAGCGTTTTAATTGGTTATCAGTTCAATTCTTTACATTTTGATATCGCTATAAGTTGTACTTGCCTGAAATGAAAAAGGAGAGGTCAGAATACTTGGTGCTACGCCACTATTTCTATGGAATAGATCGGAAGACTATTGTGTATGACTATAAAAGATGCGGACGAGTGAGAAGACAAATACAATATCTCAAACACCCTTATATCAGTTCAGATAACATTTTATTATATCACGATATAAAATCTCAAGGATTTCTTCGTCTTTTTACACAGACAATAAATAGATGTGAACTTCAAATAATTATTCTTTAGCTTGTTCATACACTTCTTACAAAATACATATTCCAACGAAAATGTTGGTTCAAGTTATAAAAGGAAATACATCTTTCATCTCCGTTATCAGAGAATAACATTAAAGGAGGTTCATTCACGGACTTGGTTATAGTTACATTTAGTAATGCACATATCAAGATTAGCCCCAAGGGGAATGTGGGCGCAAGGTGGGCCTTTCACAAGCTCAAGGACGAAA
Organism: Branchiostoma floridae; assembly: GCF_000003815.2. Lineage (NCBI taxonomy): Eukaryota > Metazoa > Chordata > Leptocardii > Amphioxiformes > Branchiostomatidae > Branchiostoma > Branchiostoma floridae. Next base: position 6,545,527 of record NC_049979.1, read on the forward strand.
TGTGACATACCTTTACCTGAAGCCTTGCACAAATATAAAGTTTTCAAGAAGCAGGGCAACACTTCACTTTCAGTTGTGTAAATACTTAAAAGACAAGCAAAAGCTGTGAGCTGAGGTAACGATGGTGTTCGTCTCATACTATGGAGTTGTCCATGAAACCAAGGGCATCTCTGATCTATCGCTCCGGCTATTCATTCAACAGTGGTACCGGTCTTAAAACGAATAAACCTGCTATTTAATAGTATATGCTAGGACAGTAAAAAAATGATGAAGAGAACCAAACAGTTTTCCAGAATAACACTTTTGTGTGGTAGGCAAAGTTGTTAGGGTTTGATTTCCTAGTCTCGTCAGACATGAACACAGAGCAAGTCTCAGAGAATGATGATACATGTATTAGAAACAGGTGAGACAAACTCCTCTCGCCTGTTTCTGACGTCAGAGTGACGTCATGACCTGGGCACCGTGAGTATCGTCTGGACATGTATCGTGCGGATGGTGGGAAATTTTCAGACCGACTAGTCTTCAGATAACCTAGTCCGGCTATCACGACCAACAGATTACCAAACAGAAATGGGGGGGGGGGTAACTTCAATAAAATGTGGAGCAGGCTGGAGCCACACGATGGACAGTGCACATGTCCAGCCTGGTTTGCATCTAGAGCGAACTGGACACAGTCGTCATTCTAACACATAAAAGTTGCGTTGTATTGACTTACTCTCTGGAACTGGAGACGAGGACACGAAAACTAACAAAGGGACGGACGATATTTCGACAGGTGACACTTGAGCATAGCCCCTACTGTTAAACAGTACTCAGTAGGCAGGTTAGGAACACGGTGTGTCCTTTCCCCATGATACGAATGGTATCCGCAGCTAGAGCTGACAGGAAAAGTTCATCCGACGTTTCCAAGCCTCTAGTTAACAGGTATGCTAATACTACAAATCATATAGTGGGATTTTCTTTGGCTTCCTCAAACAAGATGCATTTGGTCTATTCAGTAGTTTCCCTGTATAACGTTATTTGGTCTGAGCCAACATGGCAAGGTTAGAAGTAAATGCAGATGGAGGCTGACCAGAGCCCCCTGTGCTGCTACAAATGTTGCGTCAAATGGACACAGTTCCCCGTCACCTCTCATCAGTGGAGCCGGTTTGGGCCCAACACCCCCGAAGACTGACTCCTGAGCACTACATGCACAATTTTCTGGCACCTTGTCAGGGAAGAAGAGATGCCCTGCACCGGACGGGTCGCTAGTTTTGTAGTCATATTCTCATCCGTTAATTACGTCGGCTTGACCAGTGTCAGACGTGACCAGTGTCTGTATTGTTTATGGTAGTATCGGAAATAAGTCCTAATATCGTAGTTGTTAATGTTTTAGTCGGAGGATAGCACAGTTGCAGTACTAGTACGTGGTGTCTGTTGGAGTTTTTCCTGTGTGACGATCTGGGCGCCACATGTGGTGAAAGCCGCTCGTCCAATATCGGGCCCTAAACAGCTACACGGTCTAAACAAACTCCCGATGTGCGCGGCTCGTCAGAAGGTGGCCGTGTAAGCACCTCGTTAGGGCGCGGATAAGTGGTTTAGCCAGGGGCCCCGCCCTTCCCGCGCCGACGGGTGCGAGCGTTCACCCTCCCGGGGATGGGCGCCAGCAGTCGGACAGACCTGTACTGCTCCGTCCCTGTGTGTAGTTTGTCTCTACCAGACTCCATAGGTCGCTGGCTGTACTACTCCGTCCCTGTGTGGAGTTAGTCTCTTCCAGACTCCACAGGTCGCTGGAAAAACCGTAGAAATGGAACTAAGCAGGCCAGAAAAGTACAGCCGACTAGGGAACAGCGCGCGGCCGTACTTCTCTTGTCGGCCAACTTTTCAATTTGTTCCATTTCTACGGTTTTTCCAGCGACCTATGGAGTCTGGTAGAGACTAGAATATAGTACGGCCCGACCAAAGATGAGTCACCTGTGACACAATGATGGCACGAACATTGCACAAGCACCTGTCACAGCACACTGACTCACAGACGATATTGTCACTTTCGTCGAACTGGCGTCCTAGTCTCCCGTGTACTTATATGCTCGGCACTTTTGAAACGTCTGGCCTTCTTTTTTATCCATGACATTTGGTACAAGTAAACTACTGGCCTTGCTTGGAAAAACGCCACGGGGGTACGCAGCGGAGGGATGCTTCAAGTCGGCCTGACGGGGTCCTGTAGTCAATCTGTGCCGCGAACACTGGTCTATGACCTGCACTTTTTTCTAGCCTGGTATCCAGCCGTAATATAGCTCCCGAGTCTCTTCTCTCCGGGAGTTATATTACGGCTGGATACCAGGCTACTTTTTTTCACCAAGGTAGATACGGACGGACGGTGTATTTCAGAGCGCCATTTTCCACATGAGAGTTTTAGCTTCAAACGGAAAGTGAAGGTTTTGCTATTGTCGGCAATACGTAATATTAATTTTGAACGTTTACAGTTTTCAGATTTCGTCAATCTTATTGTTCTGAACTTCACTATTGGGTAGGCTTGCACAAGAGAATCAATGCATTGCGGTCGGGACTACCTACTCATCAACCGTCCTGTTCATGTCATTCCGCATCTGGAGTGACGTAACGAGGAGACCATGTTCTTAGATCTTCAGCCGAGTCAAAATCGTCTGAACTTTACTGTAAAGGACAGATCTGATGGAAAATATGGCCATGTGGAGGGATGAAACGGAGAACGACGCAAACGAGCAAAATTCCGGTCGCGCTGGACTGACCAGCGCGGCAACTTTGTTGGTGTCGAAACTCCTTTGATTTCCGACCCGTGTTATTTGATTTCTGGTGAACTGTTTGAGATGTGATGGCTGCCGTTAGCCTTTGACAGCTGAGTTCCAAGTGATCCGTCGCTTTGAAGCGGTGTGTGTGAAGAAGGAATGGTGGATCTAACGTGGTTCTCCGCGCTCGGAACTTTGATTCCTCGACCATGATATTGAATTTATTCGTCTTTTAAACAGAACTCTACCGTAGCTAAGGGGCTTACTTCGTTACGTTTTCACTTTGGCTTCATATGTCGTGTCTCAGGACGTCATGTTGTACGTTCCAAGACATGGTTCTGTTTTTTTGTGTGTGAAGAATATACGAAATGGCATTAACACATTAACAGTGTTTGTGACAAGAAGTCAACTGTGCTTGGAAACTTAGTCTTGTGATGCTTGACAAAACAGGATCATTATAACACACTGTACTGGTGTGGTTGGTTCGGTTTGGTCGAACAACACATTTGACCGTCAAGGGCATTGCACCCTTTCTAACAATGCAACTCCATCTTACTGTCGCAGTGAAGTTCTGTTTGACTTGGCAGAGATAGCGCTCACATGACGTGAGGTGAGCGGGGAACGCGTCAGCCGTGTCACCATGGAGGGAAAAAAAGCCTTCACCCACATAAACCCTACGGAGCTGGTATGTATATGTTATACTTGTTATCCCCAAAAAAGCCATCCCTGCCGTTACACTTCAAACACCCTGAAACATGACAAGTATGTCGGAAGGAACCACTTCCAACAGCTGCTGAGAGACGAGAATCGTCTGTGTTCACCCAGCCGCCATGGACGGCACTCTTTAACTCACCGCACCGCTGATCAGCCACAACCTGTGGAACTGACGAGTTGTACCAGAAATAACAAAGTTTGTTTCCGATTATTAATCTGTGTCCTCGCACGAACTGTTGCCTTTGGTTCGATTGTAAATAACCCTGTGGAATACAGGCAATGGTGAGGTCCATGGCCTTTCGTCCAACGAAGTGATTTCTAGTCTGTTTATTTCCCAGCCATTGTAAAGATGACGTTCCAAGCCTAACGGGTTCTGGTGTACACAGACGCGTCATTCTGGCAGTGCAATATCCTGTACAAGGTGTAGGATATGCTACAGTGTATCATGGTTTAATTGTGTTCTTTCTTTGGTCTTTTTCATCATATGTGTTGTTCAGGCTCAGTAGTTCTTGGCTTCCTCCACTTGTCTGTACAGCTCATTGTCGTCAGGATTGTCGGGACACTCCTGCGCATTGTTGGGCGGCCTGACTTGGTTATAACGAGTCCAGTCCCCCTTACAGAGGATCCAGGGCATGATGTCTACCCTGTAGTGCAGTTCTCGCGAGATCTCAGTGCTAATGAGATTTGGCGTACCAGCTGCCTTTCCTCTGGTGATCAGTCTCATCTCGCCATCGTAACAGCAATGCTGGGCGGCGAGGCTGGTGCTCTCCCGACTGAGCAACGACCGTATGCAGTACCGTGCACCAGGCTTGTACACGTCCAGTCGCTCTCTGGGCCCGGACGCGTCCACCCAGCGCACGATGCGGTTGTGGATGGGGTCCCAGACCTGGTTGTTGTAGGGCAGGTTGACCGGGTAGAAGCACGGGCAGCTGGGAAGGTCGTCCAACTTGGACAGGTAGGCCAGCAGGAACTCCGAGCGGCACTTCATCCACTGCTCACAGCTGTCCACATCTGGAGAGGAAAGAAAAGAAAAATTGAGAGATTCATCCACCAGTCACAGTTATCTACTTTTGTACTCCTTGTGAACGGCAGATGTCTGTGCGTAACATGAATACCAAATTTGAATGGTTTGAGAGAGTACTTGTATCTTATGAAACCCGTTCAGTCTTCAGTCCATTGCTCATACAGCACTAGCTAAGACCGTCCCTGTGTGATATTCCCTTTATCTCAGTACCGGCAACAGCTGTCTACATCTGTAGTAGGATGTCACACACAGGGCATCACCCACAAGTGGGAGACGAGCAGTTCATTCCAGTTGTCGACACTTGCAAACCAGACAAAACATACGTAACAGAGGTTTCGTCTTTGGCTAGGGATTGTCCAGCAAGGAAAACGGACAATGTGACACGGTTTAAAATGAGTCCCCAAAGCCGTTTAAGTGTTTTTGGATAGACTGGGTCGCCCACATCATTTTAGAAACTCAACATTTTGCCCTAACATCATTTTGTTATTTTCTGGAAGAAAAGAAGACATTTTCTACGAAGAGGAGTGATGGATGATGGAAAGAAAAGTGATCTCGATCCAGTTTTAGCTCACTGAAGAGCTAGTCTTGGTGAGACCCTTGATGATATTTTCCCGTAAGTCTGTACAATGCAAATCTGTTTTAAACATCTGCGGCCGAACCTGACGACCCCGCTGGATGCGGATGCTGCTTGTCTTGTAAGGTGACCTGATGATATGACGAAGCGCCAGCCGCGCTGTGTTACGACAGGTGCACGGTGTTACTGCACCGTCAGATCGCGCTACGGTCCTCCCCCGGCCGACACGCCCCTCCGCCCCGCCCCTTTCATGACAGGAAGATTTCAGAAGGAATTTTGCTAAAGAGGAGCGGATGTCCTACGACTGTAACACTGTTGTACTATTTAGGACAAGATGTAGCAAGTGAGGCAGATACTGTCCAGTGGCTGTGCGTCTTTGTAAAGTGCTCCGCACATCGCAAGATAATTTCTGCCTGAACGCCAGCATAACTCTCCCGCGTACGCGTGTTTTCCCGCTGCTTGGCCGGTACTCCGCCCCTGCACGGTAAGATAGACAGCCCTAACGCACCTGTGGTAACAAGGTAAGACGAGTCGTCCCGACACACGGCCCCGTGCTATCCTCGGGGAACAGCGGACCTAAGGGAAAGTAGGCGAAGGGGACATGGATACTGATTTCATCGAAAACCCTGACAGTACTTGCCAGATCAGCAAATCAGTCCACCACTCCAAGGTGACCACGTATGATAGCCCAGCAGGTTTCTCACCAGTACGAAACACGCCGAGCAAAAAATTGCTAGTTGGGCTGAATCCTTGTTCAGCGTAGACGTTTTCATGTTATTTCTAATTAGTGTGCGTGGTCTTTCCCGTGATTTGTAGAAAACCAGGGCCGTCCTGTCGAGTCTGTACTTTGTACGGGTATGATTTTTTTATACCCGTACCAACCCTACTTGGGACTATGACATCCATGCTCGGCTGTCCTTTCTTCTGACAGGACCTACTAGTATGATGCTACTGTCTAGGTTGTGTTCGGTGAAAAAACAACAAGCGACTAAGGAAACTGTCTAAAAGAAAGATGACCCGGTAAGATAGTATTGTAGCTGCTCGGTTATACAAACTGTGCAATAACAGGATACGTATGTTTTCTTACATTGATCGGGTTGAAAGCCTTACTATACTAGCACCTGTTTTCCTACATGTCTCCATGTGCCGGGGCCGCAACATTGACGTAATGAAACCAACGTTAGGGACAAATTTGTCACGTCAAACGCAATTGTTACTGTGCTTGGTTGCGTCAAAGGACGAGAGCAGTGGTGACGTCATGAAGCATGTTTCTCACTGCACACGCACGCGATGACGTCTTCTGTGACAACATGTTCTACCGGAGGTGTTTGCATAGGAAACGTTCATTCAAACAATCCAAATGTTGTTGCCGATCTTGCACCACCCTTTAGGCCATGGGTAGTCAACAAGCCTCTCTCCTGTTCTCAATGCTGAAAATTGACTTTATCGTCTTTACAACCGCCCATGGAAACATTATACTTATTTTGTGCTTATCCATATCTGATATTTTTACCAAGCTACATTGTGTCAATTTATAACTTGTGATTGTTTTGATCCGATGATAAAGGTCACAAGACAGAACGCCCAGTTATGGTCCCTGTGTTCTGACGTATGAGTTAATGATGTCAGAACACAGCCCTGCGTCACCGGTCCATGTCCCCGCAGCATTTATACAATATAGTAATAGTTACCACTGAGTTTGCCTACGCCGTACCTTCGCCAATTAATGGTCGGACGCTTTGGAGCGGTCCCACCTCCCGACAAAGGGCCGAGACGGCTGGATGACGGCAGAACTAGCGGTGATAAGTAGCACCTGCACCTGCGGTTGTGGCCACACAAAGACGTGTTTCCCCACATAGTCCTGGCGTTCAACAACGTCAATATTAACTTAGGGAGTTACATGAGATGGGGCCTAACGCGGTTCGTTACAGAGATCTGGCGAGAGGCAAACATGCGGTTGATGCGGCATGCTTACATCCTGCGCCATATTTGAGCGGCATGACGCGATGCCATCTAAAAAGTAAAGTACAACATTTTCGACAAACTCAGGCAAACATCATCGAGATGTAATCATGACGTTTTTTTCTTTGTCCAGGTTAATCAGGGGCTCTCTTTTGACCCACTTCCCATGGACATCTATCCTCACCTCCCTGTGCACTAACAAACGCCTGGGCTTTTCTAAGGGTGGTTTATTGTTCATCCCCACGCGGGTCTACCGCTGTCGAGATAAAAAGGCGATGAAGTCAAGTTTGCGCAACAAATCCGGACCCCCCGCCCTTGTTTGTATAGGTTCATGTCCCGTGAAGGCGGAAAAGCTTATATCTAAAAACAAACACGGAGAACTACATGTTACACACACAACAAGAGCTGGCAGGAAAGTGAGCTGTTTGGGGCACCACGCCCCCGGCACAGGTTACCGACACGGACATGCGAGCCGGGCTCGGCGCGCGGCGTGACCGGAGCAAAAATCACTCGGACAGAGCCACAAACCACACGGCCACACATCGCGGGTAAAGTGCAGAAACACAATACATGTAGACGTGCCATGGTTTGGTCCTGTCAATGGCGGGGAGAAGTACGTCATGCCCCTGCCTGGGGACCTGAACCACATCCTGCACCATTGTTGTATCGTCATGTCAGGTGCCTGACTCGAAAGGTCACAGACAAGGGGAGGGAACGTCACAATCGACTGTCCTTCGTCGAAGTCACACGAGGAATGCCACGAATCTCTGTCTGACTACAAGGTGATGACAGCATTGAGGTGTTGTGGAACTGGCCGCCACTGTTGAGATCACTAACCTGACATCGTCACAGAGAATGCATCACACCACATATGATTCCATTTTCCTTGACCGTGTTTCTGATCACTTGTCCATGCCTCCGTGGCTTTTGTGCATCTCTGTTCCGACAGGAATGCTCATTATCATTGGTCTTCTTTGGCTCAGTGTAGTAGTATGTCGGTTAAAACATATTTTCCAACACCCCTGATGGCATTTGATCGGGGGCGTTTTGAAAGTCATCTGATCTTCATGAGGCCAAGGCCGACTGTCAAAAGGTACTAGTATGTTTGTAAGTCAGCCCCGACTAAAGATGTCCTATTGCTGGAAAATACCAACATAGCGGCACGAGAACCTTTTCTTTGACGCTGACGCATGGTTGAGATCGGTTCTAAACGTGCAAACCGGACTTGCCATCGTGAACGGCCGCCTACTTGGAACTGGCACTACCAGTGCATGATTCTACTCGACCATATTTTGCCTGGATAGACTTCTTTCGGAGTCTATTTCTGCTATCCTCACCTGCTAACTCCTTTTGTATACAGTACCTCGGTTTTAATAGAGCGTAACGTTTATACTTTATAGCCATGCACACATTCAGGTAGGGGACAAGCGACGGACGTCTTACCTGACATATCGAACGGAGACCTCTCCTGTTCCTGGGCCAGGCGCTCTCCGATCTGCACGGCTTCTGTCGGCTGTAAGTCGGCACCTGGGAGGGGGGTACAGACCGGACACTGATCAACAATATTGGCTGGACTAGAGTGTAATCTCCAAGCAGATCCTACGGTTGCACAAGATAGTATCAAAAGCTGCCAGATGAGTGAAGCCGGCCTAGGAGTGTGTTTCGGGGATATGTTGACTACACTCCTTGGCCCGATTATATGCCATCGCAGGATCTGCGTAGAGATTACTAGAGCCCACTGGGAACCAATACTGTATGTCACGCAGCAGTGATAGGGACAATGATGTACTTTTGTTGTGCTCTGCCTCTTTTTAGTTACACATATGGTTTGAGGAGGGGGCGGGGATATTATTTGCCGTACGGTAAAGGGGCCAAGGGTGGTCAGAAATATCTGAGATGGTGTTCATCATTGTAACCACATAGTTTCCTTCAGCACATCAACTTCCCCTCGCCATTTTAATATGTGTAACATGATGTTTCACAGTCGTCACTCTTTTTAGAAATGAGAGTCAATTCATCTCCACGATTTGATTGAGTCACACATTCCATAGAATAAAACCAAGGAGGTTAAAAAGATAAGTATTTTTTAACCTCCTTGAATTTCTTTAACCTCCTTGAATAGAACGTAATAAAACGTAGAACGTTATTTATTTACACATCCCACTGGGTCCGGACATTTGGCTTAAATGCTCACGTGACGGTCCGACAAAAATACTTGCCCCCATCGTCGCCCTTTTCTGCGGCCTGCTGGCCTGTGTGTTCATCTGTTGGCACCACGGGCGGCCATTTTGAGTTTCAAGGACGTGCCCTACTGGATAAACTGGGACCGAAGGCCGATAATCCGCTAATAAATGTCGGCAGATTTCTGACATTCCGCCGGCCAGCCCTGCACTCGGCCTCGGTGACATAAACAGAGCCGTAACACCAGAATGTTACCCGGCCACCAACGTGGATGTGCGAGAATCTCGACACCACGTCGCGCCTTATTCTTTTTTTTTTACCGACAGCAAAGATGCTACCTATTTGTTAGTTGGCGCGTGCAAAAGATGATCTTAAAAGCAATGGATGGATTTTTTTAAAACTTGAAGGCTTATATAATATTAAAATAATTTGAAAATGCTGACATTTCTTTAGACTATGTTAGATGGTGAAATTTCATGCTCATGGTGCCTTACATCATTAAAGATCGTGTTAAAAGAATACAGGTTTCAACGTGTCATCAACTACAAATCTGAATTTGGCTATTCATAAAAATAGACATTTGTAGATGAACAACACCCGTCCCTAATCACAAGTTCCTATACTCCCGATGTTCATGGTGACTTACATCATGAAAAATCGTGTTATAAAAAAATAGGTTTGAACGTCACAGTAATGTCATTTTACGTCAATCACAAATCTGACTTTGGCTACACCTATTCACAAAAAATAGACATTTGCAGATGAACACCACCCGTCCTTAATCAGAAGTCCCGATGTCAGGTTGTTCGGGGATGATTGATTCCTCGGCACGCGCCAGGCTGAGCGCGGGGACTAATCCAAGCCCGGTGTGCCGATCCTGATCAGTCAGCGCCCCGGCACGGCCATCACCGGCAGCCCGCGCGCAGTCTGACCCGAGCCCTGACCCCCACCGCCGCGGAATAAGGACGGCAACAAATCTTACGTGTGGATCTGATGTAGTAGTTATGCCCACTTTCCACTAGGACGGCGCTCTCGCCGCTCTCTCTCTGCGACCTAAAATTTGACATATCGCTCAACGAATTGTATAGAAAAGAAACGAATAATCTTTACACTTTGTCGTGTAAAGATAATTGTCGTTGTTTTTACGTTTTGTATGATATATCCAGTGTGAAAGCGAAGATAACACATATCCCGATGTAGGTCGCAGTGAAAGCTCAGTGCGATCGCCGTCTAGTTAGGAGACGCATGATTTCTTTTCATTGTCTGTGCTGGTTTAATTCTACAGTTAGAAGGAAAGGTAATGGGGAAATTGTGAAGTAGAAAAAAGTCAGGAGGCACTTTCCAACCAGAGGTTCGGCGTATTTTATCGTGTTTTTGTTTGTTTGTTTGTTTGTTTCTTTTTTGTCGGGATTTCTGTTTTGTACCGTTTTCTCTATGACTTATGCCATCTTTTTGACCGGCGAACATTGAGAAAGCGGTACAAAATAGAAAGCCCGAAAAAAACGCCAAAACATGTCAAAAACAGCCGGAGCCGAACCTCTGCTTGGAGAGTAGAAAAGCGGAAGGACAAGAGTAAAACAATGAATAGAGTATGGATGGATTAATAGAAGAAGTAGGCGGAAAGAAAGAAAGACAATAAAGGGAAAATGATATACCTCAGTCGTTTTAGACGTCCAGTAGAGCAAACACAGGGGACCAGTTGTTTATTATACCAGACCTCAATGTCTTTCCCGTACCTGGTTCGAGGCATTAGCGCTGAAATGTTGAACGAGCCCTCTGCCTTTCTGGTGAGTATTGTTGGGATTAAGTTTCTTTAATTATTTGCCTTAGCCTTGTGCAACCCCTTGGTGAGTTTAGGAATCTGTTTTCTGTAAGTCGGCAAACACTAAGGTGCGTCCTCTCGGACATTTCTTGCCGTCCCCCATGAACTGACCTATTTTCCCGCCTTGACCCGGACTTTGCAAACCAAGCTGTTCCGACAGACTCCGGAACTTCTGACTCTTGTCAATCTGCAGCTTCGCCGACGGTGTAATTAGTATTTGTGAGCCGTAACAGCGACTGTGGTATTAACAGGAGCCCGACAATATGTACAAACTTGGATGGCGAGCGGAAGACAGGGATCGACAGCACGACAGAGAGAGGACATTCTAAACACTACTAAAAGTGACAAACATGGCCAAAAACATCGTTTTATAATCACTACTCGAACTTGTAAACTCAACATTGTCCTACCCGAAAACCAAAGGAACGAAAGGACCTCTTACTTCCATTTCAATTCGACCGGTTTCGTATCTTGAAGGTCGTGCGGGTGTTGCTGTTTTCACTAAATGGGTGATTTCCTGTGAATGTTCACTCTCGTGGTCAATCGATAACGGCAATAAAAAGGTACGTGCAATAATATGGTTAACTAAGAGTTAGTTATAATCGTGCTGACGTGAAGGATAGAGTGATATAAACGCCAATACTGACTCTAATTACTAGTACGAAGCCGTACCTGGTGCTTGTGTTGGTAATCCAAGTATATATCCAAGGTCATCCTCGTAGTCAAGATGATTGTCCTCTTCATCCTCATCCTCTTCCCCGTCCTGGTCCCCATCAGACTCTTCCTCCTCCTCCTCGCCATCTGTGTCCTCCTCCTCCTCGGAATCCTCCCGACCCACCCCGTCTCCCTGGTTCCCCTCTATCTCCCACAGACCCTCTATGAACTCCAGGTCCTCAGACATAGAGGCATTACCCGTGATGACTTCTATCGTCACCTCAATATTCGGATCCTGATTGGTCAGGTTCAAGTCAAGAATTTTGTTAACGACAACCTGGCCCTGCGTCCTTTCATGTCCGCTGCGCGTTTCCCTGGCAACGGTTCCTGACGTATCCTGACACGTGCAACGCCGGGCTCGATTTGTGTCGTCTTCAGACGACTCCGTCCTGTCTGCAGACACTGAGCCGGTGTCTCTCCGGTACAGATCTTCGACGCCAGTCTCCTGTAGAGAGAAGGAAAAAGAAGAGTCTGTGTAATTGTCTTTATTGGTTGAGGAAGAGCAGAGAGAACACATCAAAGTGCGTACAGTGGCGTGCTCTGTGGAGTCGCAGGGTTGGCACCGCGGCAGCGGCATCAACCGCGCGGCAATTAGGCAACACGGCCCCGGGCAGGGAGCGCGCTGGCCAGCGTCACGTCTTATTTCCGGGTGGGGAATCTGAGCTAGCTGACGGGACTGGCGGCGGCAAGGGTCTGAGCTCCCCGCGATGACGCCGTTTTCGCCTGCTGTAGGCGCCGCGGGCCCGCAGCTTTCCTTCAATTAGATTGGTTTCAAATCAGACGTTAGTCTCGCTGCAGTCTCTTGTTGACGAGACAGAGAAATCCTGCGTTTTCTATTTATAGCAGGCCTTGAGACTAGTGATTCGTACCTGTAGATTTCCTATCCTCAGAACAGAGTCCCTCCGGGTAAATTTTTGTAGCGGTATGGCATACATATCGTCTTACAATTACTACAAACTGTCCACGTTTTCATCTCCTCGCTATCTGTATCTAGATCTGTATCTTTCCTTGGGGAGATCACAGGAAGGATGGTCGTGTGTGTGTGTGTGTGTGTGAGAGAGTGTGTGTGTGTGTACGCGCGCGCGCGCGCGCGTGTGTGTGTGTGTGAGGACGTTTATACTGTAGCATCCATCGATGGTTTTAATCCAGCTTTAGATGACTACAGACGGAGCAAATTTTCATCCCCTCGTTATCTGTGGCAGGATCATCACAATTACGTGTTATCTGGCACTCAGATGGGCGATTGGTGGCCGTGGATCAACAACCCCAGTGTAAACCATCATGAGATACTGTGTCAACTGTGCCACGGACGGTCCAAGTGTCCGCGCTGTTTGCCCGTCGCTCCTTATGGGGCCCACGCACGGCCTCAGTGTAAACAGGTGCATCTCTCACAAACCTGGCAACTAGCTGTTACTAGCGCGGGCTTCACTCATCGCGGCTTTTCAATGGCGGAAACTATAGTCATGGGAGAAGCGCCGATCCAATATGGTGCATCGCAACCAAGCATCGTTCTGCAACCGTTTATTCTGAATCTACCGTGCATGAACAGTTCCTGCAGCACGGCCTCAGGGCTATCCTACTAGAGCAATGCCTAGACTTTATGTGCTCGTCGATTAGTTGGTTGGTACATGTACATAGTTTGGTTACCCAGTAAATAGAACCATTGCCACAGAACTTTTGTCAGAAGCCGTCCGACCCCAGATTAGTCTGTAAAGTACTGATAGCCCGGAGACACTACGGAAACTACAGCAGCTTTGTGGCGCAGACGTCATGTGCCAGATTTTGTTTTGTTGACAAAATGTTACAACAAAACAGCAACAAAACGATACACGTCAGTCCAGTGGCCTGTTGACGCAAACCGAACGGTATGTCGTGATCGTAACGTTACCAGGCTCTTGGGCATCTATGACAGCCCCACCCCATAATATTATAACTCTGTAACCATCCCAACATCTGCTTGGAGACAGATCCATTCCCTTGCAGCAGTGGCAAGTCTATGGAGAACATATTGTTCTCGTAACGATAACATTGTGTTTTAATTACGAGGGGTACAGTCCGTGACGACCCCCTCGCCAGGCCCGTTTCCCCAGCGCCCGCCGTGCGGCTCTTTCATCTCTCTGCACAGGAATCTCCTCGCCAATCCTCATGCATGAGACTCATGGTCTCTCCTGAAGCCACGCCGCAGGTCGCCCGACGAAAGATAATACCAAGAAAATCCCCCAAAGGCTAAAAAATGCACAACATAGGTTGTTGTACATTTAATACTCATACATATGATAACTGTGCTCAATTTTAGTAGCTGTGAACAGTTTCTAAACATACAGCAACGGACAGAAAAAAATACGTCAATAGCCTTGAAATTTGTTGAATAGGACAACATGCGTAACATCAGATTCGCTTCGTCAACAGAGAGCAGGAATTTGGTTATGATTAATTTTGATGGTTAAATTGGACAGATCAACGACATCCCAGACCAACACCATCTCACAGAAATCAATCCGGTATATCTGGTCAAGGTTGTTATATCACCTCCTTGGTCTGGTAGATCTAGCACTAGAGAAACAGAATTTATGTGTGTGTTGGGGTGGGGGGTTGAAAGCCCCCGGTCGGCCTGACCATCAGGCGGCATCCCTGACCAAGCGCGGCGTATCCTTTACACGATCTGTATCACTACACACCGCCGTTTCGTCAACATGCACTGTGTGCTGTATACAACACACCGACTTGTGAAGCACGGGGCGTTTATAGACTCTCCTTCAGTTTTATGATGTGGAAACAAAAGGACTCAATTAGCGTCCTGGCGCGGCGCGTGTGGGTATAGCTGAACTGAAGACCCGATCACGTTGGGTAAAAGACTCTAATAATGGATGCGAACAGTCCCGGGAAAGGAAAATATACAGTTCTCCAAAAGGCAACATCGTCCCACCCTCGGAGGACGCTGCTGGCGTCTCGATCTGACCGGGACAAAGGGAGGCTTACCCGCTACGATAGAGGGGAATGTCGTGGAAAACACGCTTCTGGAGCCGCTGTATAACTGACATCAGGTCCGATAAACAGAAGCGTGGATGTGTTCTAGCCTAAGAAGCAGACGCCCGGTAGTCTCGGTGACAGACGCCTGCTAGGTCGCCTCGTACCCGTCACTCGGCGCCTGACCGGTCTCAGAGTGCCCCGGTCCGCACGCCTGGCTACCCGCTTGTATCGCTACTAAGCCCAACTTGTTATTCTTATCAGTTTGTGCTGGTTTCTCGTGTCCCCCTTCCTGCGCAGTACCACACTCATCTAACGACATTCCGCATGTTAGCAGGCATAGCGCGCGCGGAGGGCGTTCTAACGATAAGGTTTCTCATGTGCAATCTCTGTTTCTTGCTCTCGTTACCCATCGTGACGAGAAGAAAATGGCAAACTCGAAATACCTTAATCAATCCTTTCATTTCTTACATGAGGAGGTTAATGTCTTACCTGCGTCTGTGAGCCTGACACGGGGAGACCGTAAGTCCGACGCAAACCCACGGCGACCAGCAGGCCTGCCACCGCCGCGGAACACACCACCACCCGTACAACCCAGTCGTTGGCTCCCATACTGGGGGTGTCCCTGCTCGGAGCTCGAGGATGATGTGGTTGGCCTGGAGAGAGTAGTCTGGTCCCGCCGATGTCCAGTTGAATGGGCAGGGTCCAGGCACGACTGAATGGTAATGCGGTATTTAACTGTCACGGCCGCCGCTTACGTCGGTGTTGTTTGAGTTTCCGAATGGTCGGCATCAAAGAGCGGCAGCACCCTGGAACATGGAAGGAATTAGGGAGGGAAGTTTAGAAATACTCCTTTGGCTAACCCTAGCGTTAGGCACCGTCTCTGGCAGAACTTCCCCCTCCCGTGTCATGGTCAGACTGCACTAATGCACGCGGGCCGGCAGCGAGTACGGCGCCTATCCAGTCATGTTTATTTAACATCATCCTGCTTTTGTGGGTCCCGCCTTGGTCCACCGCCGGCCCAACCAACCCGCGGGGCGAGACCAAGCCATAAACAGGGGTGGACAGGTCTCATTCTAGCGGTAGTGACCCGATCCGACCCCTAATACATGTCAATAGCAAAGTATGTTCATACAACAACATTTCACACGGTCCGAATTTCTTTAGCAAACATGGGCATCTCGCTGTGTTTTTGTTTTCATTTCCTTCGTTCTGGTAAAACACGCGTGGTGCTAGTTGTGTCGAAGCCCCTCCCCTCCCAGTGTCCGGAGATATTTCAGCTAGGCAGGAACGATTAAAACACTACTAATACGGCGGCTGGCCTTCCCTCCCCCGGTCGGAAAAATATTTGGCGCTATTCAGTCAACTCGTGGCTCATTCTCATCGAGTTTTGCGTGTGTGGCTGTAAGGGGAGATCACACCGTTATAAAAAGCCCGGACGTTGGTGAATGGCGAGGCTGCACAGATGCCCAGCTGAAGGGAGGAAGACCACTCAACCCCACCAGTCCATTGGCCGGTTGCGCATCCTCTCCCACCGGCCGTCCAAAGGAAAGAGAGGACAGGGCAAGAACGAATCGCTGTCCTGCGCAGGAGAAGCTGACATTCTGTGCTCTTGCCTAAACTATGACCACTTGTGGTAGCACGGAGCATGCAGACGGACCTCTTGTGTCAATACCCGGGCCCCACTTAGTCAAAATAACATGCCGGGTTTACTTTTGAAAGTAACCGCTACATATCATAACTCCCCGACCGTTAAATCTTAAGCTGTACACACGCACGATTGCCTCGAAAGAGTTTATCTAGGTCCGCCGACAACAAAGGGACATTTCCCCTGCTGAGGCGACAACCAATTCACCAAGAGGAGCACAGTCGACTGCCTGACTTTCCTCATCAGCCAGGCCGGGAAATGAAATTGTTGCTGCAACATTTCAACCCAATTTGCAGAGGCCGTCAAAGAGAGGAACACAGAACACGATACATCGCCTCTCCTCGGTTGGACGCTCCCGGCAGAGCGCTGCGGTGCGTGGACGGGTCTACCTGTTGCCCTACCTGCCGGTGAGGAGAATGCACGTGGGCTAGCATGTTATTCTGCCCGTGACTGAAGAGCGCGTCGCTATCTCTCGTGCTGAGTGAACAGCGGTCCTACCTGTTGCCCCGAAACGTCCGCCCTGCTCATCAACTCGACAAGTGTGACAGCCTTAAGAGCGTAAGACTCTCTCGCTTGAGAAAGCCGAGGGAAATAAACACGACAGGAGAATGTCAAGATGTGCCACTTACCTGTTCCCCTGCAGGTAGCGGACAAAAAGCCCCTGTGTGCGGGGTGGTGACTGTCGGACCCACCTGTCCAGGAGTTATGCAGAGCCGCCTCCTTACCTGACTTTCCCGTCCACCTTGTCCACCTTGAGTGGACAGGTGAGATTGTGACCTTACGCGGGAGCACGTCTGACATAACCTGCAAACAAGTACGATGGGCGAACAGACACGACAGAGTTAACCTTGGAAGTTTGAACCTCTGGGTTGCGGGTTTTGGTTACTCCGCGCGATGGAATTGCCCTCTAATGCCTGGCACCGACAAACTCCTGTCACTGTTCAGCACCTTTCCTAGACCCAGGTTCCAACGAAAGCTGCCCAGGAGTCTGACAGGTGATTCAAAACTAATGCTGTTGTCAGGTGCCCGACAGAAACCCTGGTGACAAACCCGAGAACTTGACCACCAGGCGACAGACACGTGCTGCACTCTTTCAGGTTTAGAATTCAGGCTATCCATTCGCAATTTTTTCTATCTATCTTATATCTATCTATCTATCTGGTATGTACCCATTATAACCGCCCTTCGGTGTAACACACTAACTTCGGAGGCACGCGGCGCGGCAGCAGCTGTATATCACATACACTGAACTACCTGTCACACCTTTGCGCACCTGACTACAAATTTGAGGATGCTCCTAATGTACTTGATGGCAGAAAGTTCCACTGTAGGAAATTACGAATATATCGGGGGCTAATTTCAGGATTTTGGCTTTCATACAGTACTTTTTTTCTTCCGGATCATCAGTAGGTTCTACTTTACACGTTGGTTCCTTTGGTTGGACACCACGAAGTTGGGGGTGATGGTGAAAAGATGCAGGTGATAAGTTTGTGCTGACTTTGGGACGGCACGAAGAAGATCTGGCAATGGCAAGGTCAGATAACTCTTTGCAAGTGAGGCCACGTTAATTTGATTATATGGATGACATCCTCCGAGAATCCAAAAACTGATGCGAGCGTGCGAATAAAAACAAAAAACGTTGACCGATAAAAGGTTGCCTTCATCATGAAAAAAAAGTGGTCAGGAAGGTTGAACAAATGACTGAACACACAGAATATTGTATACCGAACCATTTTTGTTCTTTTACATTTTCTTTGACCTTGTAATGGTCTATGACGATATTATGCTCATTTTTGCTTATTCTGTGCGATTTAGAGTATGGTTCAAAACTTTTTTTATTTCATTTTTGGAAACGGTCGAAGATTGATGATCGCGCGCGGATGTCATCCATATAACCAAATCAACCTGATAAAGAAGGAAACCATTATTGCCGACCCTAAGACCAGGTTGATCCCCGTGACTGTCCCAATAACCCGTTGCAGGTTATTTAGATTCGGGTTTCCCATCAGCCACAAGCTAACATCCCCTACCTACCTGTACAGTCCCCCGGCACGCTGAAGCAGCAGGATGTAAACCATCATCGCGGAGTCCAACAAGGCAATGAAGTATTGTGTGGCTCTAAGCCTGCTGTGGGAAACCCGGATAGCGGGCCACTCCAGCCGGCACGTGAACAGCGAGAGCGGAGCTGAGAGAGCGGCAGATAAGGGACGCTTCCCGTCAGCCGTCAGAAGCCGCGCACTCAAGCGGACAGCGATACCTCGAGAGCACGCAATCATGCTCGTGTCGTCCTGTGTTTTTCCGCAATATTTCCCTCATAAGGGCCGATAGTATTGATCCGGGGGTGAATCTGGCTGATGTCGACTACTCGGACTGGCGAAACGTGTGCCTACAATGTTCAAGCAGCACTGTCGGGCATCTATCTCATAACTACATATCATCACGACACTTGTTTTAAATTCCTAACACATTTCATGAGCTTTCAGATTCATACTGCGTCATTTAACAAGTTCACATTTAACTTTAGAAACTTCCCTCCGGTTGTATTGTTAAAACCCACATCCCGTCTATCTCGTAATGTCACCCCGTATCCTTTAGAGCTCCTGAGTGCCATGATTACCCATAGACGAGAGCTTAATCTAATTTTGGATGATTTTGATGATTGTAGGTGACCCATTGCTCGGTAATCCCTTAAATGACGTATGGGTGAAA
Organism: Branchiostoma floridae; assembly: GCF_000003815.2. Lineage (NCBI taxonomy): Eukaryota > Metazoa > Chordata > Leptocardii > Amphioxiformes > Branchiostomatidae > Branchiostoma > Branchiostoma floridae. The sequence continues at coordinate 6,564,589 of NC_049979.1, forward strand.
CCAGAAGACAAGGAGAGTTCAAGGACGTCTTACTCGCCAGGAGAGGGATCAGGAGTTATAACAAAGAAGGTGAGCACTAGCAATGTAGTGAATTAAGGAATTGTGCCAGAGGCATAATAGGAAAATCTTCACTACTTAAACACGGAGGAATTTCATTAGATATGACACAATGGACAAAGCTATCAACCGACAAAGGTAAAGGTCGGCCAGGCCATGCTGTGTTCGTGCTGTTTATGGGGCAATACGTGTAATATAACTTTACTTTGGTAAAACTATCTCAAAGTCCATGTTCCCCTGGATAAAATTACGAGAGTTGCTAACATACTTTAGACGTCTCAACAGAACAAAGCTAAAAAGAAGGCTGGTGAAAGCACAGAAGCGGATCACTATAATACCACAATTCCAATGAAGCCATCTGTGCCGCAATCCGACTCAGAATGAAGAACAAAATTGGATTTGAAGTAATAGTGTCCCACATTCCTGTACTGATCCTCTAACAATGTCCGGTGAGCGAGCGCACATGTCGGATCAGTTAGTAAACCGGCACTCCGCCTCAGGCTACACCGAGGAATCTTAGCGGTAAGTAGCTTGTCTCAGGACGCCTTTTCAGTTGTACAGTAGTTTCTTCTTATTCTCCTTCTCCCTCTCTCTCTCTCTCTTATCTCCCTCTCTCTTTTTCGCATCCTGTCATGTTTTCTTTCCTGCCCTAGTTTCTGTTCTCTCTCTGTCTACTTCACCATGTTTGTTTCTTCTTCTCAGCCAGGTGATGGAAAGAAGAACAGATATCGATGATGGGCAGAATAATGACTATTGAAAGAAGTGGCAAAGACATGAAAGATAAGTGCCGAGAAACATATCTAAAACGACCGACGGTATTGGACTGCATTTGCCAGAAAGCGGACGTCGCAACCTTCGCAGTTAAATATGTTTCGTGCGGCACATGCACACGTCCACGACAGAAAAGCCCTGTGTAGGCATCCTGGCCCGACCAGACCATAGTGCCGTCAGTATTTCCATTCTTTCCTCTCCCAGGGCAGCTATGTTGCTGTTAGAATTACCGGAGCATGTCCCTCCCAATCACGCTGCCACCGGCACGGCCGAGTTCCCTCAGTTTACGTCTAATTGGTTGAGTCGTTCTTGGAATAGCCCAGGTGTTATGTTACCTGTGGAGCCATGTCGTGTTCCAGGTCGCAGGTAACAGGTTGGTTGGGTCTCACCAGCCACACAGACGCGCAAGATTGCGTCCCCATAGATGGACGGATACATGCAGCAGAGGCGTATGGTTATCATGGAAGGGGTGGATGAATCCTACAAATGATTATACATCTATGATCTATATGAATGTCAATACCATGATCATAATAGAGCACGAATCAAATGTACAAAAAACAGCTGGAAACGCTATATTGGATAATAACTTAATTCTATAGGAAAAAGGCCTTGTACCACGTCATAATACGATTCATGATCATCATTGACGGACCTTTGTAGAGTTCACGGAGAAAACCTGTTGCACAAGACAGGCTACTCTGTATGTCATCATAATCATCATAATGGCTGCAAACTCAACTTTCACATCTACTTCTTGACGCGTTTCAGAAAACCACCCAGCCACTGCTACTGGTCAGAAAACCACCCAGCCACTGCTACTGGTGCCCATTCAGGCCTCCGCCAAGCGAGTGTTCTGGCAGGTGGTAACTAAAGGTACACTGTCCAGGTATATTTTATGTATCACCCGGTCTGTTCTACGTCAAACAGCGGCCATCGTTCAGGCTTATTGCTTGTCTGAGGTGACCGGTTACCCGCTTGACATGTGCACTCGTGATTTTTATGGATACAAGTTTGAGCAGCATATGAACAGGTGGCCGCACCGCGGGAGTGTCGGAGTGCCCATGTCCGTGCCGTCGTGCGGAGACCCGAGCAGTCGTCCTCCAGGTCCTGGCACGGAGGGAACACCGACATTCCAGCCTGTCAGCCCGTAGTGGAAAGGTGAGAGAGTGGGTAGGGCAATGATTTTACGCGCTGACCCAAGAGTTTCACGCTTGTAACCTGCGTGAAATAGCTCTAAATCCCTTTTCCCATGGGGAGTTTGTCGCTAAGTCCGCTGAGCCCACGGGAGGAAGCCGTGGGATATAATTGCGTGCGTCTCACAAGCCCACAGCTTTCCTTGCTTCAAGAAGTCACGAGTTCCTCGCATTGTCGTTAAATATCTGCAGTCATCGTTTCGCTGCTCCTGTGAGACGGGGTGCCCAGCAGCGGATTCCCGACACAGGCGGAGACAACACGCGATTGCTTGCTTACTAAATCCCGCCAGTGTGGCGCGGCTTTGTAGGGAGCTTTCCACTGCGATGTGGGTCCGACCAGAAAGAATTCGATCATTTCAATAGATTCGAAGGCAGATCGATTATCCCTGCAGTTCTGGCCTTCCGGAGTCCTAACATGGACAACAGTGGGCAGGGCGGCGCGTTTCCAGCAAGGCTTTATCGCGCCTAAAGGCTGCGGGGCAGCTCCGGACGCAAAGGCCACTTTCGACCGCCGTTTGATGTTTAAGCTTAGCAAAGCTCTTTGATATCGTTAGCTCTGTGCTACCACGTACACAACGGCTTTCCGATAAAGGGACTGCAGCCGATTCTGGTTCTGTAAGGGTAAGCCGAGAAAATCTCCTACTAATCAGGCAGGGGAAGGCAGGGCGTTTGCAGCAATGGAAAAAGACCGCGAACGCCACACATAACAAGAAAGAGGTGGGTTGGGTGTAAGGACCCCCTCCCCTCCGACTTCTAAGAAATCTGTATGTAGCACGAAATTTTCTGTCTTTCATGCCTTTCTTTTAGATGTACACGTTTCATACATTTGTCATGGTACATGGCGTCATAGTGCAGTCCTGCATAAAGTGTTTAACGTTTATCTACTCTGGTGAGATAGCTGCACTCTTGCAAATATTTAAAGATAGAAAAAAGCACGAGAACCCATGACCAGGTTCGCACTTCTAAACAGAACAGATAGAAAGGTTACTCACTGCGCCCTTACCCGGTCGGGGCGTAACCCGGTTCCATGCCCAGCTCAGTACGGACAGACGGCTCTGTTTGCCGCCAGGTGACTTAACTTGGTCAGAGTCAGACAGTAAAACCGTCCTTACTCACCTAGTGTTTCTGCACAGTTGTGTAGAAATGGTCGAGGACACTTAAACTCGTCTTCAGGCCTCAGCGGTCTCCTGTATACATGTATGTACCACCAGCAGGAGTCCACAATGGTCCGTCCACTTACTGTAACGTGTTGGGGACTATCCGCTACAGACCAGGGAGGGTCCGAAGCAGTGAAAAGGATTACCGCCTGCCACACGGGCCTCTGAAGATTTACCTTTTTCCCATGGCAATTTTCCATATTAGGGCAGCTCCATTGTTTCAGGGCTGGAGGACAAGTCAGTAGGGCATTGTTGAGAGTCTCGCAACTAGTAAACTTGAAAGTGTAATGAGACTGGTGTCAAGACATTGATGATCATTGATTCTAAGTGAAGGAGATAAGGAAGGAGAAAATGACACGCGCTTGGGCTGAGTAAGGGAAGGGGATGGGTAAGAGCGTGTTGTTACCCCTCATTGTATGAAATGGTTGCCCCCTGAGCTTCGTGGAATGCAGGTGAGAAAGTTCAGGTATGAGACATTTCTGTCAGCGTGAGTGAAAGCGCGGCCTGGCGGCACAGAAGCTGGCACCTCCCGGGCGGGAAGAGCTCGGCCATGGCCAATTGCTACACAATGCAAAGGGGCGTGGCACGTGGACCACGGCACGAACGCCATTGCCTTGGATTAGGTAATCTCCATGCAGAGGTTGAATCGCGCAGATATAGTAGTAGTCGGAAAAATTACACGGGCGCTCTGTGTAATTTTCTCTGAGTAGGATTAGGGTCGTTATACATTTGGTCAGAAATACAGGGTATTCACGGTAGCGGAAAAGGTGGTTCTAAGTTCGCGGTTGCAGGTCGAAATTTGTGTCTACTCGAGAAAAAATGTGATATCACCCCTCTATCACATTAATTCACTAGTATATAGGCAATTGTTGAAATATCCGTTAATAACAAGTTGTCACAACTCTTCTAACTATCCCGTTTTCAGTCCTAAAATACTATTCATGGATAAATAAATGTGCTAGATAATCAAATTTGAGTCTCACCATGCCCTGTAGTCTCTTACTGCCATGGAAAATGTTCGCGGTGGTTTTAAGTTCGCGGTGAATTGGCAATGCGAAAACCGCGGACATAAAACCACCGCGAAAATGTCTCCATTTACTACATGTATCTCCATTCGCCCGCTGTTAGGACATTGTAGGAAAAACTGTGAAACTGAGAGACACATGTGAAGAGGCAACAAGGGCATGTAGTGGCCATGACGTACTAATCAGCACGACGTATGCACCATAATATATATGACTTACATGTAGTGCTGGACAAGAACAGTACGGGTACTGCCAGTAGTACTACCGGCTTTATGACGGCCTGATCTAGCAGAGAGTCACTAGTACTGTACAAATTGATTACGTCACATGTATACTTCGTAGCATTGAGAGGCACAATTGGGAGCATCCACTTCTTTATAGGGGTGCATGCACGTGTACTTCTCCAGTTTCTGTACCTCTGTTTCTACCAGCCTTTAGTCCTCAAACAATGCATGGGGCAATGTCAGCAACGAAGAGAAAGACATACATAGCTGCCATTCCTGCCATAAAACCGAGTCCATTTCAGAAGCTGATACCCGGGGCGCAGGGGGAACAGCTGTACAAGGCCCTTCCATGCAAACTTTTCACAGATACATAATGTTAATACCTACAACAATATACGCACGTTTCCTGCAGAAGACAAATCCCTCCTTGTATCACACTAACGCTGTACTATCCCTGTTTGAATTGCTGTCCGCTGGTAACCTTTGTACGCACGTCATCCTGTCGAAGAGACGCGTGCGTACTGCTCCCGCAAATGGGGAGGCAATGTCAATATTATGGCAAGTCGAAAGGCCACAGTTGTGTATCATTTGCCGTGAAAGTCGAGGCCGTGCTACCTACATCGAAGCTGGCGGTTTCCCAAGCTTTCATCGAACTGTGGGCAACCCCTACGTTATCAGCACTTTATCTCTACACAGGAGCGTTCGAAAATGATAATGAGATGTTCTACACACTTTATAGTGATGCGCGCCCGATGACAATAATGAATAATGACATCTATCTAACATCATCACCCCCTCGTTCATCCATTTGGGGAATTAGAATGAATTCCTATAGTATATAACTGGCTGCTGGCTAGCCTTATCTCAAAAATATCTTTCCACACGATAGATATTTTGGAGATCGTCCTAGGCTAAGGGTCTGGTATCCAGGCTAGCTGCTGGCCACCTAGGCAAAATATTCTCCATGCAGCAATGAGATTATCTGCACACTTTATAGTGATGGGCGCCCGATGACAAGGCGTCATGTCTGTCAGTGTACCCCCGGAAAGACTATCCCAGAGCCATGCTATCAGCACGAGTGGGCACGCCTCCTTTCGACTTCTTGCGTCATAAAGACCGACAGGGACCCGACAAGCCGGGCTGGGACGGATGCATTAGCGGGTCTGGTTGTCCTTTCACGTCGCCCTGTCGCTGAAAAGATTGGGTCTGATGTAGGTAGCGATACGGCCAGCACAACAAACATGGGTCAAGTTGGCCACACTGTTGGTATGGCGGGGCCCGGTTTCAGACCAGTTTTTGTGTTTGTTTTCTTCCAGAGACATTATTGTCACGGAAACAAATGGGCGACTCAAGGAGAGGTATCGACAAGCCGACGGCGCGACGCGCAGATTGGCGGGTTTGTGGGGCCACTTCACGGCCACTTGCCGCAGACTGCAACTCTGGCCTGTCAACACAGTCCACCTGATTCCGCTGGGGAAATGCCGGCACAGGATACTATGCCGAGACCAAGGAGTCGGACATTGTATGAAAGTCCTTGCTGAACTTCTAGCAATTATCATAATGAGAGGTCTGACATTGGCGAGATCATCCGGCAAATCATTAGGCGTAAACACTGTTGATGTTCCTTAAATGCTTTTCTGTACACGACTCACACAGTACATATATGCTATAGGGCAAGCCCTCGTCGTACTAGTGTTAGTGGACGGTTCGAAACTTGCTGTTGCCCAGTTGTCTGTTAGTGCTATCCAGTTTCGTATCGTACATGAAACATGCTGATTTGTTATTTTCTAAAGTATCGCGACTATTACCTGGTAGATGTAAGAGGATTAAGAATGATTTATTTCACAGAAAGATTGAATGTGTTTTTCCCACTGACCGTAGAACGATGAAGAAATAAAGATACACCTCTCTCCAACACTCAGGACTACCAACATGGAATGAAATGAAAAACTTCATGAAAGCAACCATACAAAAACGATATAACGTTATACCAACGAACGACATGGGCAGCGGAGCTTGACGAGCACAACCGTTCGTTTAGCCTGGTATCCAGCCGTAATTATAGCTCCCGAGTCTCTTCTCTCCTCTTCGCAAATTGCCAGAGAGGAAAGAAGAGACTCGGAAGCTATATTACGGCTGGATACCAGGCTACCGTTCGTTTGGAGAAGACCAAACAGATCAGTTATAAAGGACACTCACCGACGAAGCTTCACACTGCATTAAATGTGCACTGCACAACAGTTCTCCAACACTGGGCTGCGAAGGGACAAATCCTGCAAACACATCCTGAAAACAGATATCTTGGCTAAAAAATCCGGCGTTCGCGAGTTCGTACTGCGCCCGTCTGGATGGCGGAGAAGCCGCATGTGCACAGGTCAGCGCACGAAGGAACACGGTGTTCCCTTACACCGGTGTGTTTACGGTCACATCGGATTTCCTGCTCCTGCATTCAGACCGTTAGGAAGCGCGGCCACCTCAAACAAACCCCGGCAGATGGATTGAAAAGTGCTACATCGTGGTGAGATGACGCACCGCTGGCCTTGTTACGCAATGTTTGCCAAGGCAGCTGACATTTCTCTCTTACGTGAGGCGCCTAGAGTAGAGAGTTCTAATGGGCATTGAAAAGATCTAGATTTGTCAAGCGTCTTATGGACCTGGTCTCTTTTCCTCTCCAAGAGTCTTTTCTCTAGCTATATCGGCCTGATTCAACTCTAAAATCATAACAGGCTAATTAAAATGACGTTCAAGAAATACAACGTTCAGTGAGGAGTTGAGATGCGATTAGCCTGGATACCACACCTCAGCTCGATCTCAAAAATATTTAACGTGTTGAATTATGAACCAGTATTTCAACTTGAGGCTCTTTAATTTAAACCCCCTTCTCCGAAGTTCTACTGAAATGGATTTAAACTGCCACCATTGAATGCAGAACATCACAAAAAATTCAAATCACAATACATGTATTCAATTACGAATTCGAAGACTTAACGAACTCGTAGTCTTTCGTTTGATTGCAGAGGAGTAGCGTCAATCAAAATCGTCGTAGTGCATTTTAAACGATAGAAGTCATCCAAAGGTCAGTATAAAAGGAGCGAATATCTGTATTAAACGTTTTGCAAGTTTACTCCCTGCTTGTTCAGAACCAATTTAGTAATAAACTTAACAGTAATATTGATATTGGTTTGTGCAGTGTCCTAGTCTCCAGGCAGATTTGTCAGCTGGATAAAAAAAGAGAGAAGAATTTGGCCAAATAGGGACAAATAAGTTACTATGGGTTTTCAGTCAGGCTTTTGCAGTATATCCAACAGTTCACTCCAGGCCAATCAACTCATACTAGACTTTTATTCCTAACTTGGCCAAATCAAGCCGCATAAATGCACGGCCTATTTACCGGTGAATTTCGTGCAATTATCCGGCTGGTGCAATAATGCAAAGTTATTTAGCTGGACCGTACCGGTTTGGGGATTCCGTGCAGTTAACAGAAGTGTGCGTTAATCCACTGTGCAATTAACTGGCTTCTACATTCGACGATGATGACATTGGACGAGGCGGGAGTCTGGTAGAGACCAGTGTCCTCGACCTCCATCGCGTCCATCTTGGCGGGTTTCCATCCTGCCCGGCCCGCGGACGCCGCGACTATTTACCGGGGCGCCAGTGGAATCAGCGAGATGGCTCCAGCCAACTAACGACCGAGCTTCCCTCAGGCTTCTTAGCAAACTGAAATTTACGACGTTCTTTTGTGGCGCCTGAAAATGTTTTGCAAACACGCCCTTACACACAGGCTACACGAGGACCTTGCAATATTAATTGCCTTGATTGTCGGGACTCCCGCTCAAGCTACATGGAAACGTTCATTGCAGGGGCGGTGATCGGTTTCTAGTCTCGTCTCAATCGAAACCACGATATTATATCTAAAGTAGGCCAGAAAATCTAAAGAAATAGCCACTATGTACATACAATAATTCGGAGGCAATGGCGTTCGGCGAAGTCGGAGTAATACCCTCGAAGGCGCATCTTGACCAAAGAGACCCCACTCCACTTAACCGTGATCTTCTGACACTTGTCCATCTCTGGTCGTGTGTACGGCCACGACACGACCTCCGTCCGATCCCTGAGGTTTCCACTGCTTGGACGAAGAGTGGGACGGCGATAAAACTTTTTGGTTCTTTCTCACTTTGCGCCAGTGCGCATCAGTCGTCACAGGTTATAATCATATCAATGTGTCTATTAGATCTTATCAAGTAGAATAAATACCAAGTTCAAAACGAAGCTTGGAAGTGGCAAAAACTAATTCGGGTGGTTCAGCCTACAGAAATAGTTCGGCCTTTCATTTTTCATTTGCGTGTACAATAGAAGAACCACAGTCAGGTAACCCGAGGACGTCAGGTGAAGACGTGCGACCCGTGGTACAAAAATAGAACACACTTCAAACAGGCTCGTTAGTCCCGCCCTAATATCGGTGGGAATTCGTCTGTCTGGGTCCACCATCCTTCCCACCTGGATAATGGTCCAGCAGATTACTCTTCAAGCAGTGGTTCGGCTCCGGCTGTTTTTTATCGGACTTTCTATTTTGTACCATTTTCTTTATGTCAAACGTGACCTTAAGAACGAAACTAGTGACAACCTTAAGAACAAAACACATTCTATGTACTTTTTATTATTTTCCCTCTTGCACATCGCTTTAATACAGAAAGGAGCAACCAATTATGATACATTGTCCATATAAACCGCTAACGTTATATCATGTAACGTGCACCATCAGTACGCATGGTATGGAGGCTGTACATGTACAAATCATACAAAAGAAAACAAATGTAATACTATTACACAGCTTTGCAACTGGATATGCCATTATTGCTGCCCAGTGGAGGAAGCTAAGTACCTTAGATAATATGATAATGAAATACTTCCTGTTGCTGCATGCGCAATCGTGGTGTGTACGAGCGCGTTAACGTGGGGCACATGGGACGACGGATAGAACTAGAAAGCAGCAAGAATGGGAGATGCCGGAAAAAGCGCCTGCTAGGGAAGGAATGTGGAAGGAGAGGGTTGTTGGGGGAAGAAAGGAACTAACCAGTTTCACCGCACTGCACTGGCGTGCTCTATGGCAAACGTTACTGTGCTTGTGATAGACGCCAGTGCGCTAATTTAGAGCAGTTAGACTTACTGTCCTACCGGAATCAGTTATGTTTGATGACGCAGGGGACAGTGGAAAGATGACGGTGATATCTCACCAAGTCTAAGGCAAAAGAAGAATCAAGAGAGTTTGTTCTGTCCCCTAACTCTCACTGCACAGGGCTTTACATGACATGCTCAGGCGTCAGCATCAGCATCGTTGTTGTGAACCGCACAGAGAATGGATCAAAAGAACAGTGAACTGTCCTTCTTCTTTGGCAAGAATTCAGCAATGAAGACATTTCTGAAGCAATCCAAAACGATGTTAAAATGACAAGCTGTGAATGTGCCTCACAATAGAAACGCCACCTAACGACCTTTACATGTATTACAACAGAAATCAACACAATATAACTTGCTGCTAGACTATTGCATTTGAAGGGTTATATGTACCTGACGCAAGCTATGCGAGATAATATTTTAATAATATACAATTATGAACTCTGAGATTAAGGTTTACATCTCTACAATACCCTCGTGACAAAACCGTTTTCCATCATATGACAACGTACAGGAGATATCAAATGTTACCATGGCCACCCAGTGACCTTGTTTAACCTCTTGGACCAATATATCTTCATGCACAATAATCCAATATACAGAAATGGGTAGGATGGACACGTTTGTGCACCCAGGAATATTGCAGAATCATTATAAATCTCATGACACAGGGGAGGGTCAGTGGTCTAGGTGTGGGAAAGGCACAACCATTGCAAAGGCACAACCAGAAAGGCCTCTTAGATACGATACAGAAATACAGTACTGTACATTCTGAACTGCCATTCCTCAATGTTTTCAAGATTTCACACAGTGTAATTACTTAGGCACATAGAGGTGATGTTGGAACAGGGCACAGGTGGAAGCAGAGGGAAGGTGCACTTAGCCACTCCACCCTGCCTTAAGTCATCGCCAAGGACTACCCAAACCACTTTGCCTCCCCTTAAGAACATGACTGACAAGTCGGCAGCACCTGCCTGACCTGTCCAGCAGCTGCCTACTAAAGCAACGCTGCTAGTTAGCATTAACTATGCACTACCAGGCCTTGCAGCACCTTACATAACCACCAAACACATAAATACCAATGACCACTGGATATATCAGTACATTATGAAAATATAAACTGGCAGATGGAATAAAAATAAATGTTTTTGGATACCAATGAGCTAGGAGTTACAAGTGATGTGTACACATATATATCTACTCTTTTTGTCAAACACTCGGACAAAATGTTTCAGTACGAAGTTTACAAATGTACGAAATCACTACACATTATAAGACAATACCCTAGACCTGACTACGATCTACAATCCCAGCTATTCACAGATACTGCTCAATATTGGAAACTTACTCTAAGCCCCAGTCATGATATGTTACCAGCAGGGCTGGGGATATCAAAATATATGTCTGATTTACAAACATCTCCCAATTTTTCTCTCAATAAATCTCTACTTCTATCATAAATGAAAATACATCGGTTCCATCATATACATTTGCTGTTCTCCATCTTGAATCCCGTATCAGACATGACCTGAGTAATGGCTGGATTCCTACTCACATTTCTCAAACCTCACAGTTCCGAACTTGTGCATCCTTAGTTCAGCCCATTCAGACCGATTTCGTTGGTTCACAGACAGAACGAAGCAATGGGACAACAGGAAAACATTATGATGAAAGAGAAGTGAGATGTTGGATTACACTCACATCACATCATAGCTACATTCTCCCTCTTTTCACGTTGTCCTCACTCCTTCTGTTCAAGTCAGAATGTTTGAGAAACAACAAAATACATGAGTGGCCTTCACCGTGCATGGCTGATAGTTAAGGATGGGTCATGTCAGGGATAGGGTTGTCCCCTAACCTGTCCATGAGGTGTCCAGATGGTAAATGTTACAAATTTCAAACTGGAAATGGGACTGCCCATCCCCAAGACAACTTTCCATCCAATTTCAGGAAGAATTGTTTTGTGTCCATGATTATAAAATGCTGCGTATCAGTCTGACACAGAAAGTACATCTGCAGCTAATAAAAGGAATATCTCACCTTATGACACATTCTTTTCTTTCCTCTAAAATGACTTTCTTCTTTCATAGTAATATAATAAAAATATACAGCTAACCTATTGGCTGTTCCCTGTCTCGGTGGACAGGCAAAGTTCGGTTTCAAAAGCTAACCTCTTCAACCCGCCAACAACAACAGAAACTGAACATTGACAAGCACATACCGGGAACAACAGTTGTGTAACTTCAGTCATGTCACATGTTTACTGGAGAGCGGCAGTTAACTCCATGTTAGGAACACAGGGCTGGTTTCTAACAGCCTGTGTTCCAACGGCAGCCCTGAAGAGAACTAGAGACGGATTGTTCTTCTCAATCAAAACTTGCCATGATTGGGGTTCCCAGAATATCGGATCCATTGTGTACACGTTTTTGGTCACTAGAGCTGTCCCAAATGGCTTCTTACTGCTCTGGTCAAAAGAGCTATGTCCAAACACATAACCCTGGTCACAAGAACTCCTGTTCCAGTTCATATACTGTGGGTCTCCTCTTGTCCTTCTTGGGGCTGTGTCTGACCAGTGGCTGGGTGCCGTCCTGACTCTGACCCTCCATGTCCATGTCCAACAGAGTCTTTTCAATCTCCCTCTCGATCTGAGCCCGAGTCATGGGGACCTTGGGTGTGTAGATGACATCGCCAGGGGCGGGACCCACACTGACCGGTGTGCCGGGACTCCCCGTGCTGGTGGCACCGGGAGACGTGATCTTGGTCTTGGCAGTGGGCCTGGGTCTGGGGGTGATGTCGAGTGTCTTTGGCCGCTCCAGCTGCTGCGAGCTGAGATTTCTGCGAGGCGGGGGAGGCTCCGGGAGCCGCCACGGGCTGGAGTCCCGGGGACTGGGCCGCCCCGAGGCGACAGATTCCCGCGCGGGATGTCTAGCAGATGTGTGATTGGTCAGCTTGGCTGCTGTGCCTTCTGTTTGGGGATGTCTGGCTGATGTGTGATTGGTCAGCTTGGCTGCTGTGCCTTCGGTTTGGCATGTTTTGGTGGCCTGGGACTGTGCTGCACCTGGATAGACAAGGATGTGTTACAACACATAAAAACAGGATGTACTCTTTGACCAGTGTTTCTTCTACAAGATTTAGCACCCTGAGTGACTATAATTACTGGACTACAATGTCATCAAAATTTGGTTGGCATGATAAGCATGCAACAGTGCAAAAATATAGAAAATATAGAACGTTTATGTACAAAATACAGAAAGCTTCTGTGGAAAAACATACTAACCTTTGGCTTGGCCAGGTAGGGCCCCTCCCTCCTCATCTTCAGGACTGGATGTCTGGGTGTACACACTTGTCCGCTTGGGGGGCACAGGTGGTACCACTGGTGTCTGGGGGGTGGTGGGGCTGACCCAGGGGTCAGGGGTCCCGGACTCTCCGTCCGGTGTTCTGCGACTGTTGTACCTTTGGCTGGAACGTCTATTGCCATTCTCGTACTCCTCAGATGGAGTTCTCCGCTGCCCGTACTCTTTCCTTCTTGAGCTGGCCACATTCCACTTGTCAGCTTCATGGTCACCCGAGCCGGACGGTGTCCGCCTGTGCCCGGCTCCACTCGGTCGGCTGGTGTCGTACTCTCCCGAGGGTGGTCTCCGATAACCAGTCTGTGCATAGCGGCTGACATGTACCCTCTTAGCAGCATCATACCCATACTCTCCTGACGGTGGCCGGCGAGACGGTGGCTTCTGTGCATAGCTACTGCCGTTACCGCCCCAGCGAATGGAGTCAAAGTCCCCTGAGGGTGGCCGGGAGGGCGGTCTCCTCTGCGGGGAGAACTGGTTCTGAGCTGCGGGGTTGGAATCGGTCCAGCGGTTAGCACCTACCCACTTGCCCTCGTAGTCCCCTGAGGTGGGCCTGGAGCCCGGTCTGGAAGGCGGCTTCTTGGTCGCGCCTGACCCTTGTCCAGCATAGGGCCAGTTGCTCCCTGGGGATACTGCATCGCTTGCTCGGTGCTCGTACTTCTGTCCGTACTCCTTCCAGTTCTTGACGTCATAGTCGTCCAAGGACTGTGATCGTCTATGTGCTCTGGGGGACCGGTCCAGTTCGGTCCACTTGTTGGTGACAATGTGTGCATCGTTGAACATGGGGTTCTGTTTGGTCGGCGAGTCAAACACCGGAATCTTTTCGTTTGGCAGCAGCGATCGGGTGGATTGGTTCTCCGTTTCGGAGGAGGTGGACAGTGCTATGAGCCGTACTGAGGTAGAGTCAGGGGAGAGGGCAGAGGGAATTATTGCATCTGGGTCGGGCTTGTTGGACAGTCTGGGGGGGCTGGAACCAAAGTTGATGATGGAAGCCCTGTGGGGGGTGGAGGAGCGGCTTTTCCGTCCGCGGCTCCCCTTGTGGTCCATGTCTGTGGGCGTGGCCCGGTCAGGGGAGTCCAGGCTAGCCAGGTATGATGGGGAGTTTGTCATCCTGATGTCGAAACCCACGGCAACGCTAGCCAGGATAGCTGCACACTCATACAGGGCCTGGTCACTCTTCTTCCGCTGTACAAACAAACAAACACAAGCACACACATAAACATCTCTTCAACAGATATTTTCAAATCATCCAATCCTGTAATTTACCAACTCAGATGAACTTCCATGCTAATATTCAAATAATTACAGCAAAATTCTGGATACAAGAGACCAAAACCGATACACAGCAGTACTACAGTAAAGAAGATAGCTTCAAAGTCCTTCAATATAGTAGCCTAGGCTATATTCAAATATTTAACAATCACAAGAAGGATACTGCATATCTTTTATCTAATATGTCTTGTACACTTTGACAGCAATAGATGGGGTCTGCAGTACCTGAAAGAATCGCTTGAGGCTATTGGTGGGCGTGATACTGGGGGAGCGGGACTTCTCTGTGTCCTCTTCACTGTTCTGTCGGTACGGCAGGTCAATGTAACCTGACCTCCGCTTGATCTCACCACCCAGCTCCTCCGGCCACTCATCATCATCATAGTCTGGAGGGAACACACAACGGGTGAGCTTAAAGGCAACCTAAGCAATATTAGAGATTTAAAGTGGAAATATTTGGATAAGGCAATCTGTATATCTGTATGATATTTACATCTACTGCACTATATTCTCACATTATTTCAAACTCTGAGCGCTTAAAAACGACGCAGAAATAAGCCGCGCGAGGATTCCTTAAACATTGGACCCCCCCCCCCCCCCAAATCAGGCCTTGATCCAGCACACTGACTTTTACGGCGTTCTCGCAGCAGAGCAGCATAAATCTTTGCTCATTGAACGTTGGTATGGAATGGAATATAGTCGCTTCATCCTATTATGATGAAAAGTGAAAAAAAAAATTGACTTTGAAAATTAAAGTCCTACTAGCCCCGAGTCAGGCGCTAGTATCGCTTAGGCTGCTTTTAATTTTCCTTTGCCAGGTGTTTTACCAAACAGCAGACGTATGTTGATTACAGACTAAAGCAGATGGGAGATTGTTTAAGTGCAACTATACTTAACACTGTATAGTGTTGACAGTTTCACCAATGATGCATATGGAAAAGGAAGCTATCAGCAAAGACTGCTTCCTTTGTGCAATTGTTCTACTCACAGATTTCTCTGTCAATGCAAACATTTTATCACATGAAAAGCTGGCAATGCCAACATGCTAATGCAGAAAGATGCAGTATCTTTTTGAGAGAAACTCACCTGTCTCTTGCACACTCTTAATATTGGGAGCTGGTGGGTAGGACTTCAAGGTCAGGTTCTTCCCTAGTGTAGGCGCACTTGTGGACCACAGCTTGTTTCCTTCAGACATCGACCGCAATCTCTTCTCCTTCTCCTTCTGGTGGACCGAGCTAGGGCCCCAGGTCTTCCCTTTCCCTGGTTTGTTCACTGTGGAGAAACACACATATGTTATTGTTAGTAAGACATACTTATCTGGGATAAGAGCAGCCCTATGCTTAAAGCTAAGAAGAGGATGGGCAGACTCTATCCTCACATACAGCATCTACAAATCTTATTTGGATGATATCAAAATACAATCATATTCAAGGATATCATTACATTAACCTACACATACCCATTACACCCTTCTCCTGTTATTGAACGTCAAACCATACAAAAATCATTCTTCAGACTTCTTCATATCTGGCACAAACGTGTACATGTGTATGTGTGTGTCTGGCAACTGATAATTCTATCATTGCTGTTGAATATGGTATGAAAATGCTTTATTTTGGTTTCTTGTCATCTTCAACTTTGCAAGAAGCACACCAGAATTGTTTTGAAAATGAAAATCAACACCAAACACTGATCACTTCAATTTTGGAAAGACACAAGCCATTTGGAAATACAAGCAAAATTGATGTTCTACCTTTAAGGTATCAGTGCATAGCTCTTGATGTACTGAGTAAGTGATATAAAAATCATTACTCTATAATGTTCACATCTTAAGATATCATTGATGAAAAATGCAAGGAGACCGCGGCCTTTTTCAAGCCTCCTGATATCTTTTTGGGTCGCCCTGCGGAGAAAAATCGTAATGCCGGCGGGGTGAACTTACTCAGCCCGCCGGTCTAAACTCCCAACCAAAATTTTATTGTTGCACGTACAGACTATCGCCCTGAGACGAGGGAAGCTGCCCGGGCTGACGGTGGCGGCGCGCGGACCGTTGGGCCGGTAGTGCTTCTCCTTCCCATCAACGGGCGCTGCTGATCTCAGGACCGTGATCTTGTGCTCAAAATCTGCAACACAGAAGGAACAGATCAATAACTGCTCACACTAAGTACTTATGCAGGTCATTATTCTCCTAATCTGACAAATTACATATAATAAACCTCTCTGGCACCATTGAGCTAGTCTCTACCAGACACCCGCCTGGCTGAATAGGGGGCCAAGTTAGGAATAAAAACCTAGTTAATTGGCCTAGATTGTTGGTTGGCCTGTTCTCCTCTGGCGTGTTTTCTGTCCTATTTGGCCGATTTTTACTTTTTTATTCAGTGACCTGTGAAGCCTGGTAGAGGCTACCATTGAGCCCCAAAATCTGATCTCTGAAGAGGACAATGGCATCCCCCAATTAGACTTAGATGACAGACCTATTACACTTATTATCTAACCCTCATTTTTATCCAACTTTTGCTCTTTTCCACCAGACTGTGCACTGTTACAGCAGATTTCTGAAATGGATCCAGAGTTTGGAAAGGAGTCTATTGAATTTATGGATATCATAGTGAGCGCACAAATAAATTAGACTGCAGATACAGTTGGGTGGTTATTTCCTCCACACAGTGAAAGGTATATATATGTCTTATTTATTTATCTATTTAAATGAAAATTAAAATGTCTTATATCACAGCTGAGATGTATGCTACCTGAGGGCATGCTGATCCGAGCCTGTTTACTCTTCAACTTCAACTTGCTCTTCTTGAACTTCCCTTTCCGTTTCCTCACTGGTGGCTTCTCCTCTGCCATCTGTGGAAATGATAGAAATTAAAAAAACAAAAACATTATAGGAGTATCAACATATGTACAATAATGCTGGAAATCATAAAAGAAACATTACAAGTACATTGAACAATGACCATAAAGCAGACAGACTCAGACTACCTAGTATTGGGCAACATTTTGATGAGAGGCATATCTAACTCCACAAGTTAATTTAAACACTTAGTAGAGGGAAAGTAATCCACAAAAATGTTTTCCTACCTCTTCATTCTTCAAACTATCAGATACTTAATCTAATAATAGAACTGAAGAAACAATTTCTCTGAAAGGCAATTTAGAAATTGTTCTCTGGGTTTCTAACTTCTATATCTTAGAAGGCAATAAGTAACAATAATCTAAGTCCAGTGTTCTCGCCAGGAATTTTTCACAGCGTCGGGCAGGGGTCCGGGGAAGCTCTTGCATTTTAGGCTATTGAGAAGGCTTATTTTATCATTTTTTTAGGGCCATATCTACGATAATCGCAGCAGTCACTTAACTTCTCTTCAGCAGTTTGACGTAACAATATTTCGGGTCAAAGCTTCACAGACAACTAAAAACTCATTAACAACAAACTTTACTCAGCTCAACAGTACTTAAAAATATTGTCCTGGTTGCCATCCGAAGTTGAAGCGCTTGTTTATAGCGCTAGTATCGCTGTTAGCCGCCGTGCCGTGCCGACTGTTGTTGACGGTCTCCCTGCGTCGCCGCCTCGCCGTTAGAGTTTAGACGATATTCCCACGGACATGTTTCAAGAAAATACCCGGTAAAAACCGCTGTTCCGCGTCAGATTCCATTCTTTAAAACATGTGAGACTCAGTGTTACAGTCTAATAAATATTTCGTAGAAGCACCGCTGTGGAAAAGAAGGTCCAAGGAATGTAATATTACGTTGAAGTTCGCTGTAAACTTGCACACGGCACATGACTGAAACTGTAAACAACAGCCGCGTTTGATTGATAGCCGGCGGCCCTTTGATCAAATCGGAAAGATGCCGACACTGCCCTGGCGGTTTGTGGGCGGGGCCACACGAGGCTTGTCGGCGAAACTAACGCCCGGGTTTTACATACAAACTTACGATGGTTTGTATCTTACGAATGCCGATACAAAGAGCTTCAAATTTAGAACAGGAATTTTGGGAAAGTGACCACTCTTGCTCCAGAATTGATTTTATTTCCCGCGCTGAAATAAAAATTACGCAACTATCAGTAACAGCCTATGTTGGTCAACCCAGCTCCCCAAATAAGGGCATTCCCCGGGAACTGGCTCTTCCGGGGAGGGATCCCACCCCACTGATCACTCGCAGCACACGCGCTACTCATTTTATATTTTTTTTTGGCACGAACGCAGGGCGGCACACGCAAAATTTAGAACAGGAAATTTTGGAACGCGACCCGTTCTTGCTCTAGAAATGTGTCAGAAATAATTGATTCTATTTTCCGTACTGAAAAAGAAAGACGCAACTGCCGCGAGTAACAGCCTCTGTTTATCAACGCCGCTCCCTTATGCACATCGGCTGTTCCGGGGAGAGATTCCACCCCGCTAATCACGTGCGGGCAAGGCCCTCTGGCGTCTGTGTTTACATTTCCGCGCGCGGGAACGCAAGGGGTGGGAGGGGCTGCCGGCTACGAGACAGCGGTACGGCGGGCCGGTGCTGTAAAACACCTCCCTTCGAGTTGATAACTTCCTGAAACAGCGAAGGCGCGTGCTTGGCGCGTGCCTATGTATTTTTACTACGATATTTTTCTTTCATTCCCCATTTTTTTGCCGCTACGCTGGATGAAAAAGCAGCGTAGCGGTCTTTTTACAGCGTCATTTTTCCAGCCCACAGCGTATCGGCCCGCTATGCTGAAAAGGCCTGGCGAGAACACTGAAGTCTGTAAGACTCAAATATATGAATGTAATTGTAATCACTGTGTAGACAACAGACACAATGCTGTACTGCACCTGCTGTAAGATCATGATGTTGAGCTCCCTCTCTAACACATCTATCTCACCTGCTGTAAGATCATGGTGTTGAGCTCCCTCTCTAACACATCTATCTCACCTGCTGTAAGATCATGATGTTAAGCTCCCTCTCTAACACATCTATCTCACCTGCTGTAAGATCATGATGTTGAGTCCCTCTCTAACACATCTATCTCACCTGCTGTAAGATCATGAGGTTGAGAAACACATCTATCTCACCTGCTGTAAGATCATGATGTTGAGCTCCCTCTCTAACACATCTATCTCACCTGCTGTAAGATCATGATGTTGAGCTCCCTCTCTAACACATCTATCTCACCTGCTGTAAGATCATGATGTTGAGCTCCCTCTCTAACACTCTCTCCCTCTCTAATCTATCTCACCTGCTGTAAGATCATGATGTGGAGCTACTCCTCTAACACATCTATCTCACCTGCTGTAAGATCATGATGTTGAGCTCCCTCTCTAACACATCTATCTCACCTGCTGTAAGATCATGATGTTGAGCTCCTCCTCTAACACATCTATCTCACCTGCTGTAAGATCATGATGTTGAGCTCCCTCTCTAACACATCTATCTCACCTGCTGTAAGATCATGATGTTGAGCTCCCTCTCTAACACATCTATCTCACCTGCTGTAAGATCATGATGTTGAGCTCCCTCTCTAACACATCTATCTCACCTGCTGTAAGATCATGATGTTGAGAAACACATCTATCTCACCTGCTGTAAGATCATGATGTTGAGAAACACATCTATCTCACCTGCTGTAAGATCATGATGTTGAGCTCCCTCTCTAACACATCTATCTCCCGCTCTGCCAGTTCCTTCTCCCTCTTCTTCAGCTCCTCCTCCTGGATCTGCTGTTGCAGTAACGCATGCGTCAGTTCCTCCTCACGGGACCGCAGCTCCTGAAGTCACAGATGGTCACATTAGCAAGGAAAGAAACTGTGTTTCCTACTTTCAAAAATTGGAATTCATTATAGCTCATCAACAAAATCAGATTTGGAACATTTTGAAGTGGGGTACAATACACATTGCCCTATCGAGTTAATTTTTGTTATTCTTCTGTACAATGATAGGGGTCCTCATGACATTTTGTGATCACAGTCTTTTGTTCTTGGATTACAGTTTTGCAGTTACTCATGTGTGTCTTTATTTTTGTATGTTTAAAATGATTTTCTTTCTGTAAGACTGTTTTTCATCAACAATAAAAAGATTACTGTAAGTCTACTTATTTCCGGGGTGTCTTTAGATTCGCGGAATTCGCGGAGACCTTCGTACCGCGAATCTACTTCTCCGCGGATGTGTTTGGTGTAAATGCGCCCCCCTCCCCAAATGCATAATTTTCACGGCCGACCTCGAGATACTAGTACTAGTAAGATCAAAGCAAGGAGTGATGCAAAAACAACACACATTCGATCATGTAAACGATATCAAAAGTTTATTCAAAGTATACATATGTACAAAGTATGATTTTTGTCTCAAGAAACTTATCTTTGTTCGTTGTTCTCTCCATAGGAAGAAGAATCACGCCACAAAACTGTGACTACAAGCGTTGAGCACCGCCGTGCGAACTTGCGATTTACATTGTTGTTACACACTTCAAAATCATACATGTGATCGTCTTAATAAAGAACTTGTTTTATCGAAAATATTGTCGTAATTACTAGTGAGGTAGAACTGTGGTGTGGTACAAACAATTCTGCTAAACTGAAATTTCTACAAGAAAACAAAATGGCGGCGATCTGTTTACAATTTACAAAACGTAATGAGGACAAGTCTCGAAGAATTTTCAGGTTTTACTAACAGTTAAAAACAAGATTACCGTTCACAAAAATCGTAAATTACGTACTGTACAATGTCAATATATTAACAACTTCTAATAAAAGCTACTAGCACTAGAATTAACGGAAAGAAAACTAAACAGTAAACTTGCATTTCTAACGTTACAAGAAAACAAAATGGCGGCGATCTGTTTACACTTTGACAAAACGCAACGAGTACAAGTTGCGAAGAATCTTCAGGTTTCAATTTCCTCACAAGCAGTTCAAAACAAGATAAAATCGTAGCTTACAATATTAATACACTACCAAATTCTACTGAAAGCGGCTGGTACTAGAATTAGCGGAGAGAAAATGACTCTAAACTTGCATTTTTACAAGAAATCAAAATGGCGGCGACTTGTTTACAATTTGAGAAAACGTAATGGTAACGTTTACCGGCGTGCCTTCTCCGCCACAGCTCGGATGCCGGTCCGCTCCCAACCTCTCTCGATGGCCGCTGAGTTGTCCTTCACTCTGTCGAAAGCGCCGAGCAGCCAGTTGGCGTGGAGGGGCTTCAGTGTAGTCAGCTTCAAGTCCACCTTCACTTCCGACAGGTCTCGCCCCTCCTTTCTCTCCTTGGCAAAGCAGTCACCGTAGAACGACACGAAACTCTGGGTCAGGTCCCGTTTCAGCATGTCGTTGATCCCACCGTCCGCATCGAGGGGCTGCAGCTGTCCCGTGCAGCTCGCTGGGACGAAGACGGGGATGATGTTGGCCTCCTTCAGTTTCTCCAGCAGGGCAGGGTTGCGGTGGGCCTTGAACACATCGAAAATGGCCAACCCGGGATGATCAGGGGCGAGTCCGAGCTGGCTGCGCTGGTCTTCCATGTACGGGATGAGGACTCGATCCGCGTACCTCAGCATGCTGGGGCCGTTTGACCAGTGGGACTCAGTGTGGAAGATGTCCCACTCTTCTGGAAACTTGAACTTGGGGTGGCAGGCGTCGGTCTTGCCTTGATACAAGGCTTGCGGCGGCAAGAGTTGTCCCGACAAGGATGTGGTCAGCAACAGGGTGATTTGGCGTTTGTCTTCGAGACCGGTGATAGGCACTTGCTTCGTTCCCTCTTCTTCCAGCGTCCAGTCGCTGACCGGCACAATGTTCACGCCTGTCTGATCCCAGTTGCAGACCATCTCGTCTGGGATGTTGTTGTCTCGGATGGCCGCTTCAATCCGCTGGTAAAACTGCTCTCGAATCAGTTCAAAGTCCTCGGGGACCTTTCTGGCAGCTTTGGTCCCCTTGCGTTTGACGAACTTCATCCTTCGCAGAAAGGAATTCGCCCACTGTTTGGTGATGATGATGTTCCCCCCGTACTCGTCAAGTTTGCTTCTGTCCTTGTCAATCACCAGTCCTCTGGCTGCTCCCATGACCATGAGGCGGTTCACCACGCCCCCAGCATGTCTCAGGTTTCGTAGGTACTGTTGGAGCTCACCGTCCAAGTCCCCGAGCTTGAGCGGGCGGCCGTTCCGTTGACGTGGAAGGTTGTCGACGCTGTTGGTTCCACGGCGTTTCACTTCCCTGTTGAAGCTGTCCTTTATGTAGCGAACCGTACTCTCGTTGAGTTGGCGGCTGACTTCAGCTGACATACGGTCTGCCGTCTTCTGAGGCCCGATGGAGATGCACAGCTTTGCGATTTTCGCCCGCTGTTCTGGGGTGTAGGTACCGTAGTTCCCGCGCTTTCTCTTCCGGCTTCCCGCCTCTGCCATCTCGGCAATCACCTTCGCCACCTCTCTGTTCGCCGCTGCCGTTGCACGTGGGTTCTCGGTGTCCTCGGGGTTCGGCAGGCCGGGCGCAGTAGGACGCTGCAGGGACGGGTTCACTTTCTTCAGCCAGTTCAGCATGGTGACGCACGGAATGAATTCACTAGGAATGAAGTTGCCCAAAGCAGCCCGCTTCTTATAGTGTATCGTCTAGTTGTCTTTAAAAGAACACACCGACAGTAGAACAAAAGTACGTTTTTATTTTTGATTGCTCCATTATCAAACGCGCGTACGCTCGCAAGGGGGGAAATGATAAAAAGGGGACCGACCCGTTGTCTGTCAAAGCGCTTCAACACGTCTCTAAGTTTTGATTGCCGCGCGTGGTCGGTAAATTGATTGAAGTTGGCCGAAAAGATAGCGACATTCTGTGATAGTAAACAAGTATTTCCATGAGAATTATTAATCCGCACGGACCCTCGCAAAGAGAAATAATGCGGTTTGTCTGTCAAAGGCGCTTGAAAAGGTCTTTATTCTTTGCCGCGCGGAAGTTGTATCGCAAATTTTTCGATAATATTTTCATTAGATTTTCATGCTACTAGTACTAGTACTTAGTATCATTTTCCCACACATCGTCCACCGCGAATCTGAAGACAGCGCGGATTGGCCATTTGACCGAAACCGCGAATTTTAGGCGCCGCGGATCTAAAGAGACTTACAGTAACTTTGGAAAAAAAAGAAACTGTCTTGCTGTTTCTACTTATTACTTGATGTAGTTAAGTTTCCCTTTCTAATAGATGATGATCACTGAGCAACCGTACAGCGACCAAAATTGGATACGTGTGACCTTTCATCTTATAATGATGATACAACATGCAAAAGTCTGATTTAAAAAACAATGAAACACACAAAATTATTCTTTAGCAAGGAAATTTGTTGAGAAATCTGTTATATATTTGGTGGCCCAGCAGTTCCTCAGTAATCACAGCCTCCAGCAGAAAGGGGGTGTTATCAAACATTAGTATAGCAGTCAACGTGTTAGCAACTCCACTTAGAATTTATTGGACAATGAGGACATCTACCATTTCCAACCAGAACTGCAGACACCTATATAGACATAACTTCACACTAGACACATTGGCTTTGGGAGGACACATAGTCGTTACACCTTACCTTCTGTAGTGAATAAACTCCTACACATTAGAATAGAAGTCAATGTATGATCTACTCCACTACGAATCCATAGGACAATGAGGACTTTACCATTACCAAGTAGAGCTGCAGATACCTGCACATCACTTCACACGCCCTTCGCCCGATTCATCACAGTCACTCTAGAACCCATTCCTTAATTCGCTCATTAACTGATGTTAGCACCAAAAGGTTTGAATGTGCAGGTCTCCAGACGGATGGCAGAAGCAAATATAGCAGAGAACTGCTATCAGGATGGTACCCAGGCTACCAGCACAAACCATTAAATGCAATTGTATCTCACCTTCTCCTTCATCCTGAGCTCGTTGAACATCTGCTGGATCTCGTAGCGCCAGTCCTCCTGCATGTCGTGGAACGACTCCTGCGGCGTGTCCAGGAAGTCCGAGTTGGCGATGTTCTCCAGCTGAACCAGGATCTCGCGAAACGTCGGTCTCGCCCGCGAGTCGGGATGCCAACATTCTGGGGAGGAAGAATGCATCAATAAATCATTAAGAGCAGGGTTGGACAGGTTTTCTAAAGTTCACTAGTCCTATCGGGCGGGTACGCAAAAATTTACTTGCCTGAACCAAATTTTCACTTGCACAAAATTCAAATTACTTTTTTCTATGCATTTTTACTTCCAGCAATGGCTCTGGCTCTATTTTTCTGTGTTGAACAATGCTTGATACCCTGAACGTGAAAAGTAACAAGCATATCAAAATCTCGCTCATTGAAAAATCTTACTTGCCCTATCAGACAAGTGGGGTAAGACATGAGCTTGCCTGATTGGCTATTTCACTTGCCCAGGACACTAGGGCTAGTAGACTTGTCCCTGAAGAGTCAGTTCTTTTACCTTGGTTTACATGCCAATCACTACCAGGATTGACTTATTGACAACAAGATTTCCTTAAATGTTTAGTTCTGTGACTACCATTGAGCATTGATAAATTTAAAAACTCGTAAGTGGGCTTTTTTCCCAATGTACATTGTGTCTTTGACTTAGGCCCAGGGAAAGAAATGTTGTGATTTCTGTTTTAGTCCTGAAAAAATTGGGTTTGTTTTTTAAAAAGACTTTGGCCAAAACTCTAGTGATACAATACAGTTAACAAACTAAAACTGAAATGCAACACTTATAATTTCAATGTTAAACTTCTAGGGTTCACAAGTCTCTAGTCTAGAGTCCGCAGGTTTTTCTAGGATAAGTAGGGAAACAGGAAACACAACATTTTTTTTCTAGGCCTTTATACTCCCGAAAATGATTGTACCTTCCAACAGCTGAGAGAACGGAGCAGGACATGTTGACGGGATAGGCAGGGTCAGTTTGTTGACTGCCACACCGTACGCTACTGCAAGCCCATCGATCCCCTTGTATGGCACTTCTCCAGTCAGCAATTCCCACAACACAACCCCATAGCTGTGGACATGAAATAGGCTCTTATTAAACAACAACAACAACAACAAACAGACAGTTGGAGTTTGATCCATGATACAAGACAGCAATAGCTAATATACCCGGACGGGAGATCTGCCGTATCCTCGTCTTGTATTCAGTTATTCGAACGGGTATATCACCCCGTATAACCCCAACGTGTGTAAGCACGTCAACCGATGATGATGATAAATATACACGTACATACAGTACATACGTTTAGACGTAAAACATCAAAGATCTAGCTCCTGATCTTGCTATTTGCCTTTCCACAGTTCACCAACACTTTGTAAATGATGACATTTTGTCATGACCTTCAATCCAGTCTTTACATTTTAGATCATGTTATCAGATAGATTTGTTACAAATAACATTTTACTTTATTTGACTTTTTCTGTGGATGAACAAAATGTTTAAATTTCCAGCCAGAGTTCTGACATTCTGGAGGGATGACATCCATTCCACACAGCTGATATGCTGCTAATGAGACGTATCAAGTGCAGACTATTTCTAGCTGCAACCTGGTAGCAGGAGACATGGGGTAGGTGTGGTTGATGAACAAAATGTGTTTTCCTATGCTATTTATCATCATTTGATCCAATGTTAACTGATGGTTGTATTTTGGAAACTAAGAGTAAAATGGAATATCTTTAATATCTAAAAATAATCCAAGCAGATTTCATGCTTTGGACCTAAGACCTACAAAGTTGTCTTTTAAACAAGGTCAAAGGTAGGTCGCCTCACTGATAATAAAGATAAATTTGTTTAAGATATCTTTCTATATGGACAGTCAATGCTTTGAGACCATTGTTACAACATCAACGTAAAGCAAAAGAAGTTGACACCGCTGTACAGATATCTAGTTAGATAATCCCTGGCAGGCTCCAAGTCTGCATAATGGAATCTCCCAGTGTTTATGGGAGAATGAGTACTGTGGAGACCTGCTCCTTGCTCTACTGATAAGAGGTGTTGGGTTAGAGGTCAGTCCAGTAGACAGGGTCACCCAGGCCAATCCCTCTGCTGCATCATTACTAGACTAGGAACAGCACCATTGGGCTCACGTTTCCTCATTAATAGCCAGCAAAGACTGGACCTAAAGGGTGAGGGATTGAGGTCTATAGAATATGCAGGTCTGGTCTGAAAGGAGATACGACATTTAAGTCTATCAGGCTTTCAGATTTATAGGATATAGGAGAATTCTTTTTAACACAACCAGCAGGTACTTACCTTGCTTACGTTTCAATGTCTCTCACTTTCACAATGTATCTCTTTTAATGTCTCTCACCTTTGTCAGAGCTTCTGATGAAGGTGTCTGAGAGACATTGAAACGTAAGCAATGGAAGTACCTGCTGGTTGTGTAAAAAGAATTCTCCTACATCCTATATTCTACCAACCTGATGAAACTATTTTTGGTTTCAGATCTATGTTTCTGTTCTGTGACTGTAGTGTCCTAAGAAAGGTCTTATGATTTGCTTCAACCGGTGCATGGTGACTGGTACCTGACATTGTTAGTGACATGTTTTATAATACATCAACTGTTCTGAAGTGAATGATGACTCAATTCAAAATGGACGAAGTTGAAGAAAATCTAATGATCCCATAAATGCATGTCTTTGGGAGCATGCCTCATGGCAATGCTTTAGTTCAGAACAAGTGTAGAGGAAAAGATGACTGTAATTAAGCCCATTAGTTCCTATAGATTACAGGACTGTCTGGGAAAGCCTGCAATCTGGTGGAAGCAAAAATGGCATGCTGATTGCTGAAAAATGTTCAGACAAAATTCGGCAGCGTTGGAGCCATGCGTATACAAACAGTTTCCTATGTAAGATGTATTGGGTAAATTTCCTGTATGTAGTGGAGAGCTTCCTTCCATCAGGAGCTAAGTTCCTATCTGGACATTTCCTGGCTCGTTTCCTGTCATAATTCTCACCAACAAGCATGACATCATAAGAAGGCATCTGCCCTCTGTCTGCCCTTTGTCCCAAATGTCTTAACAGGGCACCAACTTTACTACCTACCAGCCACATCATTGCACCTACGATATTCTTTGCAAGCAGTACTTACAACTCCGCAAACCTCAACAACCGATACACCCACACAAAAATTTATGGCTTGCTTCACTATAGAACTTGACGTAGATCACATACAATGTCACTATACTGACTTTTGATGTTTTGTTTTTCTGTTATTAAATCCATAACAATGTATAACTCATAACAGGTAGAATTTCTTAAGCCAAGGTATCTTTCAGATGTTTCTAAGTGGAGTACTGTAAAAAAAGTGATAGCTGCTGGCAGGTAGTGTTGTCACTCATCAGAGTATTCTCTGTACACTGAACCTGTGTTATCCTCTCCATTAAACAGTAGTACCCCGAGAAAAGAGCCTTACCAATTACAGCAATAATTCCTGGTAAAACTTGATGTAATACTTAAGTCTGCATTCAACATTGTCGCTTCCTGCACACGTCACAGAGTACACTAAACACCTTGGACATTAGAGTGGAGTGAATGATTGGTATTGTTTTGAGTTTGCCATGACCCCCTAGCCACTCCTTGACACTCGACTGAGGTGAGGGATGTTTGCCCATTGACCTGTGTACACCTAAACACCCACCTTCTGTTTACCTTTGCTGCTGACTCAAAATTACAGGTACCTTCAGTAATTTTTATGGTTTACAAATACAGTGAAAAAATCCTTTTTTGTTTGCAGAATCTATCATTTTCAATTACTGTATAACTATGCTTCTGTGAATAGTTTCATCAGGTTGGTACATCACTGAAAAAAATAAGGTGACAGACGGTCGACAAGACGTCTGTGAGAATAAAGCAATGGTTGTGTAAAAAGAGTCCCTTTATTCTCTAACTACGCTAGTCCAAGGTTTACAACGCTGGCGTGTCACATTCTTTATCTTTGATTTAAAAACTAGAAAAGCAAAAGAATGAAGTTCATGGGGCAAAAATGTAAATAGAATCTTACCTCCATACGTCACTGCCTTTAGAAAATGTAGATGTTTTGATAACTTCGGGTGCCATCCATGCATACGTCCCAGCTGCACTCATACGGGTTGTTCTGTGCATCTCTCTCGCCAGACCAAAATCTGTGATCTTCAGCGTCTTCCTGAACAGGTTGTCGGATTGGATCCGCTCATCTAATAGAACTGGATAAAAAGATACAGAACAAAATTAGCAAATGGTAAATTTCAAGTCCTTAACAGAGTCATTTAAGATGTTTGTTCAATAATAGAATATCCTCGATCCCACAAACCCAAACTTTGAACACACATGTCACATTAATTAAGATACACAGAATGCAGATTATCACGCAGAATGTTGTACCACAGAATGTAATGGGTTATTGCACAACTGTAGGCTAACAGTACACAGGGAAAAGTTACCCTCACGTTCTTGAAAAGTACATTGTTTTTGACGCCTTTACCTTCAAAATGCTGTTCTCACTAATTATATGTTTAACATACACAATGTAGAAAAGCACCTTGTAATTATTCTTTCCTTTCCACTTTGTCTTAATTGATCTGACAGGGAACACTTTGTTCTATGTAGCTATCTTCCTACAAAAACAAACAACCGGACAGGGAACTGGACAACACACCTTTTGTTGTGAAACAAAATAGAACTGATTGATATGGTAGGATATGGTTATCTACTGACAGAGCTTTGTTCTGGCTGCATGTTGTGGGACTGTGTGGAAACTGAGACCTGGCAGGTGTGAAGTATAGCATGTGCCCCAACACATTAAACAGTCTGCACTTGTTTTATGTGAAGGTATGGCTTACATACATTGGCCATGTAAGATATAATTTTCCAACTGACATATTGCAGGTCATAATACGGGTATATACACTGTGGCAATAAAGCCGCATTTGGGGATTCATCAAGGAACTAAGAAGAAAAGGTACAGTGAGGAAGGCAAAGCTGTTCTCATATGAATAAATTCAACCAAAAGTATTCATATATTTGTTCCACTGTCTTACTCAATGATTCCTTGGGAGTTCAAGAAGATAAAAACGTAAGGAATAACTTCTGAGTGGTTTACATACATGTAGCTTACATGTTCGTACTTACACTACCAAAGGTCGTGCCATAAGTTATGCTGTCATGGATAAGAACAATTTAAAGTAAAGCTTGGAAAATGTCGACAATGAGTTACAGTAGGGCACTAATAGCATTAAGTTGTTGCGGTTGAACTTGAGGCTAGTTCTCCAAATAGATCAATCATAGATTACAAAGGGGAAAGCTTTCCTGTGACGTTCTGGACAAATTTCGTGTGGGTGGAACAATTGTGTGGGTAGAGTGTGACAATGCCCAGATGGCTACGGTGACTTCTCTCCAAACTTGTGTGACAAACTCAGCCGGAAGTCCTCTGAAACTGGACATAATGGACAGGAAGTGGAATGACCCAGACACAACCAGGAGGTTGGAAATACAAACTGTAGTAAGGAAACCACATCTGATAGCCAAGCATTAGCTGTGAGGTGAGACAAAGGAGGTGGATCACCGAGATATCTAATAGAGAGAAATCCCAACCATAAGAGACTTTGTTCCTGGTGTCAGCTCATGTTATACCACAAAAAACAATTCTTGATTTTTCCCTTACTAGGATGCTAAACTGAGCACAAGAAATATCACAGGTGGATTGGGATGTGAGGCTGATCTTTCAACTCTTGTAAGGGATTGGTTCCCAGAGCGTCCCACAAAGTATACTGTTGTACTAAAGTATTTGTAACCAGCAAACAGAAAGAATACTAGTAATACCAGTAACATGCTGCTCTATTTGTTACCATGTTGAAAATATGTATTCACACTGCTTAATTAACTTGCCCTTAAGACAGCACAACATGTACAGTTTGGTCTACTTTTACCTTCTCATTTTGTTTTTAAGAAAGAAGAGAAAAGCAAATAATAATACAGCCATGCTGCCTTTTGTGATTTACAACATCATGTGCTCACAACACGAGTTTTGACCTTTAGAAAATCATTTAGAAATCAGTTAGGCCAAGCCTAACAGGTAGGTCACAGTTTGGAAAGGTCAGCACATGTGAAGCACAACCAGAACAACAGATTTACCAAGATCCCAGACCAGTCAAGTGTGTCCGGTACCTGTATTGCAGAGTAAAGGTACCAAAGCCCGGGGGGATAAACTTGGTAGATATTAGATAGCTTCTAAGAAATCCTCAATTATGTGTGCTGACCTTCAAAATCCAAATCAATGATAGAAGTAGCTTGATTAAATTGTAATTGGAAGGAAAAGCACCTAGCACCTGAGTCATGTAGTTATAACAAACATATCAAACAGTTATGGCGCAATTGTTTGATTAATTCTTTTTTATTAACTGTTGCAGAGTCAATGTGGAAATGTACTTAATGCATATTGAAGTGAATAAACTGTGAAAAGGATTATTTTCCCACCAGCTGGTACAAAAATTACAACACTCTACTTGAGTTCAGGACCTGTGTAGGTGTGGGAGGAGGGCGTCAGAAGAATGAGGCCCAAAGGGTAGGACAGGCTCATTTGGAATAGGGTGTTGTATGGGAAGTGGATCTTGTACATTGTACATGTTCGAAAACATACATTTACATTCATACTTATTCCTTACATGAGACAACAGTATAGACTGACTTCTGGAGAAAATCACGGGAGATGTTTTATATACAGAAGAGCTTTATTGGTATATGGGCATGTTTAGTTGTCACCCATGTGCACTTGACTATCTATGGCCCCTGTCAACTTTGTGAGGGAGAGTTGATAGTGGGGGGAGGTGTGTGTGCGTGTATGTCATGCCAGCAGTGGCCTGGGTTATCTGCATTTTTGACTTTACTACACCCACATGCAACAAAGGAGGCCTGTCTATTTACCATACAGAACATGCAGTTATGTGTATAGGCAGGGAAGTTTCATCATTGCAAGAGTTTCAAAAAAAGTCTTGGAAGTTGTTTGGCATGGCTGAGGGATTTTGTTGGAATAGTCACTTTTCCTCAGAGCTACCATCTGTAATTCACTATGAGTATGAGTAATTGTCTAAATCCATCTGTGGCAGTGGTGGTGAATCATCAATTACTGATATGTCATGTTCATCTCTCATCATTGTATTTACGTAGATTTGCAATTCTATGTGGTTTTGTAACTTTAGGGATTGACAAGTCGGCCAGAAGACAGGTATACCACATGTACAGCATAACACGAAAACATTTGTTCAAAATAACAGCAGCCTTCATGCAACACTGGGCTAATTTCCATCACAAAGCCCAACCAGTTCAGAATGTTCCAAAAGGTTCAGCAGTGCACAGCTGATCCCTGGCAGCATTGCTTGCATGAACGACTTCTTTTTCACAACAGACTCACAATCACAAAATAACACAACACAACATCTAAGAAATACATGTACACTGCAAACTTGTACATGAGCCAGAAATTACAACCATACATAGTGATAAAAGATATATGTATATGGTGTACGACAGATCAAGTTCATCATGAACAGCACTCCTGCCAAACATATATCTCTAGTGTTAGGACCAGATGGCAGACTTTGGCACACTATGAAGGTTATACTTTTGTTTTTATTACAAGCACTCATTTATATTCTAACTTAAGAACCAAGTATATAATCAGTTGGGGATCAAAGCAGTTTTTCTATCAAAATACATGTACTTCAGACCATAGAGCACCTGAGAACACAGACCAGGTTTCCCCTGAGAGCAGACACAGATGTGCCATCCCCTCCCCCCAGCTGGGACCAGCGTTACCAATCACACTCCCAGATGAACACAGTCTATAAACCCATTACCCCAGACTGGGGCTCAATGGTTCATACACTGGTGCCAATGGCCTGGTGGACGGGCGCTAATTGCACTTATCATCCCTGTCCAGACACAGTTTAGATTGGGGCCAGTTCAACTTTAGTTCTCAGATGACAGTTTCTGGGCCTCACCTCACCTCTGATCAGATATTGGGACACAATCTGGCTGTTTGTTCCCAGATTAGACTGATTTAGAGTGAAAAAAGACTATAGCTCATCAACATAGGAATAATACAAATGTTTCATCAACATAAATCTATCAGGGACTTTTTGCTTTGGAATAAAATGAATATTAGATCTATTCCGTGGAAAGAAGACTCCACAGGAATTATCTTCTTCACAAAAAACTTTTCAGTTCTAATAATGCTGTGTTGTTATAACATATTTTCTTCATGTTTTCTTGGAAGGGCAGCAATCTCAAAACATTCTTTTGTCATTCTCTATCAGCTAGTTAGTGACCTGCTGAATAATATTTGCATACATGATGTGGACATGTGACAATTTAGCAATAGCACAGAATGACTCTTCATTTGTCCCTTCATGCGATCACAACAACAGCTCAGGTGGTCATGTTTGTGTTAGCCAACCGGCCTGGAATGTTTTCCTGATAAAACCTCCATCACATTGTACACAGTCTGTGGACATTGGTTTTTATGATGCCACACTAGAACATGCCTGTATTCTTACCTACTTCCTGAAATGCTCAAAGGATGGACAGGTTCACACATGCCATGAATATTTCAATAAAGAAAGCATTACATCACCAACTTGCTACTCTCTATTTACCGACTTAGCAAGATTTAAGAAGTTGTTGTACAAGCCCAATGCTTCTCATATAGATTAGGGTTGTTCCAATTAGACATAAAAATAGGGAAAGAGCAATATTGCAGTTTGACTACATATAAAACCCGACTTCTTTTCTAATGTGCCCTGCCTTTATTTGTTGTTTGATATTTCACCAAGTCAGCACATTTTATCAGTTGGTATGGTTTTCGGAAAGGCTGACTGGGATATCTTACAGTTAAGTTACACAAAATGACCAGGTCAAGAGGAGTGGCCTAGTAAATGACTTGTGATACCTGTCTACTGAAATTCCCTGAAACAGCACCCTGGACTGAATGGAAAGTAGCCCCACTATTGTTGTCCATGCATCTATGCTTCCTGTTCTAAAGGTAAATATTGGACAAAGCAACAGAAAGAGCAGGGGGGCAAGAAAGGGTCAGCATACACCCCCACAAAATCTGGTACCACTACCAGCTAATATCTCTGCTGAGAAAACTTCTATCATTGTTACTGGCACGAGGAATTGACAGTCTTAATCCTTTAATGACATGTAGCATGGACTTTGACATTTAGCCCTATATAGTGTTATTAACTAGTGCTATTGACTAAAATTGAGCAAGTGCTGAAATTTGAGTATGTTGTTGTTGTTCAATATGGAGTCAACCTGCACTACAAATAACCAACCTAAAAACATGACCTGTCCATGGAACCCAAAATGACCTTCCCCTGACCCCTAACCTTGCTATAGATACCACCTGTCCACAAAGACCACCTTTACAATGCTGCACCATCATTGCTAGGCTCCCAAGTCAGCACCTTTGTTTTGCTATCAATCAATAAAAATAATTAAGCTGACTACTGGAGGCTGTAAACAGTGGAGTTCTAGGTATAAATGTCAAAACACTGCTTTTGCACAGTATGCTAAGTCACCCTTTTAGTAGTAGTAATACTAGTATGACATTACCTTGTTGTGTTGACATGAATCTGAAGATACTTACAATAGCGTCACCATTTTTTATCATAAACCTTTTTTTTAATAAAGGCTGGGTCTATAACTTATAGTATAAGGTCTACTAGAAATGTAATATGAATGTACCATCTATATGTTGCTAAAAGTTACTACATAACTCCATAATAACAATAAGTAACCCACTCATGTCTACGTATGTGAGCTTAGGCTAAGATAATTAAGATAGCATTTATAGTTGTGGTATTTGGGCAATGTGTATACAACAAACACTTATTCTCATCAAGGACTGAGGAATGTTAATGACATTGCCCAACTATTATCCTAGCAAGGACATCTACCTTTCATCACATGCTCTGGTATACTTGCTCAAGCATGCTTTAAATCCATGATTCACATGTACAGTTGGACAGGAAATGCCTGGCCCTGAATGGCGTCTGCCAGTCGATCAACACACCTATTGTCTGTGTCTATCTGCTGCCACGCCAGGTATGCTGAGACACTACAACAGCCCTGTCCAGGTACTACACAGTGTCCAAACATTTCAAGACAACACTTGAAGTAAAACGTAATCACTATCCACCACGTCATGTTCAAAGTTGCTTTTTTTTTAAAGATAAATGTATCTACGAGTATGACAATGTGTCAGCCACCTGTTAAACATATACTTTGCCTCTCAGTTTCACATGTCCCCCCCCTTCTTTCATATCTTGATTTATGAAATGTCAATGTTAACAACAAATCTTTCATACTTATGCCTACTTCCCTAGCATTAGACATTTCTTTGTACAGATAAATACTACACTATTAGCTATCAACAAAAGCTGTAAAGTTTACTTGTTCAAATAGGATGTAGCTAATGAAGGACAATCCAACTCCTGCCTTTATATATAAGATATATTATTATTTCCAAATGATGACGTATTTAAGTTGTATGCAGTCCTTATCACCTACTGTTACCCTTAGTTCAAATATTTGCAATATTAGACAGGTTACAGGTAGGAATGTGACAAAGCTTATTAGCTATAACTGTAATACTGAATACTTGGAATTCCTCTGGCTCAAAGTGCAAATATTTCTGGTCAATTACAAGCTTCAACAGAAAGGTTAAAACCCTCTCATTACGCACAACTATGCATATATTTTCCATTACACCTTCTCAGTAGTATTCAAAAGGCTTTTTATCAGTATCACAGATAAAAATTTGACCCACCAATCCTAAAAACAGAGGCAGGGTAGAACACACGTTTAGAACACAAGCTATTGAGTATGCAAATTTTAGTCCTATTGGAACCTACACTATAACTAGAAAGGCCGGCATTTGCTTAGGAGCAAATACAGCATATTGCAATCCATCTTCATCCTTGGAAAAATTCAACAATTGAAGTAATGTTTGCTCAAAGGGAAAATGAAGTACTGTGGGCACTTAAAGCTTGTCCTACACACCTTCATGCCGAATTGTAGGTCATTTGGTTTCAATATAAGGGCATAGGAGCCACAAATATACATTTTTTAGCTAGAAATGGCTAAAAATCCCAAAATAACTCATTTTATAAGTGCTCTTTGAAGAAAGTGTTGATGGGGTCCTGTTGTCATATGTCCAAATTACCATTGTACCAAATTTCAGGTCATTTGATTTACATACAAGGGCATAGAAGCCAAAAATATACATTTTTAGTCAAAAATGACTGAAAACCCCAAAATAACTAATTTTTTAAGTGATCTATGAAGAAAGTGTTGATGGGGTCCTGTGAGCATATGTTCAATGCACCTCTGTACCAAATTTCAGGTCATTTGGTTTCAATACAAGGGCATAGGAGCATAAAATATACATTTTTAGTCAAAAATGGCCAAAAAACCTAAAATAACTTATTTTTGGAGTAAACAATGAATAAAGCGTTGATGGGGTTCTGTGGTCATATATCAAACGCACCTATGTACCAAATTTCAGGTCATTTGGTTTTAATACAAGGGCATAGGAGCCAAAAATATACATTTTTAGTTAAAAATGGCCAAAAAAACTAAAATAACTAATTTTTGAAGTGGTCTATGAAGAAAGTGTTGATGGTTTTTTGTGCTCATATGTCCAATGCACCTCTGTACCAAATTTCAGGTCATTAGCTTGTAATACCAGGGCACAGGGGCCCAAAATATACATATTTTGTCTAAAAATGACCAAAAACCCTAAATATCATAAATTCTAAGGCTTCTATCAAGAAAGTGAAAAAAACGTCTGGGGGTATTTGCTATTTCTACCACCCTGCCAAATTTCAGCTCATTTGGTCAAAAAATGAAAAAATTAATCCCATTTGTAGATTTGACAGGAGGAGAAGAAGAAGAAACACAGGAAAGACAATATATTGCAATCCCATACTATGTATGGATTGCAATATAAAAAGGCATAAATAAATGCGAACTTCTTGGAAATGCACCTTCTAGACAAATGCGTCTCAGTTACTGCTCACGTGTACAATTTAAAACATTCCATCAGGTCCCCAGTATTTTGAGTTATAAAGTGAACAATGTATTACAGGTTAACAAAGACAGGTACTCAGTGGCTCCAGGTGGGGCCTGGGTCATTCTTGTTGAAATAACAAAGACCAATGGAATGCTTGGTGTCCTGCTACAAGCAAAATAAGAGTTGGGCCTTCAATGATGATCATTAAAGTACCTTGTCACTGTTACCTTATGCAAACTACATGCATACCAAGCTTTGTACATGTACCTGAGATGGTACAGGAGAGTTTCAACTTACATGAGTGATACTCGAGTTGCTCATTTCACTATTCAAACATCTGAGATGAGAGGTTTAAATCAGTTCAGTACTGTTCTACATAAGAACCAAAAGAACAACTAGCCATTGTAAATGTATACAACACTGCACATGACATGTTTGGGCAGAAATGGCAAGTTTTGCTAAACTGATACTGAAGATGTTGAACTGGCAC
The DNA here is from genome assembly GCF_000003815.2 of Branchiostoma floridae. NCBI lineage: Eukaryota > Metazoa > Chordata > Leptocardii > Amphioxiformes > Branchiostomatidae > Branchiostoma > Branchiostoma floridae. The sequence goes on from NC_049979.1 coordinate 6,601,292, forward strand.
CAGCAAGTGTTAGCAGTCCAGCTTCGTATGGGAATTCCCCAGCCTTTGTACTAGGGGACAATGCTCCTCAGTCTCCTAAGTACCACTTGGAAACTGAAAATAGCTTGTACAGGTTTAATGTATATTGTCTACAGAAGAGCTTACATCATAGACAAGTAAGGGACAGACCATGATAATATTGGAGAGAAGAGGTTTTGTGAAAATGAAGCGGACTGCATAGAATTATTAGAAATTAGAAAAGGACAACAATCTTAAATAAAGGCCATTTGAAAAAATATATATGCAAACTGCCCCCCCCCCCCCCAAATTTTTTTTTTTATAAAGAACATGAAAATAAATTTCTACACCCACTGATCTTTCCTAGTGATCATAGGCATATAACTAACAGACAGTATATCTATTAAAAGGCAGATATTGTTGTCAAGCAAAATATAGTATCCTAGGGAACCTCTCCTCATGCATAATAGAATGCCACTTGTAGCCTGTAGACCTACACTGTAGTATAAACAAACTATTAAAGAAAACCTGGCAATGACAACATCATTTCAAACTGATCATTTGTGACAAACACATATGTAGATCTATATATAACAGTTATTAATTACATAAAAACCTAGCACAAGTGATAACAGTCCTTCAAACTTTGCTTTCTTTTTCCTTTACCCCTAACTTCTAGGCGACACTGACCCCCTTCCTGGACAAATAACTCCAATTTTGAATACCTTGAGGACATTGACCCTGCCGACCATTCTCAGAGGGAAATCCTGCCTGCTGTTTATACCACCTCAGGTGCCTGTTATGGAAACTTACGAACCAGCTCAGCTCTGTCATACTAATGCCCATTGACGGGATAAAAATATTAATTTTGTATAGATACAAGATCTACTTTCAACGGTTGAACCAATACTTAATACCAAGCCCAAACTTTTGAAATAAAAGTTTCCAGTCTCTTGCATTCCACTCTAATACCAAAATACAAGTGGAGAACAATTACACCGTAGCAACAAGTTCTGCATCACATCACTGCACAATAGATTATCATTATCTTTATCATTATCACGATATCTGATAGACTGGATGTTTGACATCTGTATACAAATGTGTAAAATTGTCTTTCACTAGTCTCAGGTTACTATACAAAGTAGCCAATCAGAAAAGACATCAGTAATTTCATTGTGTTGCTTTCCTCTGTGCTTTTCGTTATAACTTTAAATATAACCCAAGTTATTGAACTTTGATTGAAGCTCTTTCTTAGAATTTCACTGGTTAAAAATAGCCACCACCACCCTCCCCTACGACCAGTACCTGGTGGCTTCTGGGAAAGCAGAAGGTGTTACAAAAACAAAGCTGTAGTTTGTTTATAGTAGACAAGAATCAACCAATGTAGGTCTGGTGGGGGTGTTCCCTAAAATGACTGCAACTGGATGGATTTTTCTGAAGACAATCAGACACTTTCCAGGAAAAATAGACAACAAACCCGTCAATTCCGAGACACCGCTAGGGTCTTTGTTGCCTTTGTTTATGGTAGATTTTAATTGTTTGTAAGTAAGAACCATTTTTACAGCTTACATCAATTAGATAGTAATCTGAACCTATTCAAAATGTATTAAAAAAAAGTGCGGTGTCTCGGAATTGACTCTAGAAAGTCTGGGATGGATAATAGCTAATAACAGGAGAGAAGGACAAAAGCCACACAGTAGACCGTTGTGATGTTCCTTCGCCTCATTCATCTACAGATTACATCTCCTTAAAGTGGTCCACTTGGCAAAAGAATACCATTATCCATGAGTACCACTCACAGATTCCATGAGACATGTGTAGGAGATGTATCTACTGAGATGGTTGGGGTTGGAGATAGAGGAAAACTTACTAAGCAGCTTCAAAACATATAACGTTTACAGCAGTACTGGTATCAAGCACAATTCACATGCTGATATCACCCTCCTACTACTGTACTTCAAGATACTGAATGAGTGGTATCAGGAGTAAAGCCTTGAGCAGTATGTGCCTGAGGAGAAATGTAAGTAAGTCATTCAATGGCATGTTTATATTGCATCCTCAGGGATATAACACAGTACTAAGTGTGGTTATCAAGCCTGCCAATTAAAACTTCTAGAGGGAATGTTGATGAAGGTCAGATATGCAGGTAATAAGATACGCCAAATAGCAATTCTTCTGGAGTGTCAATATACCATGATTACTTGGAGACGTTTCAAGGTAATCAAGGACTCAGGCAAAATCAATCCCCTTGAAAAATCATTTCTTTCTTTCTAAAACGTGATACTAATGTGGACCTTGACTTGCAATGATTTCTTCTGTCTGTGACGAGAAAGGGTAATAAACTGTGTACTTTGTTTCCTGGTTCTATTTCTGGTTTCCTGTCGAAAAGAGCTAGGGGGAATGTCCCTGGTACAATATGAACTTGTATAAACTACATATCATCTGTCTTTCCTGTCACAACCAGTAGAAGATTAAGCGCCAAGCCATGAAGTTATGTCACTTTTTATACAAGACAATGTGCAATCCAACATACATACTGAACAATGTAGTGAAAGGATGCTTTTTTCTTTGTCCAACTCCAAGAACCAAAGAATGAGCTTAATCGTGCCTATCAAGAATGAAGTTCAAATCTTTCCATTAGCCACTTGCACCAGACAGACGCTCCCAAAATATCCAGCATTAACTCTACATGATCAAGGTCGAAGGACAGGAATTCCAACAGCTGAAATTTCAGAAATGGGTCTGTCTTGTTTGGCCATCTGTGGCAGAGGGTTCTAAGGTAACATAAACATAGCCGACAACGTTTGCTGGACAAGGTTGTTCCTAGTCTTGCAATGTAGCATAGCGTAGCTATTTTTAGATACATTTCTTGACTGTAAGTAACAAATGGGACATTTCTTCACTTTATGATTTGGCAAAACTAAATTCTAGCACTACATGCCAAATGATGCTTTTGTCTTAAGCATAATTCAAAAGTGAAAATATCCAACTGCTTATCTTACAATACATATCTTATAATGTGTGCTCCCAAATATGTATCAACATATCCTTCGTACTTTTCTGCAATCTGATGCTTTGGAACAATGTTCTTCAAGGCACTAAAATGCAAGTTGCTAGCTTTAAAGTTTACATGACTGCTGGACAGTCTTGGGTGAGGGAAAAGTTCTAAATAAGAACAGAATTGACCTGTACAGGAGACTCAAAAAGCTGTGTAAGGTGATACCTGGGTAAAAACAAACTCCAGCCTGTGAGGGACACCTTGTGGCACAAGGCTATTCCTGAATCCAGGCACTGTAGTGGAACCCTTGGTCAGGGCGGCGCAGCCAAAACATTTCTTCCAAATTCCTCCATAGATGTCTTGACAGCTTCTCTCACAGAACAACATTATTCTGACCTCCAGTTAGTTCTTCAAACTTCAAAGCTATCACCTGTCATACATGTAAGTAAAACAACCCACACATCCTTCTATATTTCCATGCTGGGTTCTATTTTGTTTACAAACTACCTGTGAGATTATAAATGTGTGGAGGGAATACTACTGTGTTTATTCATAAAAAGTTAGCGTCATAAAATAATACCAGTACCAGAACTTCAAATAGAAGTATTTTCAATCAGTACCTACATTACATTTGCATTATGATGGTTATGACATGTCTTCATATATTAGCCCTGTGGTGCTACATGTAGATGAGTGTAGTAGGACATAATGCATTAATGCCCCTGCAATGCTGGAATTTAGCAGCATGGAATTTTTATGCAGCTCTGTAAATAAACATAATTCTTTAGACAAGCAAAGAGAAAGTAACTGAGACAGTGAGAGAAACACCTTTTTGTTTCCACGACAACACACAATACTACATATAGTATTTTACATTTATGACAATTCTAATTTGGAATAGACAATTACATTCATAATGGGATTTAGACTCCAAACAAAGTTATAACTAGCACAGTACTTTTATACTCTACTGACAATTTGTTTTCACTTTGTTCCTCCAATTTCCAGGTTTTACTTTACATTGCAGAAGAACCTACAACCTGTCAATATGATTCCTCCCCGACCTCGGAATACCTTAGGAATCACCCAGATCCAACCGGTGTTGAAATGGCTGTTGCCAGGAATTTTGTGGATAGTTCTTCAAATATGAACCACCCTGTGAAAATAGGCAGAGTTTGCCTTCGTAATCTGGAGCCTGCATGCCCCAGTTATCCCTGATCCTGTGTTACATGCTATACGGGACTGGCAAGGCACAAATTCTTCAGATGGAATTTTCTTCCAGATCAAAAGAGTGTATTTACATTACCAAGTGGTTGCCCACTACATAGCTGGATCTATCTTAATGCTACCAACTTACAACTTACCAACTTACAGTAAAGAGTGTGAACATCCTGTGTTTAAATAGCAAGGAAGGATAATAGAACTGTTAACTTTGGTTGTTCTAGACATGTAAAAATGTGCAATTTGCAACAAAATCTCATTGGCTTAAAGCTGCAATGTTGTTATTTAAAAGAGAATTCCATGAATCATTAAAGCTGATAGAAATAGATGGTCGGAGATAAAATGAATCTAAGTTCTAACAACATAGCTTCTTATACGTGGTAAGACTAGGTAGAACAGAGTAACATTCTTGTACATAATTAATAGTGATTATCACCAACAATGCTCCGCACTTGTAGAGCAATTTGTAGAGCAATTGGTTAGGCTTCATATGGGAGCTAATCTGGGCTAAAATGCCTTATCATCAGCCTATGAATTTTCATTGTTGTTATTCATGTGCTATTTTAGGTAGATTATAGCTCTGTACAGAAAATTGGGTCATGCTATTTCATCTGACTAAAACATGTTGTGTTTTGTGTAGTGAGTTGTGTTCCTATCTTTGCATTGATCAAGAAGTTTCTCTAGCTGAGTGAAACAACACAGTCAAGGAAGATTACAGTACAACCAGACAGTGCTAAAAGGATCGACAACAACAGGATCAAATAAGATTCTCAAAAGAGAATATGCCTTAAATCATGTCTATAAATGCCTTCTTTATGTTTGTCTCTGTCAAAACTTTACAGGTAAGTACCTGGTATGAAAAAGAGGTGCATACATCTTCTGCAAAACACCATAACTTGATTGACAAATAGGGACAATTGTACACCTCTCCCCAGTCTGCTGGTGAGAGGGGGTTAAGATGGGTTTTCCTGTCTAGTCCATCAGGTCCCATCTTGGAAAGTGATTAGAAGGATCAGTTCAGTCCTTATTCAAGTTACTGACAGAATATCTACAGATCTTTGCTGCTCCTGTAGACAAAGAGACTGGTCTGGGAGTATTCTGTCTAGGTTGATAATCAGGTTAACTGTTTATTCTAAAAAAAGGTAACCATCACTGGTAGATCTCAAAACTGCAAAATTGCCATGGGGTCTTTTGACATTTATGTACCTTTAAACCACACTGGTAAAAAGCGATGAACAAAAGAATTAGGTGACTACACTATCAAACGTTTAATACAGTACATGTACTTCCAATATTGAAATTATACCCATTCACTCAAACTTATAGTTCAAGCTCTGAAACGCTACCCAGAAAGCTGACCAAAACCCTTGTCAATGTGAGCTATGCAATCGAACTATTGACTCGACAGACTCTAGAACTATCACATCTTTCACTTTCCATTCAGAACCACATATGGCAAGCACAGTTTACATTTAGTGCATGACCATATCTAGCAAAACATAGAGGGGATATTACTGTTTCTATCACCAGCTGTTCTTCTGTGCTTCTTTTGGCAGTGAAAAACAATGTGGTGCTCCAGCTCTGGGGACAAAACAGACTTGAACATTGTATACCCAGACTGACTGTGAAATTCCATGTGTCCCAAACAGGTGCACATGAATGATGTACATGTATGGTGGCTCTCAAAACGTACAGCACTGCACGAACCACTGAACAGACTAGCTACAAAAAGGGACTCTTATTTCCACCACCAGCTGTTCACTTCTTCATATATGTTTCTGATTCAGACATACATACGAGGGTTTTCAACCGGGAGACATAACATCACACAATTCTAGGACCTTCCCAGATTTCAAAAGTTCTTATTAAGCCTTCCAATTCATCTTTCAGATATCTAGTCAAACACAGTTGAATGAAAGACCCTGTAGACCAATAGTAGATAAATGGCCATCCCCATATGCACACTGGCACCAAGATAGATGGGTGTTTTCCACAGCTGTTAGACTGGTGCCTTTCCCTTGTAAACCGTCTCAAATACTTTGGAAGAGAGGCTGGTTAGAATAGCAACAAATACTAGTACAACTATTGTACTCTGGTGAGTTATTATGCATTGTTTGTGGCAGTTTTGTCAAGGGGGTCTACATTGTATATTTCTATCATACAATCATGAATGCCACTACATGGTGCCTTGATACTTTTGTCCTGCCACTCTCCCCACAGAGTATTTCTTCTAAATCGAAAGTATAAGCTACCCAAACTGCAACTCTTCATGAGCTCACAAAACATACAGTTGTGAGCACGAGCGATGTACCAAGGAAGGATAGTTTGAATTGTAGATCAGTGTAACACTGTAACTTACATCCATTTAAACTTCCAAACCACAGCTTACATGTCTCTCTGTGTCATACAATACAGGCGGAACTACAAAGGGCATCCACCAGCATTAAAACCAACAATGGCTACCCTTCCAACCTTTATAGCTAAGCTCCCATGTTTGCACTCTTATGAAGAAGAGTATAGACTATAGTCTGACTGTAGTTACATTGACTTTTCCGGTTACTATAGCCTATGATGAAGTAATTAGCGACAAAGAAAACCAAACTATAAGATCTTGCTCATCAGGAAGGTTCAGTTGCTGAGATTGATGCTGTCGGGCCCCCTGAGGATACAGGAAGATACCATCTCCCCTGGAGAAGCAGGGACTGATGACCTGTTATCAACCATGTAATCACCTCCTCAGTCTTCCATCCCTACCCTCTAGCTTTCAGGTCAAGCTAAATAGGATATAAATCTGTGGCTCTGTCACAGAAAGGTATCATTTAGAAATGGTTATTTACAAGTAGTATGTACTTATCATATTCCTTACAATACCATGACAAACCATTAGGATATTGAGACATCTCTAGGTGACTAAAATAATCAAAGAATATACATGTAAACTTCCTGGATTTCACTTTATATCTTATTATAACATGACATTTCTTTACAAACTGCTTACACGAGATTTATAACTGGTGTACGTAAAACTGCATTTTAAGCCATTTACAATGTTTTAAATGGCAGTTCACACGACATGAACATATCAGCAAAACATAGGAGGGTCTTTCAAGGCAGGCCTCAGGGATGGTTTTACAGGAATTCCAGGCTGTTACATGTGGTGATTCTTACGAGAGTTTTCTAGATGGTGCCCCTTTTCTGACAGCTGTACATTTACTAGTCCTTTTCATAAACAGCACCTCCTTGCCTTGGTAACACCCAATAGGCAACCTTTCTAGAAGCACTCACCCAGACAAAACATGCTTAACATTTCTTGTATGAGCTGTGTGCATGCCTGCCTAATAACCTATGCATGGCTGCAAACTGGAAGAACAAGTTTGTAGACTTTTCCTCTCCTACGATCGAATGTCAATCAGTCACAGCTGACTTTACAATCAGTCCAAGCACCAAAGAAAGCTGACTTATGTCCTGTTAAAGTGTCACTCATTGCATTTAGTCTTGATAGACATAGATAAAATATAATGCATAAATTAAAATTCTGCAATTATGTTCTATATCAATGCAAACAAGCAACATATTAAGTACTTGGTACTTTCTTCACATGCTATCCTGTTTACCCACTGCTGTTGACCACTACATATGCAGAATTGTGAGCTTGTACTTGTAGGCAGAGCCAATTAGTGTTTTGTGAGTGACAAGTTTACCTCTTTGCCACACTGTGCAGTACTATATGGATCAATGACAATACACCGATTTCAATCTTTTGGGTTTATAATCTCACAGGTGGTCAGAATTCTTTTTCAGAACATAACTGATAGTAAGTTCCTAACACTTGAAAACTGTCTACGTAAGTAAAGCTGATTCTACACAAGTGAACAAAACTGATAGTGTATGTCTTAGTATGTCCAACCTTTAGTTCTGACATACAATGCATAATTACAAAGCAAATGCTTGACTCATTGTATGAACTGTAATACAATAATAAACGTATAAGGACTTGTAGAGGCTTGTACTAGCACATTCTGGCAGCTGCCAAGAAACACCTGAACTTGGCCTAGACATAGATATGTAGAATAAGGCTCAAGTGCAGTGTTAAGACAAGCCTAGCCATTGTACGAACCATCTGTTTTCTGAACTCCTGACCCTCAAACTGTGTTTCTTTTCAACCAAGCTGTTCATTGAAATTCATATTGACACTCAAAGGGCCTTCAAGTTGACCTTACAGTGAGCTTTTTTTGTACAAGCTGACCTCAACACTTACCTTCATCATATCAAATCCATTACGTATCTATATGATTATGACAATCAGACAACTAAATCATTTATGCCCCCTCCTTATAGTCCATTTGATATCCTTTCTAAGGTGCTAATAACAGAGCTATTGAACAATGGCCACAAATCGTACCTTGCTCACCTAACAAGATGTAAAATTTGAGGTTACCCAAATGTTTCACATCACCAATCTGACGTCTCTTCTAGACAATCTTGTGAGCTCAACTAGAACTTCATGCAAACTGATCCAACACTATACTATAAAACATCAGTAAAGTGACTCTTAGAACATGGTTACGGTAACACCCGGCACAAGTTTACTTCAGCCTGAGGGAATCTGTGCAAGGACAAACATCGTGTTATCTCAAAGGACAAGAATAGCCCTGTCTTGCGTACTGTCACCGTGGCAACATTATTACAATAAGTTCATTAAGGCAAGAACAAACTTGGTGCAACTGGGCTGCACATAAAGGAGCAATGACAATAGGCACTTGTTAAGCTGCTGATAAGGGGTGGGAGGGGGGCCACAATATTTGAAAAACTGAATTAAAGGTGTTTTGCTTTTCTTCTAGATGTCACATGCACTGGCCTTTTCACAGTGCCACATTTATAATCCAAGGCTTCACACTAATACTGGTTGAAATATTTTATAAGTTTCATCTGACCAGTATCCAAAACAAAACGCTAGAACTTAGTAGAAGAAATTATGCCAAAAGTTCTTTCATCCGTCCTGTCCACTGGTAATGATTTATACTCGGTCGATGGGGGCTGTGTGTTTGTTGTATGTGAGTGTGAAGAGATTTCTTTGTTAGTCTGAAGGACAAACATAGCTCCCAAGGTTAACTGACATGTATATAGACCCAATTAATCCTTCATGTCCACCACACACCTAATGGCATCTGTACTACGTAATCTGTACATGATCTGTAAGAACATGTAGAACTTCTGGGGATGACTGTTGGTATTAAATGAAAAATCAGGTCGACAAGATAAGAGGCAAGTTTGAAAATACCTGTATCATCTAACAGCACTTCTTTCTTTGTGCTTTATCTACAAGGTGGTGAACTTTTTTAAAATCACAATTTTCCCTCCTTTTTGAAGTTTTTCTTTATTTCCCAGAGTAAATTCGCAAATTAATAGTTTCTCCTGAATATGATAAAGCTTATAAGTACACAACTTTTCAGACAAAGCCTCAACATACAGAAAGAACGAATAAAAATGCAGAGCTGTTTTATATGGCTGACCTTTTTGCCTCTGACACCTACAGTTGAGATGTCACATGCTGCCATTATCCTGGTACCAGGAGCAACCAAACATTACACATATCTGGGATCATAGATGAATGAATGGAAGTTTTAGTCTATGCACGGAGCCAAATGAGTGAAACAATGTGCTAGAAACACAACACAGACCCGACAAGCTAGAACTGAGCACATCTCAAGCACCCAAAGTGCAAATATTTACTCTGCAGGCCTTCCCGCCAAAAAAGGCTTAACTTTGCACCAGCTGTAAGAAAAAAAGTGAAATTCAAATCCTGGAAAGAAAGTAAGTACACCCAGAGGAGAGGTGGAAAAGCGTAGTCCTGAGGTGCAGATTTGGGTGAGATATGGCAGTGAATGGTGCGAGTGGGGGGACCTGGCGAGGAACAAAGACAGCTGTCACATGACCTTGTCTGGCGGCAGTCTGACAAGTTGACACGCCATGCACAAATGTCAGGTTGTCGAAAATGGATCCTCCACATGGAGCAATGAAACCAAAACAATGGCCATCAAAGGACAAGACTGCCCGCTTTCCTTGCAAGTAGGCATGAGTATGTCCAAAATTTCGATGTCAGGTGCTGGTAGAGGGAATACTGTTCTAGTTGTGCCTAATATGGGTGTTACTGAAAGAGAAGTGGAAGGCACATGGGGCACAGCCGTAACTGCCAGTAAAACAGTCATGAATCTTAGACTGACAGGACAAAGAAGAATTGCCAACACAAAGACTACAGTGGACTTATAGTCACATAACCTCAATAGCATGTCACAGAGCAAATGTCCCAACAGAATCTCTGCCCCAATCATAATAGTTTCACAGTTTTGTTCACAGGTGTGAGCCTATCTGCTCACCTCTGCTCACCGACCGTGTCATCAAGCCTGAGCTCGTGAATAATGGATGAACTTAACTGTTTGTAAGTGATACTTACTGTTACTTGATTTCAAGTCTCTGTGTATAAGTGGAATAGGTGCCTCCTCGTGGAGGTATTGCATCCCTCGGGCTATTTGCAGGGCCCAGTCTATAAGAATCTCAGGAGGAATCTTCCTCCCTGCCAGTACTCTGTTCAACGCTCCTCCCTCGTAGTACTCCATAACTAGGCACAAGTTTGGTGGTTTTAAACAAACTCCTTTCAAAGTCGCCACATTTGGATGATCAAGCAGCCAGAAAAGTTTCGCTTCTTGTCGAACTTGTTGGACTATAACATTTATATCATCGTCCAGATCTTGTCGTGCCGCCTTCACGGCGACGAGCTCTCCCCTCCAGGCCCCGCGGTACACCTTCCCGAACCCTCCGCACCCGATCACTTCGTTCAGTTGCAACTCCGAGAAGTCGATGCTACAGGGCACGACGTCTCCGTTGACGGCGTCGTTCATGCGGACATAATTGGACGGGAAGATGCCGACCAGACCGTCGATCTTGCCGGTCCACCAGCCGTCGTCTCCGGACACTTTGCTGTCGGTGGACAACACCTCCACTCGGTCCCCTTGGCGGAGCGTCAGCTCGTCGTCCGCGTTCGCGTCGTAGTCGAAGACGGCAGTCCATAGTGGGGCCTTCGGGTCACTGTCACGTTTACGATCGACCCCACGGCGGTTAGTACCCGTCCCGAACCGCGATCTGAACGGATCCATGAAGGAAATAATCTCGGTCGGCGCAGGTCGCTCGATCACCATTCGGCATCCGGTCCGGCCAGCCCAGCTTGATCCTCACCTCACCAACAAAGCAACTACCAACTGGCCTCTCTGGCCTTCTATCCTGGGACCAATAACCATTGAAAGCTACCGATCAGGACCTACTAACTCTCCTAGTCCACGAGCAGGCTCCGGAAATCTGTGTTCAATCCATCAGTCTGGAGGAATTTCCACTTTTCTGCAGGAGAACCGCCACCAAACGTCTCGGACGACTAGCCGCCATTTTCATTGTACTTTGACCTGCCATAGTGTACAGAGGGTGGGGTGTCCCGGGTCCTGATTGGTCCAGGGCATCACGTGATCTAAACACCCCCAAAAACTTGATATGATTTGATGATGCAGAAATCCTGAAAAATAACAAGTAAACAGTCATGTCTTACTGTTGGTTGTGCCGGAGTATATGAACGCATTCTGTCTTTGCAACGAAATAAAGAAGAAAATAACCAAATATGTTTTTCTTACATTCATTTTGCTAATTTCATCGACATCAATAGCCATATTTTAGGAAAAGTATTTTTCAAGCGTTAGTTGATCTTTGTTAACTAACGTTAAACTAAAGTACTAATAGGTCCAAAAAGATTTATGTCTGCCCTATCTTTATTCACACAGACTTGTGATTTCTGTTGCCTCACTTATGTTATTGTATTGGTAGATAAGTTGAGTTGACCAAGTCGGAAGTTACGGCCATGAACATTCAGGGAAAACGCGTGTTGCCTACTCTTTCGTCAACAACTTGAAGTTGACGTCAACGTCGGAACGGGTCACGATATCGACGATTCAGTATGTTAGCTGATCTGTGTTGGTAAATGATTCAGGGTGTTGCTCCTACAAATTGTTGATTGCTATAAATATATACCAAACAGCGCTTGGCACTTACAGTCAAGATCACAACGCCATTTCAAGTTGCGCGGCGGCATGATCCTAAATTACTAGTACCTTTCAAACAGATAGAGTGATGGACGCTAATTTGGCTAGATAAGTCAAAGTGTCGATAACATCGATATCAACATAAGATATCAAATGATAGGCTTCAAACCAAACCAGACAATACCTTAATTAGTTAACGAACCTAGCTACTTTTAGAAGAGAACAACAACTGGGCATTTTTAGACATAATTGCCGACCTAGGGAATGATTTTGGGCAGCTACTTGGACCTTTTTACTTTAGTGACGCTTGCCTCCTCTGTAAGATAATGTAGGCTAAAAAAACTATTTTGCAATTTTTTTTTTTTTTTTTTGCAATGTGAAAAAACTTGAATCCTCCAAGTCTATGAATATGATTAAAAAGAAGAATCACTATTTGAATGCTGACAAGAAATGTCTTGAGTTATCCAAAATAGGCAAAACAATTGCTTCACGCCAGTGTACACTGGTGCTCTCAAGGCACCCTTGGATTTCTTACCGGCTACTGCCATCCTCCTACCCAACCTCTATTTGGAGAATAGCCATCCGCATTGGGGCCTTCGCCTACTTTCCAAGCAGAGGTTCTGCGCCGGCTATAGTCACAGTGTGTTGTAGTGGCGTGTTTTTAGACATTTTTATCAGGCTTTCTATTTTGTGCTGTTCTCTTTATGTCTTATTGTTAAAGAAGACACAAAGAAATAGCACAAAATGATTTTTTTAAAAAGCCCGATAAACACCTAAAAACATTTCAAGCCGAAACTCTGCTTGTAGAGTATCCTTCGCCTGCATTGCTTACTCTCCAAGAAGCTGTTAGGCTCCGGTTGCGTTTTGACGTTTATCAGGCGTTTTTATCGGGCTTTCTATTTTGTACCGTTTTCTTGATGTCTCATGGCCTAACGCCATGCATTGCCCTGGTGGCAGGTGGTGTACACAGGCGCCCCCTCGCGAAATTGAAAGCCTTGGGCACAGAAAGTGCAAGCTTCACAGACCGAAGTCGCGGAATGACCATTAGAATATGGCAAATGCGTAACTAGATAATGACTAGATAACTAGTAGTATCTAACTGTTATTAGAAGTTAAATGCGACATATCCGCGCTTTTTCAAATCAGCTTTGAATGAGGACCGCTAGGGTCACCGCGAGTGATCATTTCTAATGGATAGTTTCTGTTCTCTTCGTGATTTATGAATTACACACACAATGAAAGATCTTCAAGCCTTCGTGGAATGATAAACTGGAAAGTCCGACTTTATTTGGCAACAGCCGAACGTTTTCTAGTGACGAGTCAGTCCAGGGATGACCGTGGTATTTCCTTGGTATTACAGTTGAAAGTTTTTGAAAGTTTCTGCATACAAAGTCATTGTTTTTTCTGCTCGACTTAGTCATTTACTACCTGCAGGTTTTAAACATCTTTAATACGTCACGACTGTTTTCTAGCCTTGTTTACCACTGACTCAGTCGAGAAGAGCAGTCAGACCATTTGACTCCAGTCAGACCTGAGACATGTGAGAGAGGGAGAGGTCCGTCGTCGTGACGTATGGCACAGGGCAGAAATAGGTGCGTCAAGATGATGACGCTTTTCCTGTTTCACAGCCCACGCAGTCCCTGAGTCCTATTCAGCACGGTCATCATCATCTTACTCAGCACGGTAAAACAATCAACACGTCGGAACAACATAATAAAGGTGTGGGAAACATCCTCTTTGAGAATACCCTATTCTACACGGCCCACTCCCGCATGGAATGCTGGGAAGTAAACTGAGACTGTCCCGTACGAGGTAACAAAATTCAATATGGCTGCCGTGATGTGGAAAAAAAGACGGTGGACCAGGAAACACTCTCCAGCATGTAGTAACGGGCTGTAGAAACCGCATTCCCACCTTCCTGAGGACCACAAGGACACAGGGTAGTGTACTGTAGTCATGGGGTCCCAGACACTCGAGATTCTGAGGCAGGGGGTGTGGGCTTCTTTGACGGGAGGCTGGTTCTTCGACCCGCACCAAGGCATCTTCTGCAACACTTTCCACCTGTACCTGTGGTTGTTTCTTCTCTGTTTCCCCTTCACCCTCTACTTGGTGAGTATGTCAATCAGTTATCAAGTCACACGTCAAACAGACCAGTTCTAGCTGTCCAACGGTATTGAGTAGGATATTTGATAACCATATCCCAGAGGTAAATTATAGCAGACACAGTTTGGTCATATCCACGCCAGATCTAGATCTTTGTTTGCATAGAATGGACTGGCATAAATCGTGCCATCGTTCATTTTCTGGCGTAACAAATTATACACGAGGATGACTAGCTGTATTTTGATTCGTCAGATATGTGTATCTGTCGACTTTGACCCGAATCTACACCATGCTTTGATGTATGTACTGGTAGGGGTCATAATATGTTTTAATCTGCACAATAGCTTTAACCATGGACAAGATTTAAGATGTCATATTACATTGATGTACAATATTTCTATGTTGGTATGAAAGTAGATACTTTCTTTAAAAATAGAAGATTATGCTTCAAAGTGTCGAGGCCCCACAAACTGATGAACACATAGAATTCAGTTATGTGTACAGTGTAAACACTCTCAATATAATTCTAGAATATTTGATTCAAATATTTGGAGATGCACAATGTAATTTCCAGAATGAAGATAGAAAAGTGCATGGTGACCAGGGAAATATATCATCAATATGCATTTATAGGGGATTACTCATGTTGTTAGCATTGAAATGTTACATGACAGACAACATGATTAATAACAACATATCACGATGATTATGAATACAATGACATTTTCTCTTAATGCATAAGTACTTAGTAATCACAATGATAGCATCGCATCCAAAATAAAGAATACTGCTCATAAAATCATTTTTATTTCTGCATTGAAACTTTGCATACCACATGTCCCTGCGGTACCATACATGTTGCCAAATTTGGGTAGTTCCTGTTTTTACTCCAGTCCAGCATCACAAGTGCTAAAAAGTAAAAAATGACTGGTGTGATTGTGTGTGTGGTGGTGTTGTGGCCATTCTATATGATCCTGGTATCGGATCATACCAATAATCTGTCAAGTCTTCACAAATGGAATATGTATTTGTTTGAGTCACAAATGGGATGAGGCAATACCATGAATACTGTAACTCAATAAGCTGTGCAGTCAGGGTCCTGGCAGGTCTCTAATCAGACTTGTATCAGCAATCTTGACATTCATTTCTCTAGAGAGGCCAATGGTATCAGACTGCCTCCATCTCATCAATGATAAGTGGGTTTCTCATCAAATTGTCCTGGTCTTGGCCAACATAGATTGTCCTGTTTTAACTGGCTGCAAAAATGCTTCAGTGTAGTATAGTGTGAGATATTTTTGCATGTGAAAGAGACTTGATATGATGGTATATAGGACCATGGCAGGGTGGGGATTATTGATATAAAGCCCCAAGTACAACGAGTCAATGATCCATCTATGTTGCAACCATTTCTGAATGAGTAATAGAAGTACTTAGTTGGTGCCATAAAAGTAAATTGTGTAATAAATTATTTTCTCTTATCATTTAGCTTTCCCATTTCATTGGGGGACGTATAGAGATTTATCTTGGTACATGGATTTCGCCTGAAGGGAGGCTGTAGCGGGGTCAAAACTATGATAGTTGATGAAAATATAGTTTGAAAAGCAAGAATTCTACTTTTGATCAGTATGACAATTTTTTGCTTTGTTGCAATCATTGGTAAACATTTTGTGAATCAAGGTGGAAAACAATTGTCATTTATAAGATGACATGATTGATGGAAAAAGCTATCGATTTTTATTATATGTTTGATGATCTGACAATGACATAGCTACTGATCAACATTGTAGGTCAGTTTTGTTCAATTTCAATAATGATCAATAAATGTTAACTCTACAGACACAATAGAATACTTAGTATTCTAGGTTATGATACAAATTACAATATACTATAGTTGAATGAATACATTGAATAGCTGTGAAAGAACAAAAATAACAAAACTCAAATTTTAAGTGATACCTATTCGATGACTTGAATATAATTCATAAGATGTGTGTTGGCTGTTTATTCTGAGCAGAGTTAGATTTGATACCAGTAGATCCAGAATAAAAGGTGATGATATATAAACGTTTTTTTCAGCATATTCATCTGGAATGAAGTAGGAAGGAGTAAACATCGTGAGGTTAAAATCTTTTTCCCTTAATCCTGCAGGCCTTCCCTCCATCTGTGGTGGTATGGACAATATACTGTGGCATTGTGGGGGTCCTCTTCACAACCATCAAAGTCATCAACTATCGCCTGCACCTGATGTTTGATGGTGGCGAGGCTGTGGCTAAGGCTAAAGGTGGTGAGGGAGGAGCTATTGAGGACAGCACCAGGGATGCCAACGGTCTGGAAGATGTGGCAGCAGATGCCAGAAGTGTCAGTAGTCACCAAGACCAGCCTGATGCACAGAAAAGGTATCAACAGACTCTGGGTTGACTTTCTGTATATAGTCCATTTACTCACCCATTCAGAAGCAGAATTTGAATGTGTAGCAAAACTCTGTATAGTCTTTGGAGTAGAATGTTTCCATGCACCAGTACATTGTATTGACAGAACATGAAATTACTTTCCTAAATGTGCACCTGATATCCTGGCTTTGTGAAATTATGACAGTAGTCTTCATGATGAATGATGATACAGTTTTGTATGTTTCAACTGCACTTGATCATATTGATTATTTCAAGTTGGGCCAGTGATTTAAGTTTGATAATGAATTGAATAAGGTTGATATGAATGACTTGATGTACATGTACACTGCTCTTCTACAGTTTAACCACAACTATACCTAGAAGTAGGCAATGTTGAAGAGACAGTGGTAGATAATGGTTGGTGAAAAGATAACAGCAATGTACATAAAAAGCATTACTGGTTATACAGTTCTCTTTTATGTGTCACACGCATTAAGGCAGGCACTCATTACATGCTCCAGAGAGAGAGAGAAAGACTCAAAGAGCAAAAAGCCATAGCCATTTATTGTCACTATCAGTGGTTGGAAATGATGTACAATGCACAATGCTAGTTGGCTTTGTGGTTGTACGATCTCCTTTACCGGGAAGTTCTTTTTTGGGCTTTATGGATTGATGTTGTCAAATGCAGCATCATACCAATTTATGTGTAGAAAGAAAGGTTAAGAAGGTCTGTTTGCATTGACATTGAGAGGAGACTGCATCTTTTGAAAAAGTCTGATGAAAGTAACAAGTTTCATTCAAGTGCTGTTTTTTTTAGAAAGGAGGTATGCAAGCCCAAAGCAGCATAGTGGTGTAGGTGCATTGCTTGAGGTCTGTGTGTTTTGTGTTTCAGTGAGGAGGGTATAGAGATGAAGGTGATGCAGACTTCAGAAAACACCATAACGCCACCTTTGGCCTGCAGCTCCAGAAATTCTTTTGCTGAGCCTCATGAATCTAAGGTAATATCTTCCCTTTTACTCCCAGTATCTTTGACTTTTTTAAAAAGTTTGAGAAACTTCAAAATCATTGATTATGGTGTGTCCATGCTGCAATGATTATACTTTTCTGTAGAGTTGGTTTTGAACATTATGTTCCTTTTTTATGATTTTTCTTTTGACTCTAGTACTTATATCTAAAGTAGCCCAAAACTCTGAAAGGGGCGTTATTTTCTGATAGATAATAATTTTAGGAATGAAAAACTACATCTCAGTATATGATGAAGTACCACTTGTTCAGAGTGCCTCCAAAAGCATTCAGTGTTCTACTAAACCCCATAAGTACCTTCTAATTACTAGTAGTAGCTTAAGCAATCTCAGCCTATGGCTAAATACAATGTATCTTACTGGGCCTGTCAGGGACAATGAGAAAAACTCTTCCCATATGTTTTTGTATCAACTTTCTATCTTATCAAACAATATTACGTCATAATATCTATGTTGAAAATATTCCCACTGAAGGAAGGGTTTATACGCATTGGGAATACATGGGTAGATTTGCACTGGGTTAGTGAATGAATGCTAGTAATTCACAGTAACATGTATAAATTGAGTTCTAAAGTACAAAGTACAAATGTACATGTACAACAATAGGTTTGACAATGAGAATGATCAAAATGCCTTTATTTTTACAGGAGGTTCTAGCAGAGCTGGAGACAATAAAAAGTACAGAAGGTAAGGGGTAATTTTGTTTGAGTAAGAGTAAAGCAAACATGTTTTTAGCAATGTTCAACTGCACAGCCTTATGACTGGTTTTGTAGGTACACTATACGTCTCATCCCATCTTACAGGTTACAGGCATTTCTCAAAAGCACTTGCCACTACCCAAAATGTACCCATCACAAATCAATGAGGATACTTTTGTCACAAGACAATCATCCATTACCAGAGAGGACTTGATTAGTTTCTGGGGCAGTTGCCAGCTCTTCTGTTTTTGTCTAGTTAAGTTGGATGTTGTAAAGGAAAATTGTATACTATTTTTTGTTTGACCTTATAATGTCACAAAAGTATATTTGATGAGACTTATTTTGCAATTAATGAAATTATGTATATATTAAACTAAGCTTACATCATGCTACTGTAATTTCTTCGTTATTGTATTACCAACTTCATTTTTTTCTGATTTGAAAATAATCACTCTTGTTTGGTACCATCAGTTAGAGATAGTCCTTCCTAGTTGCACTAACTAAAAGATCAATAGTTATTCTACAGCAAGTTTGACACCATTACTGCTGGTCAAATGGTTAACCAGGAAAACTTTCAATGGTAAAAGAACAAATATTCCGTCCAAAATATTTCCACACACAGAAGGACCACAGTATGTAGACAGTGTGCTTTGATATTAAGAGAAACCTTATTATGTGTACATGTATGTAGGTTTTATATAGTTAAGGCAATGGGAAAACACTGTTATTTTCTGCAGTTGAAATGTAGTCATGAAGTTGTACATGTACATATCACAATGTATGTAAATGTTGTCACTTTTAAATAAAGAAAAAAAAAAAAAATTGACACCGTGTGTTTGCATGCCCAGACCTGCAGGAAGACCCGGCCCAGCTGCAGCCAGTGTTACACCACTCCGTCCTGGAGGCCCTGCAGAAGATCAATGACATGACCCTCAGCAGCGACCTGCAGCTGGACCAGCCTCCTGCAGGCTCCACAGATTACATCCCCATGACAACCATCACTGCCAAGTCCCCAGCAGGTGGGAAATCCTCCCAAAATATCAGTTTCTTTTTTCACATTGAGGTATCAAATCAGGATAAAAATTAGGAGTAGAGGTTGTTGCCACCAAATATTGTTGGGGACATCCTCATTAGAAAGCTTTAAGTTACAATTGCAGCTAGATGTGCAAAGCTTATGTGTGGTAGGTTGTTCAGTGTAATGTAACCAGCTGCTACTGTGCCGTGGGCCTATGAAGCTGACATGTTATGCCGAAGGTATAACGGCTATACTGATCCAGATACAGAACATGTGCAATTAATATATTATTATCATGCCTAATTATTATGCCAAACCATGTGGATTTTTTAAGACATCACCAAATTGTGCAGCTATGATAAATCTATAGTCCTGTTCTTATGATCAATCTTTCCATCGTTCCAGTTGTGGATGGTGATGGTGGCCCAGAGGAACAGAAGGACTCCAGTAAGGATGGTCCTCCCCAGCCTGGTGACCCTCACCATGACCAACCAGCCAGTCCTCAGAAAGAGGAGCTCAACACAGAAGTCACCTCAAGTCTAACTAGCCAGAACACTTCTCTGGAGAGTGAGTTTTTTGCAGCTTTTCAGGATAGCTTAATCTGTGATAGGTTGTTCAGTGTCATATAACTGCTGCTGCCATGCTGTGGGCCTATGAAGGTGATGTGTTATGCCAAAGGTATATATGTACATTTCTGTAATTATTCGTTGCTTTGTCTTCCTCAAGAGGCTTGGCACGGTGGTAATTGCTCCGACTGTTGAGTCCTTCCGTGACAGGCAGGAGGGCTGCCCGCCCTAACCCGGGACCTCAACTCCCTCCCTCCCTTACGTTGCCCCCTGCGGGGCCATTTGGGGGTATCTTGATGTAGATGTAGATAATATATTAGAAGTACGTTCTAGAGCATGAATATTGGCTGGTGCAGCCTGCCCTATGCATAGAATTGTTTCTTTGACAAAAATCATGACCTTTATTTTTCTCCAGTGGTGTCAGCTGAAGATGCATCTCCCGTCGCCATGCCAACAGGCTCCACCCATGAGCAGCCGGCCATTTTGAAGGAGGCAAGGTCACAGGATCCAATCAGGGAGCAGTACCTCCCCATTCCCAGCAGTGGTAACACGCCATTGGACGAGGACAAGCCAATCACGGAACAGGAGAAAGATGCGGACACGAAGGATTCTGGCTGTGGCTCTGATGCTGGAGGGGAGCAGCCATTGGCTACTAGCTCCCCTGTAGGTGCAACCCCAACAGATACTGAAACTCTCCCAGTTAACACTGAGGAAGATGAAACCACGCCAACAGAAGAGACTACAATCCCCAGTGAGACAGATGTAGAGTTGAACTCTGAAGCACACACAGAGCCCACACAATCTGAAACTGAAGACTCCGCTGATGTGATAAGCCCCGCAGAAATAGAGATTATTAATGAAACGATGGAGAAATTCCAAGAGATTCAAGCCTCAGCAGACGAAAAGGTCTCCTCATTATTAGATATTGTAGAGAAACTAGGATCAGTGGGGGAGGAGACAAGGAAAGCTGTAGACTTGGGAGCTGAGGGCGGGTTCCCTCCTCCCTTGGTAGAGGACCCCTGTAAGATGACAGTGTCCGACCTATCCTTAGAGAAAGACAACTTAAGTAAAATACGTCCTCACAAACCTCTGACCAGGTTGTACCCCAAGGAGAGAGATCCTCTGAGCATACAGAGGACTCGAGGGGATGGGGGGCTCGACCTGGAGAGCACCCAGTCCAGCCTTGAGCTCCCCAGTCACAAAGTGTCTACAGAACAGTTGAAGGACCATGTCACCTCTGCTAGCTCTCCTAATGTGAGCACAGATAATAAGTCCGTCAGGCCAAAGTCAGCCGGGTCAAGTAGTCTTAAGAAACGAACCAGTCGGACGCGCCCCAAGCTTGAGAAGTTGCGCGCTGCTAGCTTAGACACCAGTGTTACACTAAGTGACGCTCTCGGAGGTCGGACTAGTACCAGCTCCATTCCAACTGGCTCGAGGGAAATTGAACTGAAGACATTTAGAATACTGAGAGACCAGGATTCTACCATCCCTGACCAGGACAGGGCAGAGGTAGAGTTTTCTCGCCTGTCAAGTCAGTCCTCCAGCACACGGTCCAGCGATCGTCCGTTGATCAGGCGGACTTCAGAAACCAGTGGTGACAGCAGCTCGTGGGCAGCAACAACAGACCCGCTACTTCCGGCATCCTCTCATGCAGAGAGTGCCGGAGCAGCTGAAGACAAGAGCAAGTCTGCGACAAAGCTGGACTCGAAGAGGAAAAGGAGGCCCAAGTCAAAGTCGGACCTTGAAGCAAAGGGTAGAGATGTAGAAAGTAATGCTGCAGCGCTGGAGGCTTTATCAAGGGTGGGGGCAATAAAAGTTAAAGACGCAAGTGGAAGCAGTCGTGCACAGAACAATGCAAGTGGTTTGAACTGGTTATTCACACCAGATGAGGAAGATGACGATGATGATGATGATGACGACGATGATGATGATATGGATAATTCCACGTTAGGTATGTCACTATTCATGTATTCTACTTTCAATTTGTTGTCTGGCATTTAGAAGCATTTAATTCAATTCTGTAACATAGTGGCATACACTACACAGTGTTGTCAGATGTTCAATGAAAGCCACAAGAATTGTTAAGGAACCATCTGTCAAATTGGACTGCCAAACATCTCCAACTACTTATGGTATACTTTTCCGTAGATTCACAATCCAGGTCAGTCTCAGCGGAGACCACTAGCACTGTCAGGTCAGAGGATAGTGAGGTTCCTGTAGCAATACCAAGTCACTCACGGGCGAGCGAAGGGGCCATTCCCAAGCGTAGGTCAACCTCCAGTGCTGGGGGCTCACGTCGAAGGGGCCACAGGGGTAGGTACTCCTGTTACTTGTTACTCAAGTGTACTGAGAATACCACTCTCAACGCTCATGCATGGCTACTTTGACTGCTGAAAGTGCTTATTACCGGCATGGGTTGTTTGGCTGCACGTCAGAATGGATAGGGTTTGTTCACTTTTTTGCCAACCAGGACGGTATTCCAAAGGCCAGGTAAACCTGTACAAAGTTAACAGTGAACCTTTTTTCTTCTTCAGCATGATTTGGTATGACAACCTTCTGACTTGCCTATCCACCAGACGACTGTCAAATGTTTCTTAATGAAGGATGTACTCTACAACAAGACAGAAACTTAAGAAGCACAAACTCTCTTTCCCTCCTTAGAATCAGGGTCGTCACCCCGAAGGATATTGGATGATCGTGGGCTCGGGCTGCTGGACAGCCCGTCAGACAGCCCCTCCACGCGGCTCACTAAGGTACTGCAGCGTGTCCTGGCAGAGGAGACCGACCATCTGGATATAACTGATATAGGTATCTAATGTACTCCTTTTTGTGCTGTAGATGAGCTGGACTTTCCTCTGTCTCTTAGGGTAGCCATTCTTTTCCATTTTTGTGTGTATCGTCTGTTCCCCTCAGTGCTAGATCGCATTTAATATTTTTCTATCTTTGGCAATTGCTGTTGCATTAAAATCATATATGAAGAGCTGTCAAACATGGTAGCAAACGATCTGCTAATAGATGAGTATCAGAGCAGAATGCATGACTGTGAACCAATGAGATACCTTAGTACGACTTAGCCTGGGTACCATACGGATAGTAGTTCGCTCTTATGTTCGCTTCTGCTATCCGTCTGGAGACGTGCGCATTCAAACCTTTTGGTGGTAACGTCAGTTAATAAGCGAAGTAAGGAATGGGTTCTAGAGCACTCGTTCGATGACAACAGCCCGGCGCCTGCATGTGCAAGGTGACGCAGGGCTTTTCCGGTGTTGGAACACCTGTTCGAATGAGCGTTTGAACCCAATCCATAATTCGCTCATGAGTAGGGGCCAATCAGTGCGTGCTTCCACTTTTTGTACGATTCCAGTTAAGATGGTCCGCGTTCCCAGATGGAAACACAGAGAAGCGACTGTATATAGTGTATAATGAATGTCAGAGCTAGAAGCGACTGTATATAGTATACAATGAACGTCGGAGTGAACTACTTTCCGGATGGTACCCAGGCTAAGTACGACTAGCATCTGTCTGAATTGATTGATTGAGCATATATCTTTGTGTTACAGCAATCTGGTGGAACCTGCAGTGACATGTATATGAATGATTAAACTTATCCTCACCTTTTGATCCTTCAGTTTCCTGGTTTAACTTCTCGCAGCAGCCAGAGTGTAAGCAGGTCTAGTCTGACCTGAGCTGTATGTTCCTGGTAAAATAAATAAAGTAAAAGTAAGTGTGCTTCAGCAGGTAAGTTAAGTGTCTTCCAACTGTGCTGACTGTGTATATTTCCTCTGTGCAGGACCAACCACCCGTAGTAGGCATCGTTCGTCTGGCTCACGGAGACGGAGACACCGTCACAGGGACACACCTACCTCCTCCCCCCTCCCCGACCCCTTCCCAAACCTCGCATCTCCAGACCGCCACATAACTGACCGGCGTGCTGCGACCAGGCGAGAGCGACACAAGGCCATCCGCCGGCGCGAGACCACGCCTCCATCAACCCTTCTGACATCCCTCAACATAGCTGATAATGCACATCTGGCTATGTCACACGAGGACACAACTAAGGGGGCTGTGCACTGCTTTCAAGATGAATTTGGTGAGTTGTGTATATCCTGTTTTGGTAGACAGTCTTAACACTTTGTCAACCTTATGACCATCATCATCATCATCATCATTAGTCAACGTGGGTACATGACGGGGTTGTACCTCCCCTTGTGGGGTGACATACCCTTTCGCTGGTTGATTACAAGACGGAGATGCGCCAGGTCTCTCATCCATGCGAATGGCGTAAACTATCGAGTGGCTGATGATAGTCAGAAGTTTTAACACTTAAATGTCAACCCTACAACCATGCCTATACTCATGACATACACGTGTTTCCCCAGGAAACTGGTTGACGTACACGTTTGATGACAACAGTGCAGGTGTGGCTGTACCTGCCATCCAGGCCATTCCAGATCCACTGGTGGAAGTCTTGAATGACCAATGGTGAGTGACACTTATATCATTTTCTCGTGTAGGTCAGCTCCAGAAATAGATACCTAAGTTGATATCCAATGGTGAAGCAAAATGCGAGTAAACACATAGTAGAAGTAATTGAAAATAGAAGCTCTTCCTGATTCGCTGTTGTCACGGCAACCTTTAGTGATTGATGTAGGGGTTCATCATCTTTACTGAGTCTTGGACAGAAATACAAGGACAAGATGAATGACAGGTAAAATACCTAGATCAACCCTTTTTCTGGGCTTAGGGCATCCAGAGGGCGCAAAGTAAGACATGTTAAAAATTGTGTGCATTGGACTGCTGAAATACAAACTGTTTTGAAATTCTTTAAACATATTAAAGAAGAAGATGGCAAACATATCTTTCTCCAGGGAGACAGGTTCTTCCAGCTCCTCCTCCACTGTCGTCATCGACAACAAGTCAGAATCCCATCTACTGGATATTCCCGACATCCCCGGGTCTGTTGCTCGGCAACATCGTAACCGCCACATCCTGTACACAGACAGTATCACTGAGAGAAATCAGGTAATGCAGGGTTTGAAATGTTACCTTCTATTTCAATGTTGTCTTTGCGGTAGAAAATATACCATAGTGTTCAAGTGAGATTATGGTCTCTAAGGATGAAACAAGTAAATCAAAACATGCATGTACGGGGTTGACCCCAGGGATCTTGGAAAAACGCCTAAAATGGCAATATGTAACCCTGGTTAAAGAAAAATGAATAAACAAACAAACAAGCATCTTTAGATTCAACGAAGTTTTCTTAGGTATGTAGCCACCATTTTTATTCTCTACAGATGTTTTGACGACCTGTCTGCTGTCTTCTTCAATGTTAAGTAAACTTGTCTTTCAGTGAAAGTAAAGTTTGTCCTATTGTTCCTGACAAGGATGCTTTCTGGAACATGACTATCGTTATATCTCCTTGCCAACTTGAGATGGTGTGACAAGGATGCGGTCCAAAACATAACTGAGACTATATACCACACTTGTCTCTATTCACGACTGGAATGGATTTTGCACTGAAGAAGACATAAGATAGGTTGTTGAAACCTGTGCACAGAAGAAAAATAATGCTGCATACCTAAGAAAACTACATTTTGTATGCTGAATTCATCAATCAACCTGAAGTACATCTTTAGATTCTACTGACTTGATGATGATTCATGGTTGCTTCCAGGATGATGATAACAATTCCACTCCAGACTCCGAGGGTATCAGGAATATCATCTGTATGGAAGAGAAGCCTCCACCCAAGAAGGTCAAGTACAACTACAGGTTCCCACTGTTTCCCTGGAAAACAATCAAAGTCACATACGACAGGCTGGCACTGTTGGCACTTCTGGACAGGTCAGTAGGGGTTCAGCACTACCAGATGCATCTTTGTGCAGTGTTGAAATTCCTTGTGGACTTAGAAATGTAGTTGAAAGTTTTGATCAAGGTGATATAGCCTAATGCTCTTAATGATAAATGGATAATGGTTCTATTGATTCCACTGTGTTTGTAATAAATGTATGTTTTGTTAGCATAAGGAGTAGATGCTTCACCCTCTGGTTATCATCGTTATTAACCCCAAACTGTATCATCGTATTTGTCTTGCAGAAATCGTACCTTACTTGAGAACATCTCGGCTGTATTCCTCTCCATGTTAGTGGGGGTTTTCGGCTCCCTGCTGCTCACGGCAAACTTTTTCCAGGACTTCTGGATTTTCCTTTTCTGTGTGATCATCGCTTCCTGCCAGTACTCATTACTTAAAGTAAGAGCAATATCATATGTCACATGAATGAAATATCTTATTCATGTTGTCGTCTTTATTGTGACTTTTTGGCAACAGATTATTCTGTTTAATCATAAGATTTTCTTATTGTTCTTGATTAATTTTTTTTCAACCAACATTGTTTTCTATTGCAGAGTGTGCAACCTGACTCAGCATCTCCCGTCCATGTAAGTATTATATAGAGTTGTTACAATGTGATATATAGAACCACAGCAATGGCTTGAAAACTTTGACATCTACATATGAAGAATCAATGAATGTGCATACCAGGTAATGAATGTGTGTGTGTGTAAGATCCATCGGTTATGGAATAAATGTCCTCAGTAGGAAGAAGCCTTTGCTGTTTACTGTAAATGCAGAAATGTTCGCAGTAGTTTTATGTTTTATGTTTCCATTATAGTATGTCACTAAAGTCTATGGCGCTACCGCGAACTTAAAACCACCGTGAACACTCCACTTTCCCATTACCGCGAAAGTAAATCCCAGCGAACTTAAATGCATTTACACTACTTCAAAGCTCAACAGTACTCCCAGTATGTATTTGCTATTTTTCTCATTCCCTGTAGGGCCATAACAGGATAATAGCGTTCAGCCGGCCTGTGTACTTCTGCCTGTGTTGTTCCCTGGTGCTGCTGTTAGACTACACCAGTAAGCAGGCCAGCTTCAGTGTGTACCACCTGTACGGGCTGCCCCTCACTGACCCCAGTCTGCTCAGGTTCGCCAGGGACCTCGTCATGGGTAAGATTGGGATTGCCTCATTGTTTTCTCTGGCAGTGGTAACCTGTAGGGTTTTTTTAATTGTAGGGAGATCTGGATAATCAATTGATTGAAGCATTGATGATGTATATGTTAAGGCAGATAGCATGCATAGTCCAGTCCTGCCTGTGGTTGTGAAGTTTGAGTCCCAATTGTTGTCACTCACTTGACAAGCAGACCTCCGCAAACGGTAGCAGTCCTTGGGATGGAATGTTAAGCTTTGGTCCACTAGAGCTAGGGAAACTTTCCTGGTACAACGAACCTGTAAATACTGTGTATAATCTCTGTCTACTTTTGTCACCACCACTTGAAGAGCAGCTTTTCAGTAAGGTAAACTGGGTCAAGATAATTTTTTTTACATTTGTATATGTCATTGCCTGCTGCCTGACTACAGTTTCATTGGTACCAGTGCTAGGTTTCCACCTATTACCAGATGTTTTTCACAGCTTAGTCAGTGATGGTTAATGATGTCATCCTGTGTTTTTGTTTTTCCAGTGCTGCTGCTGTGTTTCCCCCTGGTGTTCCTGTTGGGTCTCTTACCGCAGTGCAACACCTTTGCCATGTACATTCTGGAGCAGATTGAGACCCACATCTTCGGTGGTCACACCACCACCAGCCTGATGGCAGCGTTCTCCAGCGTCTGCAGGAGCCTGGTGTCTGTTGGACTCGTCTATGGCTTCTGTTTTGGCGCTTTGAGGGTATGTGTTGTTTGTTGTCTTGTGTTGTTGAAATCATGTGATTGTTGTACTGTATGAAATAGTATGTGTGTGGCATTGTATCCCCAAGCCACTTGTCAACTTACTGCACAGCAAGTTTATTTTATGACCCTGACAATTTTATGATATAGTATAAGGGACTTAGATTTACTGGTAGTACTGAAGAGCCATCCCAGCTTATCTGTGTTTGTGAGTGATGTTGTAAGGTTGCTCTTTTAAAGCAAGAAAGTTTAGTGAGTTTCACTGAGTCTTCATCTAAACCTACAGATGTTTTCAGGTTGACCCTCTAACACATAGATATCTCCCCCTCCAGGATGTGGACCTGTTGAAATCATGTGATTGTTGTACTGTATGAAATAGTGTGTGTGGCATTGTATCCTTAAACCTTATTTCAACTTACAGCATAGCAAGTTTTGATAACACAAACACACATACATACATACAGACAGACAGACAGACACACACGCACAGACACAGACACACACACAGACAGACATACCTAAAACAGTACCTCCATTTCTCATGGAGGTAACTTTCTCATGGAGGTACCTTTCTAACCCTATACATGTTTATCCCCTCTCCAGGATGTGGACTTGTCCTCCCAACACGTGCTGTTCTCAGTGTTCTGTGGCCTGTTGGTTGCCATGGCGTACCACCTGAGCAGGTGCACATCGGACCTGTCAGTGCTGTGGCAGGTGATCTTTCTTTCTTTCTTTATTGACGATGAGATAAGTCATTACATGGGTCTGCCTAGGTTGCTTTGGGCTGGTAGCGGCAGACCCTTCAAAAATGGAGACAAACATACAAAGAATTCATCACAAAAAACATTACAATATACTGTAAATGGAGAAACTTTTGCGGTGGTCTAATGTTTGCGGTTTTCGCGGTTGCTGCTTCACTGCTAACGTAAAACCACTGCGAGCATTGTTCCATGGCAGTAAGAGACTATGGTGCATGGTGCTACTGCAAACTTAAAACCACCGTGAAAAGTCCTTTTTCCCGCTTCCGGGAAATCAAATGCATTTACAGTAATACAATAAAAAGTAATCAATTACTATGAAATTTGTCATGTCAGGTGCTGAGCCGCTGGCTGTTTGCTGAAGAGGAGAACAAGGACCAGGACGAGCTGTCTGACGTGGTGGACCCGCTGCCCGAGAAGCTGCGCCAGTCGGTGGCCTCCAGACTCAAGTCCGACGCCATCGTGTGCTCCGTCATCGCCATGCTGGTGTTCGCCATCCATGTCAGCACTGTGTTTACTGTCCTACAGGTGGGTGCACTGTGTTTACTGTACTACATGTGGGTGCACTGTGTTTACTGTACTACAGGTGGGTGCACTGTGTTTACTGTACTACAGGTGGGTGCACTGTCAGGGCTCGAAATACCACCTGCATTTCTGGTGTCTACCTGCACCTAATCTGCACTGGTCCATGTACTGGGTTTTAGACATGAATGTCCTATGATGTAGGTGTATGCGGATTGTTATTAGCTGCATTGACTCTTACCACCTACATTTGTATTAATTATAAAAGAAAAAATAGGAAATGTTACTCAGCAATTTTAGTATGATCCATACTTCCTAAATCCATAGTGGTGCAGGTAAAATTTGTCTGGTGCAGGTAAATTTCAATGTTACCTGCACCAGTGCAAGTATGCAGATAAAAGTATTTTGAGCCCTGACTGTGTTTACTGTATTACAGGTTGGTGCACTGTGTTTACTGTACTGCAGGTGCAGGGCTCGAAATACTTTTTTCTGCATACCTGCACTGGTGCAGCCAACATTGAAAATTACATGCACCAGACAAATTTTACCTGCACCTCTCTGAATTTAGGAAGTATGGAAATTAAACCCAGTACATGGACCAGTGCAGGCTAGGTGCAGGTAGCATGTAGACACCAGAAATACCTGCACAGCTCCAATTATACCTGCACTAACCTGCATATGCAGGTGGTATTTCGAGCCCTGGGGTGGGTGGGCCTTGGAGAACTTGGCTGATCTACAGCTACTACATTTCCAACAGTATGCAGACAAGACTGGTTATGTATGGCCTCCTTCGGTCAATATTGACCATGGTAAAATCCTAATTGATATCAGCCCTACAGTATTGACTGAGGCTGATATCAGCCCTACAGCGTTGACTGTGGCTAAACAGTCCTATGCGAGAATGACAGTCTCTGCCACATAGGGCACATCTGTAAGCTGACTCAGGTCTGTTGCAGAGTTCTTTTCGCAGGATCCGCTTTTTTCCTGCCATGGGCGTCAGTCTGGTTTCTCCTGATTTTAGCTGGCATCTCCATCTGTCATTTGCAAGGTTCTCCCAATACTCTGTGTCGATATCAAAAGCAGACAAGACTTGTTCTACTCTTGAGAACTCATGGAAGACTGTGTAAACATTATGAAATCTTGTAGGCTTTTTTGTAAGTAAGACCTTATATTAGGGATTGAAATGTGTAATGTATTGCATTGTGTTTTTTCTGCAGCCATCGGTGACAAATGTCCTGCTGATCGTGGCAGGTGCTGTGGGTGTGCTGACCCACTACATCATGCCCCAGTTCAGAAAACAGCTGCCGTGGCTGTGCTTCGCCCACCCGCTCCTCAAGACACACGAGTATCACCAGTTTGAAGTGCGAGGTGAGAGAGAAAAATGGCTCTCATCATGAGAAAAATGTGAACTCTATTGCATTGCATACTTTCCAATGTAAAGTAGATTACATACACTGTTATTTAGATGTAGATATTAGTATAGAAGAAACTCAAGACAGTGGAAAGATGTAAGCTTAGCAAATGAAGTAGCTGCCCCTTATGGATACCAGTATTGATTGGGCTGTAGCTGTTGTGTTTGTAATATGTACCGTACATACTTGGTAGAAAATGAACTTGACATTCTTGAAAAATCTGTACCCCAGCAATATAGTTATACAGTCAAACCTGTATTAGGGGCCACCTCTACAGAGGGGCCACCTGTCCATAGTGGCCACTTTTTGTCGGTCCCTTGGGTATTTAATCTACAAGTTACCACCTCTATACAGAGGCCACCTGTCTATAGTGGCCAAATTTGCCCGGTCCCTTGAGTGGCCGCTATAGACAGGTTTGACTGTAGATGATTATGTAATGATTTACTAGGGGATGATTCTTACACAAAAGTGTGTACAGATCTAACCGACATTCCCGTCTCTCCATCTATACAGATTGTGCCCGAGTCATGTGGTTTGAAAAGCTGTACGTTTGGATGAGGTTTGTGGAGCGCAACATCGTGTACCCACTGCTGTTCCTCAGCACACTGACCAAGGATGCGCCTGTTGTCGTCACCAACTTTGGACCATAGTAAGGAACATCAGTTGAAACATTTCTGGCATGTCCAACAGGGATTCCAGCAGTTGTATTTTGTCTTTGGTTGCTCATGAATTCTGATTTTCGCTTGATTAAAATTGCTATAATGCCTATGTTATTGGTTACAGATATACAACTTTTGACATGGCAGGAAGACAGTAAATTCAGCTTTCAATAGTGTGTTCAACATCATCTTTAATTCTCACAAGAAAACACTTTTAAAAGGACACGTCTAAAATCACGAGTACAAGATGAAGGTTTAAAAAATACACCTCGGACGACCCCTTATTCAGATACACAATGATCTGCAGGGCGCAAGGTTACAAAAAAAGTGGTGCTATACATCAGCCTTTCAATATTTCAATTCTATACGTCGCTTCTTAACTATTGCACAGATGTGACATTGTCATTATGAACTACACATACATTGCACAAGTGATCGGGTGTTTACAGTAAGATATCATCGGCTGGAAAACAGCCCGGACGGCGACTCCCATACAGGGTTATTCCTTGCACAGTATATTGCGTACGATGTGCAGAGGGCACAGTGACCTAACCGGCGCTTTAACTGTTTAATGCCATTTGAATGTTTGGATAAAATGAGCGGAGGATTAAGTCGATATAAGTCTTTTATATGCTTTGAAGGAGGACATGAAAATCACCGGCAATGAAAGGCAAGCACTAGTACGCAGAGAACCGAGAGTTTGTTACTTGTACTGATCTTATAAAGCTTGATGTCCTATTTTTGTACACAAGAATGGTCAGAGGACTGCCCAAAAGCTTGTTAGTAAGGACGTAATTTTGTGTACGGGAATAGCGTATAAAATATCTATAATATCAGTGACTGTCCCAGATGGACTTGCATTCCAATATAAACGGCCATGTTGTGTTTGTACAGTTTGGGGTCAGCCGTGGTGAGCCTGTGTGGACTGAAGCTGCTCAGAGGCTCCTTCTCCAACACCCTCCACCAGCACGTCATCCTCATCTTCACCTACTTCTTCTTCCACTACGACTTTCCTCACGCCTCGGAATCTTTCCTCATCGACTACTACTGCATGTCCATTCTCTTCAGTAAGGTACGTGTTGTTACAGAGATGTTTCTGGTACTCTTCACTTTTGAATGTGCGGTAGGAAATAAAATTCAAATGGAAATGTAAAAGCTCCGAGTCTGAGATAAAAAGAAGATATCATTTAACGTAATTCCTTCCACTCATGTAAAAAGAAGTAAAAATTGTTAAGAAAAGTAGTACAGTGAAACTTGTATAAGCGACCACGTCCGTAAGACGACCATCGGCCTATAACGACCGATTTTGGCCGGTCCCGATTTTTTCCCCGTTGACACAAGCATTAAGCAACGTGGCTAAGGCGACCACTTGTCTTCTGTGACCGCGACCACCCCGAATCCGGTCCGCCCGCGACCGAAATGTTGCCGAAGACGACCGCATCATTTTCAAGTGTGTAGTGGCCTCGATTTTTGATGATATCTGGCGGGAAATCCGCTAAAATCAGCTTGTGTTTTGGCGACCAAAACATGCCGCAGACGACTGCGTCATTTTCAAGACTGTAGCGACTGTCGATATTTGATGATAACTCGCGAGAAATATCGCTAAAATTGGCTTGTGTTTTGGCTAATAAAATGTTACCGAAACCATTGCGTCATTTTCAGGGGTGTAGCGATGTCAATTGTTGGATGATAGCTGCAGGAATTTACGTTAAATTCTGCGTGTTTAGGTTTTCATTTGGCGCCGAGAAAAAACATGGCGCCCGTAAGGTCAATTACGGGTCATCGGGAGAGTCCACTGTAATGTAGGTAGAAATCTTGCGAAGTTGTTATTGTACTCTTTATTAAAACCTTACAAAATGCAAATCTATTCTTCATAGAACTTACTTGAGTAAAGGTAGCAGATATAAAATATCTTAATAACTTCCTAACATATTTTGTTTGACAATAAAAGGTGTCTGTGCCTCTTTTTGATTAAGTGCAAACCCTTGCTTCTAATCGACTCTATCGAGCGTGGCTTGTCAACATGTTCACAATGGAAGCGTCGATGGATTTTTACTTGTTTTTCTCGGCGGATTTTCGCCTTTTTAGCGATGTTGAGACTTTTAGACTCACGCCAAAAGAGAAACAAAATCATACACATAAAATAAAAAGTCATGGTGTTTCTTTTAACAAATCCCGCACCCGGCATGATGCTAGTGAAATATCCCACGCCGTGAATCTGTCAACAACAACAACCTTTGTCCGCCATTTTTTTTCGGTCGCGTCGGCAAATTTTGTTACAAAGAACTTTGTCGGAAAAGTACAAATGTCGGTTCATGATTACTGACTAGGAAGAAACGCTGCTAGACAACTCGGGCACCGATTGAACAGACCGAGGGCACAATAACATTTGATTTTCCATGGTGCCTTGATTCCAAGCCAAGCTTGTGATTGAACTGTTCAGATTTTCTTTGAAGAACAAAGAAAATGGCGACCAAGGTTTTAGACAACTTTCTACCTAGTGCTTTAAAAAGGATTGTCGTTTTCAAGCGGTGTTCAGAACTTTCAGTGCGAACACGATGGTGGCCAGACCGAAGACACCGAAGTCCGAGAAGAAGACGTTGACATTGGGAGAGAAGATTGAAGTGATCCGGCGCTACGAGAGGGGTGGAGTTGGAGCACGCGGCCTTGCCCAGGATTTCGGCGTGGGGAAGACGCAGATTCAGAACATTATCAAGAGAATGCGCGAGCACCTTGAAGACTACGAGAACAACGCTCCAACCAGCAAGCGAAGGAACGTCCGACAGACGGGAAATGAGGGGATCAACCAACTGGTTTGGGAGTGGTACCAGGACATGTGGGTTGTGCCAGTCAACGGACCCATGCTGCAAGATTTGAAGTTCGCCGAACAGCTGGGCGTGAACGACTTCAAAGCTTCTACGGGATGGCTGGACAGCTTCAAAAAACGCAACAACGTCAATGGTGCTACCATGGTGGGTGAGAGTGCCGGCGTTGACTCCACAGTCGTGGAGGACTGGAAGGAGAAACTTCCGCACATCACAGCTGGATATGCCCCGGAGGACATTTACAATATGGACGAATCCGGCCTATTCTACCGAACAACGACCAACAAAACGTTAGCCACGAAGGGACAGCAGTGCAGTGGCGGTAAGCAGGCAAAAGACCGTCTCACCCTCGTCCTGTGCGCCAACATGGCAGGGGGAAAGGAGAAACCTCTGATCATTGGCAAATCTGAAAATCCCAGGTGCTTTAAAAACATCGATCGGCCATCCCTACCCGTGACCTACACCAACAACGCCAAGGCCTGGATGACGTCGGACTTGTTCAAAAACTGGCTGAAGAAACTCGACCAGAAGATGGGCAGACAAGGTCGGAAGATTTTGCTTCTGTTGGACAATGCCCCTAGTCACCCAGACGTCGCTCTGAACCACATTGAACTCAAGTTCTTCCCGCCCAACACTACGTCCCGACTTCAGCCTATGGACCAGGGCATAATCCAGACGGTGAAGCTGAAGTACCGTAAGAGGCAGCTACGACGAATCCTGCAAGAACTGGAGAATGACAAGGAGGCAACAGGTACGCAGGCCGCCAAACGTCTGACCGTCCTACAGGCCATCCAGTTTGTGGGCGCAGCGTGGCGAGAGACAACCCCAGAGACCATCCAGAAGTGTTTCCGGAAAGCTGGCTTCAATGAAACTCCAGGTAACTTTTTCACACCTCACCTTTTCTTTCTAATTTAACCATCAAATAAGGTCGTTGAATGATGTTGATCTTTTTTAAATGGTATCATTTAATTCTTGATGACACGCATGCAATGTTGTTAATTCAGATTGAGATTGTTACAAATGTTTTTCTTATTTTTGTCTCTTTTGTAATTTTTGTAGCAGACACCGAGACTGAGTCAGCCAGCACAGAGCCGTCTGGGGATGCTGGGATGGAGCAGCTCGCACAGGACTTGTTTGGGTGCAACTTTGCAGACCTCGCAGAGATCGACCAGGACCTGGCGACCTGCGAGACCGAAGCCAGGGACTGGGACAAGGACGCAACTGTGCTGCTGCAGGAACTACAGGAGACAGGTGACCAGGAAGAGTCTGATGAGGAAGATGAGGTTGAAGCTAGTCCTAGTAAGGTTCCTAACCTGAACTCTTTAGTCAGTCTTATGAAGGACATCAAGATTCTGTGTGCTGAAGAAGGGCTAGGAGAGCTGCTGAATGTTTTTGACCAGGCAGACGACATGTTAAGCAATGTTTGGAATCAGAGAAGATTGGCTGGAAAACAAACTACCATTGAGCAGTTTTTCAAGAGCAAGTGATGTACTGTACAGTAGACATGGTATAAGTTGATATAAGTGATGAATGTTATCCAAGTACATTTTGTACAATGTACATTGTATGTAAACTGTAGTTCACCTGGGATGTAAATAATACAGGAACTGTGATACTGTGTTGTTTATCATGTACAATTGTGCAGGTATGAGGAGTAATAAAAGACTTTTGACGGAAATCATTGTGTCTGTCCTATCTTGTCGTTTTTACTTCCTTTGCTTAAAAAGACCACTTGTCTAAAAAGACCACTTTACACTGGTCCCCAGGGTGGTCTTCTTAGACAAGTTTGACTGTAGTTGTAGATTGTTCTAATGTAAATGTAGAAGCTCTGAGATAAAAAGAACATAGCATTGATGTAGTTCTTTCCACTCACTCTTCCAGGACAAGATATTTGTGGCGGTTTGAAAAGGAATCTTGCTTCCTACCCGTTGCACACACTCAAAGTGAACTACATTTTACTAGTATTTTATGTTGAAAGTAGACATTATCAGCAATCAACTGACTCTGTTTTCTAACCCTCTGCTTTTCTCTTCCACAGCTCTATGACTTCCTGTTGAAGCTGAGGTTTGTGCTGACCTACATCGCCCCCTGGCAGATCACATGGGGAAGTGCATTCCATGCATTTGCACAGCCTTTCTCAGTACCACGTATCCTTTATGATCTGCATACGCCATTTTGTACTTCCTGTTTTTTTAGGCCATACCAATTCAATTTGTTGGTTCTCGGATTAAGAAAAATTAATTTTCAAGATATGCTTAACCCAAAAAACAATGAAAGCAAAGCTGGAGGGCCAGGTTTATGCCTTGGTTCACTTATGTTGTGTCACATTCAAGTTTTTCTCCCTGCCCATTGCTTTTATGGTTTAAACTTGCTGCATCTTTAGTTTAAAAAATCTGAGAACCAAGAAAATCAATTGATGTGGCCTTATGTAACTTCTGTAAGTTTGATGTATGATTATTTATTGATGATTTTTGAAAGTGCTATAATCGGTACTTTTCCACAGGTGCACTAGTAGTGATATGTTGTTAGCCTTGACCCTCCTCCATCAGATTCCGCCATGTTGTTCGTACAAGCCGCAGTGTCTGCATTCTTCCAGGCTCCCCTGAATCCGTTCCTGGGCAGTGCAATATTCATCACTTCTTACGCCAGGCCAACCAAGTTCTGGGAAAGGGACTACAAGTCAGTTCACACAACTGCTTATTCATCTATTCAATGTAGAGTGTTGCAGTTTGAGTCATATTGTGTATAACTTGTTTTGAAAGCATTATCGGTTTCATCATTAGTTTTCTCGCATGATCACAGGACTTTTAGGTAGAGCATATAAATGCATCAAAACAGTCTCTACTTGTACATTTTTCCACAGTTTACACTTCTTCAGTTTATCAACTCAGTTGGTAAAAACAAAGAAATAAGAACTTGATGGACAAGAAAACTTTTGATTTACCTTGTGCTTCTGTCTTGCAGTACAAAAAGAGTGGACCATTCCAACACAAGACTTTCCACCCATTTAGAAAGAAATCCAGGTGGGTGTTGTTAGATCTTCAGATACATTGTATTTAATGTGCTTACTTACTTACTTGGGCCCTTTGCTCAGGTCGGAACATAGGCCACCGATGATCGCCTTCCACTGTACATGTCTCTGGGCCTTCCTTCTCAGGTCGTGCCAGCTGCTACTGATGCACCTTACCAAATTCATAGATAAAAGTTATATTTTTGCCCTTAGAATTTTGCTCTTGTCCAAGCTTTCTTTTACAATCTCTCCATATTATCCCAGGATCAGACGACAACAACCTGAACTCCATCTTCTACGAGCACCTGACGCGGTCCCTCCAGCACTCCCTGTGCGGAGACTTGGTGCTGGGTCGCTGGGGGAACGTTGCTGCAGGAGACTGCTTCGTGCTGGCCTCAGACTACCTGAACTGCCTGGTACACGTCATCGAGATGGGGAACGGGCTGGCCACCTTCCAGATGAGGGGGCTGGAGTTCAGGGGTAGGAGAAATTATGATTCATTCATTTTTCTGTTTTCATGTACCTTGGAAAATAATCACCAAAATTTTGCGAAGTGGTGATGGAGTCATAGAAAAGTTGGTCACCTTTCAGATGAGGGGGTTGGAGTTCAGGTGTAGGAGAAATTATGATTTTTCTGTTTAAAAAAAATGAAAGCTATTTCTCACCACTGTTACTCTTTTTGTGGATGTCAATGCTCCATGTACCTTGAAAAATAATCAACAAAAATTTTGGGAAGTGGTGATGGAGTCATAGGAAAGGTGGCCACCTTTCAGATGAGGGGGCTGGAGTTCAGGGGTAGGAGAAATTACGATTCATTCCTTTTCCTGTTTGAAAATGAAAGCTATTGCTCTCCACTGATACTCTTTATTTGGATGTCGATGCTCCATGTACCTTGGAAAATAATCAACAAAAATTTTGGGAAGTGGTGATGGAGTCATAAGAAAGCTGGCCACCTTTCAGATGAGGGGGCTGGAGTTCAGTGGTGGAAGAAATTACGATTCAACACTTTGAGTTGCTGTCAGAGTCAAACCAGTCTTTATTAATTTCAATATATTATGTCTTTTTGAAAGTGAAAGTCATTTCTCTACACTGGTATTCTTTTATTTGGATGTAGATACTCCATGTACATCGGAACAATCAACAAAACCTTTGAGAAGTAGTGATGGAGTCATATGAAAGCATGTAAACCGACTTAGCTTGACATGTGCTCTCTGCAGTTACTGTACGTTAAACAGTCAATATTCAGCTATTTTCATGGAAATTTTTCTGTTTGATGTAACTTTTAGGCACATACTGCCAGCAGCGTGAGGTGGAGGCCATCACAGAGGGAGTGGATGAGGATGAAGGTAACGATCTTTTTGTGTCTCTTGAATTGTTTTTGTCATTCAACATCTGGTTTACTACCTTGTGTTAGTACTACATGTATGGCACACAGTGATAAAAGCCTGGCAAGTGACATATATACAGGCCTGACCGCGGGTAGGATTGCCCGACGGCCACAGGCCGGAGGGTGGTCCGACCTGTGGGAGGGCTGGGACTGAGGGTATTCAAATTTTTGACCACGCTACACTCAGCCTGCACAGAAACCGTTCGTATCATTCGATAGACATGATAGAAGCCTGTGTGATAAATCTTTGTAGCCTGTGTGGTACGGCTTTTTATCACACAGTCCGGAACACCTGTATCGAACGTTATCGCGGCCCAGGCATGACAAACATTTGTATCCGTATGTTGAACAGGCTGTTGCTGCTGTGAACCCGGCCACCTTCCTCACATGCTGTCAGGCAATGCTGCCTTCAACCAGCGCTGGCTGGCCTGGGAGGTGACGGCTGTCAAGTATGTTCTGGAGGGGTACTCCATATCAGACAACTCTGCTGCCTCCATGCTGCAGGTGTTCGACCTCAGGAAGATCCTCATCAGCTACTACATCAAGGTCAGCAACATTCATGGGATAAATCATTGCCTGTGCATCCTCCTACCCAGGGACATTCAACGACGAAACCGCCTGTCTGGATGTACCCTGCTTTCGCAACTGTCACCCTTAGCTCCTGACTGCCCTGCTTATAAATAGTAATGAGCTTAACCTTGCATATGCGATACTCCTTTTGAAAACTGAAAGGCCTATTCTCTGATTGGCTGACAGCTGGTTTGGGGGGAACATCCACAGGAACTAAGAGTGACAGTTGAGAAAGCAGGGTACATCCAGACAGGCAGTTTTGCAGAGCCTGTGAAGTCCTAGAATATAGGATATTTGTTTCTCATCATTGTATTTAATGGTAAGATGTCAATAGATAAACAGATGGTATTGATGCTAACAATATTACAATATTGACCACCAAGGAAATGATTGGTAGTAGCCCTCTTCAACAAGATTGCTCTAGTGTCACTGACGACAAACAACGCAAGTTGTTTGAAACGTCTGACCGCTTCCAAAATCATATCCAGTTGCTTGAGTATCTGCTTTTTGGCGTGATTGGTAGTCCTTATAAATAATGTTATTGGCCTCTGAGATAAAGTGGTGCATGGACCAACCCCGTCGTCAGGGGGCCGACAGATGATGATGATGATCATGAGATGAAGTGTGACTGTACAAACTGTACTTTACTGTTCCACTTTAGAGCATCATCTACTACGTGGTGCGGTCACCAAAGCTGGAGACGTGGGTGAACAACACAGACATACAGGAGGCCCTAAAGATCTGCCTGGACAAGACATACGCTGACGTAGATCCGACCTTCAACCACAACATTGATGACGACTACGACATCAGGCTGAACGGGATCTCTCGCCACTCCTTCTGCAACACCTACCTGCTGTGGATCCAGCACTGCGCAGGTACGTTACAAGAATGATAAACGGCTTCAACAGTAGATTGCAACCGGTGCAATGGCCTAGTGGTTAGAGTGTTCGCCTTGCATTCGGTAGGTCGTGAGTTCGATCCCCGGCCGGGTCATACCAAAGACTTTAAAAATGGTACATGCTGCTTTCTCTGCTTAGCACTCAGCACTAATGAGAAAGAGTATGGAAGTTAAACACACATCACTACCAGCGGACCAGCCCCCTGCTGTAGTGGCTTGCACATGTGTGGCCCAAGGGCTACTCGAAATGGAGATGGGCGCCACCCCAAAAGCATCTGCACAGATGTAAGGGTAACTTTAACTTTAACAGTAGATTACCTCACCTCCTCCATGTAAGCTCGACCTCCATGAAAAGCGGCCTTGAAGGCCAATGGAGTATATCGAGTTGAAATAAAGGCACAAACAAACAAACAAACAAAGAAACACTTCCGAGACACAGCAATACACCCAGACTTCAACCTGATGGCAGCCATCTGCTGGAGAAGACTCCGGTACCTGGGCCACATTCTCTGCATGGACCCATCCAGACTGGTCAGGCGCACCCTAAAGGCCTATGTGTGCAGAGGAGAGAACCCGCCTGAAGGGTCCCTCCTGATGGACTGTGAACACTTACCTTTTGAACAAGCCAGAAATAGGCGGGTGTGGAATGCGAGAGTTAACAAGATAAAATGACTTCATGTGTATATATATCTGAAAGTACAGTCTGTAGATATGTAGCATAGGGCCTACGGTCTAAGAAATGTGAATTATATATACATTG
Organism: Branchiostoma floridae; assembly: GCF_000003815.2. Lineage (NCBI taxonomy): Eukaryota > Metazoa > Chordata > Leptocardii > Amphioxiformes > Branchiostomatidae > Branchiostoma > Branchiostoma floridae. Next base: position 6,641,911 of record NC_049979.1, read on the forward strand.
TGCAGGTCGACGTGAGCAGGCGGTGGACAGCAGCAGGGAGTCACCACTGGTCACTCTGTGTTACGGGCTGTGTGTGCTGGGCAGGAGAGCGCTAGGCACGGCCTCACACCACATGTCATCTAGGTAGGCTTTCAACCTGGCCTGTCTCTGCATGACACAAGCTGTGATTTTGTGTGAGGTTGTATGTTATAGGATTTAATTTGATTCATTAGAATTGCAAGACAATACGATACCCGTGTGTCAAAGGCAGCAGTAGGCTTGTTTTGTGATCCACACATCAATACGATGTGGCTTTCAGCCTGGCCTGTCTCTACATGGCGCTAGCTGTGATTTTGTGAGAGGTTGTATGTTTGAGATTTTGGCCTTCCTTCCTGCCTACCCTTTGTGTTTTGGGTGTTGATTGGTGTTTGTGCAATTGCATAGTTTGTTACAATGGTTTGTACCATCTGTTTGAAAAGGATTTCACATCAAGCCTCTTGAAAATAAGAGAAAGGTTGTGGTCTGTCCAACAGCATTGTTAATTCAGGTTTGCTATAACTGGGCCGTTCTCTGTCCGCAGCAGCTTGGAGTCCTTTCTGTACGGGCTCCACGCTCTGTTCAAGGGAGACTTCCGCATCACGTCCCCGAAGGACGAGTGGGTGTTCTGTGACATGGAGATGCTGCGCAGGTGTGTGGCCCCGGGAGTTAGGATGTCACTCAAGCTACATCAGGTCAGGACTACACATGGGCCTTACTTTCAATTTATACACCCGAAAGTACTGTAAATGCAGAAAATTTTGCGGTGGTTTTAAGTTTGCGGTTTTTAAGGTGGCCGCTTCACCGCAAACTTAAAACCACTGGAACATTTTTCTATGAAAGTAATAGACTACAGTGCTTCATGTTACCGTGAACTTAAAAACTACCGCAAAAATTCCTTTTTCCCACTACCGCGAAAATAAATCCCTGCAAACTTAAATGCATTTACAGTACATGTAATCAATTGTGAATTTTTTACTTGACTGTGTTAGTTTTTTTTTCAAGTTTTCCATGTACATTTAGGTTTGATTTTTGACAGGAAACAGTGTTTTTTTGTATGCTAAAAATGCATGTATCATGTTGTGTTCCCAGGACCATTTCACCTCCCCAGATGAATATGACGACCACCGTGTGCTGTATGATGCCATCACTGGTCATGAGGAGAACCTGGTCATTTCCCATGAAGGAGATCCAGCCTGGAGAAACGCAGTGCTGACAAACGTGCAGTCTCTACTGGCACTAAGGTGGGACTCAAATACTCTTATCTTCTAGTTAATCACAATTGGTAACAGTCTTGAAGTGTCGGATGCTCCCTGTAGCCTAGGTCCCAATTCCCAACCCGGGACCTGGCCGGGTAGCTTTCGGAAACGAAAAATGTCAGAAGAAAGGCAACAAAACAAACAGAACTTAGAAAAAAATGGTCAGGAGCATAATTTGTGCATATTCCTTTATAAACGTTTTTTTTTCTGTTTCTATATACATCCCGGCCGGGCCCCTAATCCTTACACATGTATTTACATATGTAATATTCTGTATCCACAGGCATGTACTTGATGATGGCTCTGATGAATACAAGATCATCATGTTGAACAAGAGGTACCTGAGCTTCAGAGTCATTAAGGTGAGAAAAACCTAAACTTCTTGTGAAGGCTTTTACATATTATGATTACCTTTCCAGATGCCTAAAAAGTCTGTCACTGTTTGTGAACACAGCACTATTGCTGAGGCAGCGACAAGCTGTATAAGAAAAAAAAGTATCACACAATAAATTCATTATCATGGTAACATGTAGTCAAAGATAAAACAATACAAGTCATTTTTAGTGTAACCATGTTATTATAGTAATATGGCAAATATTGTGTAATGAGTCTACTACACAATGATGTTGATTGCTTGGTGCATTGTCCGCAGGTGAACCGTGAGTGTGTGCGAGGCTTATGGGCAGGCCAACAGCAGGAGCTGGTCTTCCTGCGCAACCGTAACCCAGAGAGGGGCTCCATCCAGAACGCCAAGCAGGCGCTGCGAAACATGATCAACTCTTCATGCGATCAGCCCATCGGTTACCCCATCTACGTGTCGCCCCTGACGACATCGTACTCCAACACACATGAGCAGCTCTCGAGCATCGTCGGTGGAGAGCTGAGCCTCGAAGCCATCAAGTCCTCCATCATCAAAACATGGAGAAGGTGAGGAAACGCTAACTTGGTTAACTGGCTGATCAGTCACCAGTTTCAAAGTAATCAGGTGTAAATATGGCCTTACTAGTTGGTTGTAAATAGTGCAGCTCATGACTTGTGATGGGTTTGTGCAGGTTACGGAAGACATGTGGAGCAGGGTGTAACAGTGGGGGGACCGGCGTGCAGGACAACAATGACAACACCAACTGCGGGCAGCAGAATACAACCTCAGGCTCCACTCCTGCACCACCAGCTACAACCACAAGCACAGGTCAGACTTTACATCTTGTACACATTCTTCCACCACCAGCTCCAATCAGTGAAACTTGCATTGATCTGTCTGTAGTACGTACTTCAGGTAATAGGACAAGTAGTAGCATAACTTCATTAGGAAGGAAGGGAGGACTGTTTTCTGTAGCAGTTTTATTTGCACCGACCAATCAACATCATTGTGTAGTAGACTCATAACACAGGTATTTCATAACACAATAGTCACTATATTACTAGAATTATAACATGGTTAAGGTTGATACTACTACTGTCTTTGCAGTTCTAGGTGAACAGCAGAAGTTTGTCCATGATGGTAGTTTGCTCAAATCTTTTTTTTTTATATGTGAAGACTGAATCTTTGTGTCCTATCTAAGTCTCCTGCTGTAACAAGGAAATTGTGTGCAGGAACATTTTCAGCAGTTCTTTAGAGATCATTGTATGTACATGTATTGTATGTATGTAACTATGTGTTTCAGGTGGACATTTCCATCGACACAGTTCAGGCAGTTCTAACCGCGTGAACGTGGTGAGTGACAGCCAGAGCCAGGCTCCGCCCACCAGCCGGCTCAGCGTCAGCTCCACGTCAGCGTCCACTCTCACCAGTCCCGCAAACAAACAGACAGGAACTCCCTCCATAGCAACCATCACCGGCTTCATCGGAGACCACGGCAGCAAGGAGGCACTCATGCAGAGGGTGCAGGTATCACAGAACTCTCACTGGAACTATTGTGTGCCTAATCAGATGCATGCAGTTTGATGGTTTGATTCCATTTCAGTAAGGACAGGGTTGGACAAGTCCACCAGCCCGACTGTCCAGGGCAAGTGAAAGTGCTGATCGGACAAGTGCATGTCCTAACCCACTTTTGAATGTTGAATTTTGGATGTTACTTTTTACAGTCATAGCACCAAGCATTGGTCAACACAGAAAAATAGAGCCAACAATAAAAGAATTCCATTGATGGAATTGACAAGACTTAGACAAATGTCATTTTAATGTACGGACAATTGAAAAGGTAGTTTTGGCAAGTAAATTTTCTGTGTACTTGCCCGATAGGACAAGTGAATTTTAAAAAACTCTGAAGGATTTCTGGATTGAGTTAGAGTTTGGCCAGATTTCTCTTTCCAACCTGTCCATATTGGATTACCACCCTAGCTGCTCCCCAAAGATTCTCCCAACACACTCATCACTCAAATATTACATTGATGACATGAAAGTCACAGACCAAATGAAAAGTGCAATTTAATGATAGTTTATTCAATAGTCCAAGCATAGTGTTATTTCAAGCTTTAACCAGAAACCCTGGACTATGTTTTCCACAGATCATTGACGTAGGCCAAGTGTACGACACAGTCAATGTTGGGCGGAGGCTACAGTGGCCAGAGGAACACATGAGGCAACATGGCGGCAAGAGCGTGTGGAAGGACTGGAGCCCGCGGGAGGGGATGGAAGGGACGGTCGTCCACCGCTGGTTACCCTGTCACCGCGAGGCTGTGCGGCGCTCGCACGTTGACAAGCCGATCCTACTGGTTAGCATTGAGGACAATTTCGTACCCATTGCTGAGTCAGGGGTACTAGACCTGGGGGCAGAGGTATAGCCACGGGGGAACGGTACAGTACCACAACACATCAGCTGCTGATCAACTTCATAGTTTGTCCACTTCCACGGCACAAGTTTTAGAATCAAGGATATCACTGGAAAATCAGTTTTGTCATTTGTAGTAGGTACAGATTGCTATTAATGTGAAAAAAAAGTGGCAAACATTTCCAATATGATGGATTTCTACCATGTCTTCAGATCACAAATGGAATACTAGGTTCTTATACATTTGATGACTGGTGTACATATCAAGGATTATCAGGCAATGTGAATTATCATAATGTTTGTGTACATCTATGGATGTTTCCAACGAGAAATTGTTGCTCACTGTAGAGAGATTGATAGTTTGTTTTAGATACAGGAAACGTTCAGGTGTGTTTGGTTAGGTTTATTGACAAAAACAGTGGCCTAGCCCTGCTGGATCAATCAGGATGATAATTGTAAAGGCCTGCACCCTGCAGGG